>NC_134241.1:86613779-86915083 GCF_965152275.1 Natator depressus | reverse complement strand
GCCATCTTGTCCCATCAGACAATTGTGACAGAATTAGCTTCAGCACTTGTATCATCAGGACAGGTTCTGGGCTTTTTGAACGATCAAAATTCTGTAGTTAGCCTTCCACAGGAGTGGCAGCACCCACCAGACACAGATGTTTCGCTTCATAGCCAAGCTTTCATTTTATTGTATCAGATAATACTGTATGTACAGGTGTCTATTTATGACTCTTCTACAGATGTGTGATTCATGGTGCACAATGATTTCCTATAAACAGAGTACCAACACTGACAATAGGGGCCTAATTGAGCCTTACTTATATCAGGAACTGCATCTGATACAGAAGTTAGCCATAGAAGGTTGTTTATCTAAACAGAGATCAGCAGCTGATTTCCACCTGAGACAGTATGTCAAGATGTAATATAAGAGTAGCTCTGAGGATTGAAAGCAGCTATTTAGGGTCACACAAGCGTATATAACTAGGAGAAATGGGATGATACTAAGCATGGAACACTCTGCTCTGCATCGAGCATGAATTAGGTGACCTAATGAGTCTTTTCTAAAACTGAGTGAAAAATGAGATTTCTATCCCCAAGGAAATTCCAACATTTCAGTATTTATTTTCACACCAAATTGGAATAGAAAGTTGAAATTTTGAATTATATGGAGATTCTGAAAAAAAAATAGATTCAGAAATTTGTTTAGACATTTTCAATTGAAACTGAACATTTTGACATTCCCAACATCAAAATGTTTAGTTCTGGTTTATTAACCTGACTTGAAATGCTTTGTTTTGAGTCAGTTCAACACTAATCTGCATTCCACATAGTGTGCATTGCCTTGTGGGAGTTGTAGTTTGGGAGCCTGATGCCCCCATTACCCACAATAGGCCAGATTATTTGGCTAGTCTACAATGTAATGCACCCTGAGTCATGTAACTCCCATGATGCACTATTCATTTTAGCCTGAGAAAAATCTACAGTGCATTAGGGGAGATGTAGTGCTCCAGGGAGTCCAGTCCATAGGAGAGAATGGGGGCCCAAATTACAGCTCTCTTAAGGCAATGCGTTGATAGTGGAATACAGTTTGATGTTTTGTTGAACTGATTAAAAATAAAATCTTTTGGCTAGTTCAAAAAAATTCCAATTTGGGTTGAACAGACCTGAAATTAAATATTTTCTGACAATTTTCGAGACAGAAAAATGGAAAAACATCAGCAAAAAAGTCAAAAATTTCCTGTGCAAAACTTTGATGTTGTGGAATATGTTGTGCATTTTCGTTTGGAACTCATTCATATGGAAAATTCCCAACTGGCTCTCATGGTTTCTGCTCTAATTTCTAAAATTCCAGGGCAGGAAATTTAAAATGAGCATATGGAGGGAACAGATTTGGGAGGAATGCTCTGCCTCACAGGAGAAAGCCAGCCAAGAGAGAGCAGACCAAGCTGTGACCAAGCAGTATCAGGGGGCAGTTAACAAAAGATATCGGGTTTATGGAAGTTGGGGTTGCAGATCAAAAGTTATATATCTAGCACTTAAACGAGGCAAAATGGCCTACAGGTGGTGCATAAGAAAAGGTTACTGAAGAGGGGAATTATTTACCGATAACCAGCTGAAAGCCTCCTTTTCCCACCCACATTCCTCAGAGATTACAGGCAATCCAGCAGTGGGCTGGCTTTCCTGTCAGATGAAAAAAAGTGCAATTTACAGCTGAGACAGGCCTGGCACTTGTGTTACGGGGGGGGGGGGGGGTGCTGCTGTCCAGAGGCAGGGTGCTGGCACAATTTTTATAGTGGGTGGGCTGATGAGGGAAATCACATATTTGGTGTTTGTTATAACTACTTCAAGATGGGGGGGAGGGGTGCAGCAGCACCCCAGGAACCCTAGTTCCAGCCCCACTTCCCGGAGGCACAAGGGGCCTGGCTGGAGTCTGGGCTGCAGGACCCACCCACTAGGAGCCTGACCACCAGAGAAGAGGACGGGGTGCTGGAACAATGTGTATAGTAGGGGTGCTGAGAGCCACTGAACAAACTGTACCCCCTATATATTATGGAAACCACTTCAAGCCACGGGGTGCGGCAGGCCCCCCAGCACTGCTAGTTCGAGCACCTATGGAAGATTATTCTTTAAACACCTGGCAACCCCTTTACAGCTGGTTTGGGCAAGGGTTAAGCATGCAGCACAGAATTGGAAAAGAGACTTGTGCAGGAAAGAGGGAGGAACCAGGGTCTTCCAGAACTTGGATAATGGTCGCTGCCTGTCTCTGAGGGGGAAAATGACCTGTTGAGGGAAGGGCTCCTCCTCTTAGAAACAGCCAAAAGGAGGTAAAATATTGCTATAGCCACCAACTCAGTTCTTGTAAAAATATACACAAATAGAAGGCATTCATGCTGAACATCAAACTTCTAGAGGGATTTGGCCAAGGCCGGCTCTTACTCCAAACAGCCAGGGGTCACTACTGCTGGAAAATATAAACCAAGGCTCTCCCTTTTTGCACTGGGTTGATGGGTGAAATTTGGCAGACATCTTGTACATAGCCTTTTCCTACAGGCACCTCGGCATTTCCAGCTAAGCTCCCTCTGTTCCTTGTAATGTCTTCTCCAATACTTTACTCATGCAAGCTTCAATGGCCCCCCCCCACCCCAAACCCACTTCCCAGTTTCTCCAGCAATGACCTACAACCTCATCAAATCTACGTTAATACAAATAAAAGCAAGCCCAAGATCAAAGGGAATCAAGAGGATGCTTCTTTTGTCCTGTGTCTAGCAGTGTCATGGCTAACCTAAGTTGTAAGCTCCCTGCGGGGAGACCTGATTCTGTGCTCTCACCAGGGGAGAATTTGAGTAACTCCATTAAGGGCAATGGGAACTGCATATTTCTGAAATACTAGCCTCTTACATAGATTGGGGGGGGGGAGGGCTGTCATGTGCAGTGCCTGTGCTGGAGGAATCCTTCCCCAGCTTGAACCAGAGCTTTTGTGGCCCCTTTATGCAGCTCTGGCCCTCTTCTCCCGCGTAAAAAGGCCAGACCAGGGGTGATAATCTTACCTATGTGTGGAGAACAAGAGAGCTGTGGAGTTTTTTTTTTTTCAAAAATAAATAGCACATGCCCCTCAGGTTACCTGTGCGATATTTTCTGCTGGCTGAACAGCTAGAGTTAAATCAAAGGTTTCAGAGTAGCAGCTATGTTAGTCTGTATTTGCAAAAAGAACAGGAGTACTTGGGGCACCTTAGAGACAAACAAATTTATTAGAGCATAAGCTTTCGTGAGCTACAGCTCACTTCATCGATGAAGCGAGCTATAGCTCACGAAAGCTTATGCTCTAATAAATTTGTTAGTTTTTAAGGTGCCACAAGTACTCCTGTTCTTTTTAGTTAAATCAAAGGGGCTGTTAAAAGGAATCAAGCAGGAAAGGCAAAACAATGATGCAGATAAGAGTCCTTAAGGAAACAATAGGGAAGCGGTTTATTGGGGAATACCCCCTACCTGACTCTATCCAGGTTGAGAACAGTTTACTCTTCCCAAGCGTAACCCTAATGCCAAAGGGAATCTGAAACCGTGGAGATGCTGGCCCCAGGAATGAGCAGGGACAGCCTGGGAGTGTCAGTGTCAGGCAGTGCAAGGTGACACAGAGACAGAGGTATGCTGAGAGCATGCCAGCCTGCGAGAGATGAAATGTACCAAAGCTTGATTAAGGAGAAAAATATGTATATAGATTGCTCTTGTTTTTACCCTTGCTTGGCTATGCTATGTACCTGGGGGTGAAAGAACGTTTTGTTTTTAAGACACTTTGTTTTGTTGCAAACTTATGGTCACAGGCTCCTGAAGGGAACCCCTTAGGATTGCCAGACCCAGTTGGGCCTCTCAGGTTGCCACAATTTTTTTTAAAGGGGGACGTATGGGCCAGAGATTGAGACTCAGTTTCAGAACCTTGTAGCCCCACCCAGAGTAAGGTGCTAGCAGCCAGGCCTGTAACCTGAGGGGTGCACTCAAGAGGGACAAACGGGGGTTTGGGGGGTTGTCTAGGGCACAGCTTGTCTGGTAACCATGGCACAATGGATTTCCAGTCCTAACTTTAGGCTCCTGCTTAGTAAACTCCTGGTCTCTGTTAAGCACATAGACACCCACTACATTATTTATGCTGCTGCTAATAAAAGGGTACTAAAACTTTAAAGCCAGCTCTGTCACATTCTGGAAGCAGAAGTACTGTAATATGGTACAGTCTCAGTCACTGATAAAGACTAGGGCTGATTCTGAGTTCAGCTGTGCAGCTTGTCCCCAGACCACCTGATTAGATCCTTGGCAACACACACAGGTGGGACTAAGATCAGAATCCAGCCAAAAGTCTGAGGAACCACAACAGGAATTTTCAGAGGGGCCTTAGATAGTTAGATGCCTAATTCCCTTGGGCTACCTTGAAAATCCCAGCCCCCCAAAGTAATTAATAAATAAAAATCAGAGAGGAAGAGAGTATGTTATATCAAGTCAACAATCAATAATAAAACCCAGGTTATTGTTCTGTGTGGAAAAAAAAGGACAGGAATTAGTTCTGGCAAACTGGACCTCTTTTACAATAGTAAAACTTACATACTACAATAATGCTGAATGAATCACAGCTATCTGGAGATTGTGTATTGTTCAGGACATTTTCCTTCTGTTATTAGTCATCTCTCAAAAAGAAATTGTTCTCAGCTCACTGGGAGTTAACGTGACAGTATTACACGCAGCATAACCACACAATCTGTAGGAGGATTAGACTGCGAACAAATAAAATACCTCACGCATTGGAAATGTCAGGGGTGGGGGCACTGCTTTTGTAACAAGGTTCCCTGCAGAGTTGCACAATGAAATGTAAGTGGAGTTAATAGCATTAGAGAGAGGCTGATTCCCTATTTATTCCATTCAGATCTGTGCTGGAACATCAGCTGAGATCCTTTTTTGTTTCCCAGGGTGCAGCTCACAGCATTAACAAAGGTGTATTTCAAACTAGAAGCTCACTGAGGCTGGAATAGTCTGGTGCTTTAGTCAAACACAAGTTACTGGGATCAATACAGGGGTGACTGGATGAAATTCTATGGCTTGGGTTAGGCAGGAGGTCAGACAAGATGACCATAAAATAGGAAACCCATCCCCAGTTCAGTTCCAGCCCATAGTTCAGAGTGACTGGAAGCAGTAACCATCTCTAAGTGAAGGGAGCTAGTTGCCTCAGCAAATCTCATTATGACTGTCACTAACTAGCACTTTGGCTAGCATCTGCACAGAGAAACCAAGGATTAAGTAGAGCTGGAGAATGAACTCTCCTCTCATCCTGCCAGAAGATCCTTTCAGCTCAGAGGGAGAGAGGCATGCTGGCAGGAGAGAGTAGGGAAGCTTGCGTGGATACTGCACACACAATAATTATTCTGCAAATAAACAGCATCTTTCACTATGGAAAAGTGGAAGGGAATGAGCATGTCATTTCATGGTAGTGATTAACTGTTTCTTCCCCATGCTCAGACCCTGTGTTAACTCACATTAAGCAGCAGCAATTTTCCCTTCTAGGTAAGAGAAAACAAATTGCCAGCCTGACCTTGTTCACATACAAAAGATGAGTCCATATGGAGTAGACTGCATGTCAACTTGTACATCATGCTTGGGGCTCTATGGGAGGTTCAGCAGGCACATTTGCATCCAACCACGGAAAAGAGCACTTTGTTCTCTCATAGGAGCTATGCTATTCACATGCATCCGATGAAGTGGGTTTTAGCCCACAAAAGCTTATGCCCACATAAATGTGTTAGTCTCTAAGGTGCCACAAGGACTCCTAGTTTTTTATACATTCACCTGACATTCATTCCGTGGGAGTAGACATTACCTCTCATTCCAGGAAGCTTAGAAACCAAACCACCAAATAGCTAATAGTGTGTGATCTTAGAGCCTGAAGAGGAGGGGAAATCTGGCTAAAGTGCCCAAGTTCAGACTGGTTTCAGAGTAGCAGCCGTGTTATAAAATTTGTTAGTCTCTAAGGTGCCACAAATACGCCTTTACTTTTTGCAAGTTCAGAAATAAGGCACAATTTAATTTATTTATTTATTTTTAAAACAGTGATGGTAATTAACCACTGAAACAACTTACCAAGGGTCCAGTGGATTCTCCTTCCCTAGCGATTTTTAAATAAAGAAAGATTGGGGATTTTTTAAAAAAAATGCACGGTCTAATTCAAACAGGAATTCAGGGAAGTCTTATGACCTGCGTTATACAAAGAGAGGAGACTGGATGATCACAGTAGTCCCTTTTAGCCTTATAATCTATACTACACAAGGCCTACTGGCCATACTGACATCATGAGGAACAGGCAGGGAAAGGCCCTAGCTCTATTCTTGATCTGAACACTAAAAGGGAAGAGACGCGCTCTCTCACGCACACACAGTTACAAAATAAACTGATCTGCACATGGATCTCCAGACATTTGTAAATTATAGAGGTAAACAAAGATTTATGGGAGAAACTTACCTCCATATTCCAGCAGATGGCAGCAAATAACTGCCACAAATTGGTGAATCACTCAAGCTACAGTTGGGAGGGTGGGCAGGGGGGAGAGGGAGGAAGAGAGATGTGTGCAACTAGCTCCAGGCTGTGAATTTTAAGAACCCAATGTTTTTGAAGTATAAACACCCCTGGAAGCTCAGCTTTAGGGAACACAGTCCATGTTAAAGGGGGACCCGTACCTCAAATCAAGTTGGAAGCTAACAAACCCAATCCTACAAACACTTTCACATGCACAGAGGCCCACAGACGTCAATGGAGCTACTCACATACCTAAAGTTAAGCAGATGCATAAGTGTTTGCAAGATCAAGGCCGACAATACAAATTACCAAAGGCATGATGGTCCCTTTGGTTTCCTGCCTAGCCTACTGTAGCCCGGCAGTGTATCTCTGAGGCAGACTCACACAGGCACAGTGTCCTGGACACTTTACTGACATAAGCAAGTCTTATTTTTTCTAGGTGGATTATAGTATGAACATATTCTGAACAAAAAAGGATAAAAACTTTCACAAGACCCAAAAGACTACTGTTGATTCTGTAATTCTTACTTAGTTTGACACAAAAGTTATGCTTTAAAATGGCAATATGTAATAAAGGTGTAGATTATTTTTTTAAAAAATCAGAGAAGCATTTATATTCTGACGTACCT
This sequence comes from Natator depressus, assembly GCF_965152275.1. Classification (NCBI taxonomy): domain Eukaryota; kingdom Metazoa; phylum Chordata; order Testudines; family Cheloniidae; genus Natator; species Natator depressus. Next base: position 86,907,927 of record NC_134241.1, on the reverse strand, counting down.
AAATATTTATAGAATAAGCTATTTGTAATGTAAACCAAAAAACAGAAATGGTCCTGAACTAGGCATTAAGACTAAGGAATAAATCTGAATTTTGGATTTAATGCCAAGAACACCTACAGCAGAGGAAAAAGAGTTCTAGGCTCACAGTTCATTTAATAAGATTTTCATATGGTTAAGATATTTGCGAATCTATAGATTCCTAAACATGTGGGGTTCACTAGCTGAGCAAATTCCTGACAGTCATAATGAGATTTGCTGAGGCAACTAGCTCCCTTCACTTAGGATACTGAATAGCCAATAGAGATATTATAGAATATTCGACACCTATCCCAGAAAATAAGTAGTAAAAAAGGATCCACGTACCTAATACTCCTGCTCTGCCCACCCACAAAAAATAAAGCTACCACATTAAAGAAAGTTAACAAATGTTAGGCCAACTTGTCTTCTCCTGCTTTAAAACCAGCAGGAAGAGGCTTTGGGCTGGAAATCTCTGCAGAAGTCCCCTCAGAGATCCTTCCATGGTTAGGGGTTTGTCCACCATCATGGAAAAATCTGCAGGGCCCCCACCCCGAAAGCTGGCTGTTTCCACCCAGTATCTCGAGGCACCAACAGCGGGTGTCCAAATCCCTGAGTATGTGGGGGGACCCTAAGCTGTAGTATCTTTGGCAGGTGTTTCTATGGGCTGAGGGGTGGAATAATGGACAAGGGATTATCCAATGCCCCTGCTCAGAGAAGACCAATTATAAACACTGATCATTTATAAAGTGAGCTGTTTAAGATGTAGCTCCTCATGGAAATTGTTGAGGAACCCTGTATCTTGTATTTCAGTTCAGGTTTGTCTTAAAGATGATGGCATAGCAGTTACTCCTAGGCCTCCTTGCGAGCAGGTTACAAACTTCTGTTGGCCGGCCAGCCTAGTGGTTTGAGCTGAACTGAAGTTTCTCCCCACTTCTCATCCTAAATCACACACACACACACACAAAAAAGTTTGGAGACTTTTACTTTGATTTAAAAAGGAAAGAGGAAGACTTGGTGATTGATGAGACACTACCAGGTCAAATTTGGCTCAAAATTTTAAAAGTGGTGTAAAGATCTTTTTTCAAACCCCAAAACCAATCTGAAGGTCACATTTTCTTTACAATGGATGCTTTAAAAAAATAATAATAATCATAATTCCCCATTAATGTTGTAAACCTGAGCACTGTTACGCTAGTGTGGAAGAGACATGGGTCTTGTGCAGTAGTTTTCAACCTGTGGTCCGCTGACCCCTGGGGATCCGCAGACTGTGTCTAAGATCTCCAATGGGGTCCACACTTCCATTAGGAATTTTTTAGAGGTCTGCAAATGAACAAAAGGTTGAAAGCCATTGGTCTAGTGCATGAAAAACTGAAAGTGAAACTGATACATAAAAAAACGTGTGATAAAACTTTGCAGTACCATAGTTGTTGTTTTTCTGCTGACCATTTCAAAGCAATCCACAAAGCTGGGTAAATTTACTTCCCTGTGCCTCAGTTTCTAACCCAATAAAACAGAGCTAAGTGACATGCCCAGGGTCACAGAACAAGTCAGTAGTACAGTCAGGAAAAAAACCCAGGCTTCTTAGTTGTTCTGTCCATTAGAGACCTTGCTTTCCCAGTTAATGAATCCAACTAGTTTATTTTCATTGTCCATGCTGGGAGAAATGCAGAAACTAAACAAACAGAATTAGATTTTTAAAGGCCTTCCCATTTTAATAATCCAAAGTGTTATTTGTAATGTAGGTTGGGACATTTACTTTAAAAAAAAAAAAAAAAAAAAGAGTAACTTTACAGCGTTCCTTTAAAAGAAAAATATCTTTGTATAGAATCCGAGAAGTTAGAGAAGTAAAATACCTATTGGATGATCCAGTGAGTCATTCCCTAAAGCACATTTTTTAGTGGTTTATTACCCGTGTCTAAAAATGTCAGTAGCACCTAAATCCCATTGAAAGCCAAGGAGCATTTGCAATTTTTACTTTTCAGATCTGTTTTTTCATTTGCTGCCGTGTGCTGAGAGCTCTAAATCCAGCCAATAACAATACAAATTTCCCTTGGAGAAACAGATGGTTGCTAGACATTTCACCAGCTCTAGGATTCTCTCAAAGGGCCCGCTACTGGTACAGTTCTGCTGGATATGCAAACAGCAGTAACCACCACTTTACTTCAATATGCAACAGATTAAGAACAGCTCCACAGCCCAGTTTACTGTTAGTTGCTGATCTTTGCCAAATTTCTCATGTGAAGGCGCATACAGGAACAGAAGAGCGAAGATGTAAAGGTTCCACATCCCATAGATGCCTATGAAGAAGGCACCATTCATGTACCCTGTGAAGTCCCCCCATTTCCAGTGCCCTTCAGCCACCTGTCAGTGAGAAAGCAGAGATGCAATAGGCCAGGAAGGTAAGGAAGAGTCTCAAATATGTTGAATGAGCACCTAGATATAATCAAAGTGTCTCAATGGGAGTGTGTGTGTGTGTGTGTGCGTCTGTCTGAAATAAAAAGCCCACAAGTTGCTCTGTGGATGGATAATGGACCGAATGTTCGGCTTACCACCCAGAACCGAACACACACACACACACACACACAGAATGAGATGGTAATAAAATACAGGACAATGGACAGAGCAGGTGGCGGAATTGCTCAAGTAAATTCCTGTAAAATCTATTAGGTAAACAGAAACTCACTGCCACATTTTTAGAATTAAAATATAACCAGGCAGCTCACACTGGTGCATTGTTTTCTTTAAACATTTCAAAGGGCTCTATATTAAGACATCACATATCTCTACATCACCACTGCAGCCCATGAGAAGGCACTTCTACACACAAAACCAGAACATAGGGCTTATAGTTAACCAAGAATCATAACCATTTCTTCCTGAAGGTGTGTCCCCTTTTCTACTCACTGACCCAATGTGCTGCCTTGTAATTTCTAGAGCAGAAATCCCTCCAACACTGGAAGATTTAGTTTTTCAAGGGCATTGTTCAGCAGAGAAAAGGGGATTAGTCCCAGAGGAAGAATCTGGGATAAGCCCCAAGAAGCTGCGTAGTGTTTGAGACACTGATGAAAATCCATGGCACTGAATGGCCTTGCTGACTATGGCCCTTCTCACTCCAGACTGAGCTTGGATGAACCTGAGGTGTCACAACACAACGCAGGAATGCTTTCATGCAAGATTATCATCTTCTTCATTGTCCGGCAGGTGAGTGTGCTGAAAGGTAGTCATGGCAGCACAGATCAAGGTGATGACCATCAAGTACCTGAACCTGATATTCAACTCCTGGGTACACAGGCAGCATTAACACACACCCACACAAATAAGACTTGTACACGTCCTCCAGGAGTGACAGCCAATGTTCTTCATTCCCTTACACATCTGAATTCCGCCCAGATGCATGGAGAAGTGGTTTCAGTGTTTGTGATTGTTACTGCTCTCCATTACATTCCTTTTGTGAAATGATACAGGACAGAGTGAGGCTGATTTACTAAGTGAATGTGCAGGAGGCAGCACTACAACTTAATCAAAAGGTTTCATTAAAACGGCAGCAAATTTGACAGCCCCAAGCTTCCATGCTTAGCTGGTTACACTCTCACCATGCTTACAGTGTGAGACTGGACAAAATTTCGACTTACATAGTCAGAGACAAAGGAGGCACTTTAGGAATAAGAGTGAAATTTTCAAGTGTGCCTAAGTGACTTCGGAACCAGACTTAAGACACCTAAATCACTGAAAAAAGAAAAAGAAAAAAGAAAAGGAGTACTTGTGGCACCTTAGAGACTAACCAGTTTATTTGAGCATGAGCTTTCGTGAGCTACAGCTCACTTCATCGGATGCATAGCAATCACTGAGTTGCTTTTGAAAATTGTTGCTCAAATTATGATGTATTTCTAAATGGGGAATTAGACTTACCCAGCATTTGCCCCCTTTTTTAATAAAGACTTTCCACCGTATCTTCCTATAGCCAAAGAATGGCAAGATGCAGAATCCTCTATGACATCCACTATGGACCTTGCTATAGTCATTGACTTTCCCTGCACAGCACTGAGATACCCCAGAGAGGGGCAACAGAGAAAACCTAGCACTAGATTACAATTGGACAGAAGGCAGTATTTGGCTTGTTGTCCATACACTGTACCCTGGCTCCGTTAATTCTTCCTCTTTAGTTAACAAAGAGCTTGGTCAGACCTTCTGTACCTGTGCTAGGCGTGCTCTTAACACAATCTTTCAGTTAAATCAGTAGGCCTTTTCGTTTGGACTAATTCAGATTTTTTGGCTCACTTTTGCATCAACATTTGTTGTTATAGGTTATTGTGACATTTTATAAACATTCATTCAGTTGGGCTCCCAATCCGGGTAAATTTGGAGCCCAATTACCACATGTGCTGCATATGATTTTTATTGGAGTAAATATTCCCGGTGAGAGAATCACCTAAGATCAAGATTCCACCTGTGATAATATCTACTAGGAAATGTTCAATAAGGGCTTAAATATTTTTGGAAAATAATCCATCATTAATAATACCACAATGGACATTTTGAGCATGTTCAGAAATCTAGAGGGGAGATTCCTTTTCTCCCCTGCAGCAGGAACCAATTGGGAGCAGACCTGCAATCAAGTCAGTGGAGCTATGTTGATGTATACCAGCTTAGGATCTGGTCCAGACTTCAGTCTCCCTAGTAAAAGTTATTATCAGAACCGAACCCAACCACCCACCCACCCACCCACCCACCATCTACAGGTAGTTGACAGTATCGATTTGACAAGGGTTTTCCAACCTGATACTGAATCCTGCAAGTCATCTTCATAGGTGGGAGACTTAATGGCTTTCCATGGAAGTTCTGAAACACTTTAAACACCAGGAAGCACAGAAACAAGAAGTAGAGGCAGAGACAGATGCCTGCTACTGCAATGAATGCCCTTAGCTGAGCATACCAGTTAAAGGAAATGACTACTTGACAGAGTGGTATTTACAGAAACAATCATCCAGGTAATTAGTCTGCTTTCAGCTATCCTAATTCAGGCTTCTAGTGTGTATTCAATGGAAGCTTCAGACTGCAGCTTCCGTCTGAGTGAGGGTGTACGCTTCACGGTTCCTTCCCCAGATCAGTCCCAGAGCTGATGCTTTGTTGTTCCCCCTAAGCACTTGACATGGTGTTAACGAGGGATAAAATATTAAAACTTCTGCAGGCTAAAAAGGCTAAGCTGGAATTGTCACTTCTGCTTCACTGGCATGAAAAGGCAGGGCTTAGCTGAGAAGTAATCACCAACCAATCTTAGGCAACTCCTGCAAGAGGACTGGGATGCTGGAGAAGTGGAACTAATCATGTTACCTTATCTCAGACTGGAATAAAAATTAAGGCAGCTGAAAGAACTTCCAGCGTGACCAGGCAACTTTAAACAGAAAAATCATATAAATGCTGTAGGATCATGCTCCGGATCAGCAATGAAATGAACTGCCCTGGAGAAAAAAAACAAAACAAACAAAAAAACCTTACAGTCAGATCAGGACAGGGAACAGCATAACTGGTGCAATTTAGACAGGATTTGCTCTAGAATCACTGTAATACCCAAACCCTAATTCCAGATATGCCATTTTCCAGACTTCCTACAGCTTGAAGCAGGTGCTAATTTTTCTTGTTACTTCCCTTATATTACATCAGTCTCAGAATCCATCCTTACAGCAAAATCTACATGCTGCACTAATATTTGACAGAGTGTCACCCTGCAGAACCATAACACTGTTCACTCAGGAGGACACTCTAGGTCATCCACAATATTAAAATAATTAGAAACCAACTATTGGTCCCATTTTATCCAAGATAGGATGCTTTTCACCAGTTAAATAAGAACTTGGAGAAAAATAAATTGTTACTTAAATATTTCTAGTTTCTGCCACAAGAAACACTTGGTACTAATAGATGGAAGGATACAGCCAGCTTCATGCCAACATCTGTAGTCCAGATACCGTAAAATGGATTTTTTCAGTTGTACCCCTCTGAAAACAGGAGAGAATCCACGATAGTCATAGATCACATCAGTATAAAGTTGAAAATAGAGCAAGATGCAAGTTCTTAAGCATTATTCTGTGCAGCGTGGAAAAACCTGAGTAATGTTATTTTCAACTAAGTGGGGAGAGGGATAGGAAGTGGGAAGGAGGGACATACTTGTCCATGTTTCCAAATATTATCCATTTTTGGAAGAGCACAGTATTTTAAATCAGAGCATGATCACGTTAGCACTACAGAGGCCAGTTGGAAGATAGTGTCTCATTTACCTCTTATAAATGACAAAGATGAAGAGGCAGAAGGAGCCAACAGCTATTGGCCCAACCCACTTCCAGTACCCAGAGAGCCACGTTTGGTCATTTTGACCCTAAGCAAACAAGGATGGGGAAAAAATAATCAAAGGTATTCTTTCCATGCGAGGTAGAGCCAAGAAGCAAAGTTAGAGGCATAAACTTCATTACAAAAACATGGAGAAATTGCACAGGGCAGACTATTCTGGGTTTTTTTTTATTATTATTATTTGAAACAAACAGAATAATGACTCTGAAATGACATGTAGCACAATGGCAGGTTCTAGGATACTGCACAACACGCAGGACACAGGCCTGGTTAAACTCACCCTGCTATGCGTTGCTGTGTTTGGATCCAAGTGCTGGATCCGATCCCACATGCTTCTAAACCCATTGAGACTGAGCAGTGATCACATGCTGTCTCTAACCTCTCAGGTCAATCAAATCAGAAGATTCGGATTCCCTGACAGGTGCCCCTTCTTGGAAGCGGGACCCTCAGTCCAGCTGCCATAGGCCCCAGAGGTCCACCCTCATGGGTACTCTGATTTAGTTTAACCCTTCAGGAAAATGTGAGAGTTACAGCAAGGAACGGAGGCTTTGCACAGTAACTCCACACACACACACACACACACACACGCACTCCTACCTTACTCACAGAGAAAGCATAAGAGATTTACAGATCCATGAAAAAATAATAAGCCTTTGCAAAAATCCCTCTCTTCAGTACCCTCACCAGACAGAGGCCTTTGGGTTTTGGCCAGTCCTTTCTAGGGATCCCTCTTGCTGCTTAGCCTTCAGATTCTGGTCTCTCCCCTCCATTGAAATTGCCAGTCCAAGAGCCACTCTTTTAGAAGTTGCAGACCCCTTTGTCAGGTGACCACCATCTTTCACTTCAAGTCCTTTGTTTGGTGATCCTTTTCTTGGCTCCTAGCTCTCATGGAAGGATGGGGTTGTCTGGGCAGTACCCAACTCATCATCCAAGGGTGCTTGTGTTCGAGTAGGAGACCCTCCAGGTTAATGACCCTTGGACAATTGGTATTATTTGCCCTCTGTCAACACCTCTTGGAATGTCAGTCCAAAATGGAGGCAAAAAGACCTCAGGGAAGGTACAGTACAGTCTTACAACCAAAACGGGGTTCCCAAAACAAAATGGAGTTTGTAGTTTGATATAGATACATACAGGCATAAACTGAGTTGTCACATATGGCTCTTCTGTTGCATTTTCCTTCCATTTCCTCTATTTATTTGTTGTCCCCTTGTAAAATAGTCTCTTACCATGTATTTATAGAGTGCCTAGCACTATGGAGCCACAATCCCAACTGGGGCTCCTGAACACCAGTGTAATACAATAAACAATAATCATCACTCAACATCCAGGTGGTCCTTTATATTGCCAAAAAGTGAGCCTTTACCAGGCACCAAATTGCAACTTAATCCAAATGGCTTGGGGAGGGGGGGGAAGACCCCAGCACCACTATATTTAAAAAGATACTTTTTTACAAAATGGAAAATAATAAAAAAAAGGCAAGCCTTTAGATTTTCCAGATCTGTTGTACACATTGGCATCTCCATCTCTTGCTTTATTAACCCTGTCCAAGTATGGCTAGTTACCAGATTGTGCTGGAACCACCTTCATGTACTTCTATATATATCAGCTTCAAATCCTGCCCAAATGGAAGGCAAGTTTTGGAATAATTTCACCCTGGATGTTGCAAGAAGCACATGTGCATGAATTTGACTGACAACAAAGCTGGTTTTAGTGCAAGTCTTCACAATTTATCTATATAAAAGACTCATTACTCTATAATCACACCTACCTTCACACACTCGCCACAAAAGATTATCCAAAATGACAGAAACATGGCATAGAAGATTCCTTGTCGAATATCTTCAAAGAGCAACATCAAAGTCCAGTCAAATCTAATGGAAAACCACTCTACTGGGATGTTTATGAATGTCATGGAGATTCCAAGAGCAAAGATGACTTTGGAGAAGCAGAAACAGAGTTAACAGAATCCTTTTGGATTTCAAAGAAAAAAATCCCAGCTACGCTTGAGGAGGCAGGTGTGGACATACAGTAGCATGTTTGAGCAGCATCTTCACATTTCTGCACCAGTCACAAACTCCATTGTCACCCAGTTCTTAGATTTTTTGTTAAGAAGTCACTTGACTCCATAGTTTTTCTATCATAAACCAGGCTTTCCAAATCAAGTCTTAAGCTATTTTTAATATAACCTCATATATGCGTAGATCCTTTTACTAAAGCTCACCGCCATATCTGTATCAAGTGAGATGAATCAACTGGTTACCAAGAGGCTTGTCAACAAGGCCAATTAGTTTAGTGACTATGAAACAGGGCTAGGAGTGAGTTAGGTCTGAAGGCCAACAGGGTTCGAAAGAATCATGAAAAGGCAGAGTCTGGAATTTTGGGAGAAGGGAAGATATTTGCACTTTGCTGCCAAAGCCTATCCTTGTTAACACTTCCCCCTGCCTTCATGGCGGCACTGGTATTTGTCTTCCGACAAATACCACGACTAAAGGCTCACATGGTGACTGGCAAGTAAGGCATCGCTATTAAAAATATCTGTGCCTAGGAGTAGGAGTCTAAACTAAAATAAAATGCTACTTTATGCAGAGGACTGAGAAGTAGTCAAATCCCGATGGGGTAAATCTCGCTTCCCCTCTAGTTATACAGGCTTTGACTGGGGAGCAGCATTTAGACTGAAGTCCATTGTGTTCACTGGGTCATCAGAGAGAATTACTCTGCTACTCACTTTTCAAGCAGGACAGGAGCACGCGTCAGCATTGTGATCCGTCTCCAATACCAAACCAGGGTGATAAAGATGATGGGTGTGAAGAAGGTTTTCATTGCAAACCACATCTTGGTAAAATATTTATTCTGATGGATACCCTGAGGGAAGACAAGTTTAAGTGTGGAAACTGTACAATATTTCACACTTTTCCCTACCTGCAGTCTATATAGCAGACTGTCTCTGTGCAGTTTCCTTTGCAGGCCCTGGGAAAGAGCTATTTATATTTATATGTTTTAAAGCAAACAGTGCTTGTAAAATGCCCTATTTAATACCCCCAGCTACAAGCCAGGGAGTATCAGAGCAAACTTCACCACACAGCCCTGGCAGTGACCTCAGCTCTAATCTTGAGGAAAGCTTTTAATTCCTGCCCTCTCTGTCTTTTTCTTTTGTATGGCTTGGCTAGGTAGCATCAACTACAAATTTATATCTAAGTTTGATAGCCAGAACATTGCCACAGCAGTGAGCTGGTGAATGTCCTTCAGGCCCCCGGCAAAAGAACGAAGGCGACACTCACATGTGATGTGCTCCATCGTTTGTGCCTGGTGACCACAGGCACATACAGGTGTTTGCCTCATTTTTCATTTAAAGAGGGTTTGTCCACATCTCCCAGGAGATATCCTGATGCGATTCAATCTGCACCAGTCTTTCCGACAAACCAAAACCTGATAGTTTCTCAGCAGGGTCAGTGATGAGCGGTTTGTTTTGAGCGGTCGAAATGCTCCATGTGACTCTCCATTGAGCTTCAGCATAGAAGTTTGGCTGTAAGGGTCTTGATACTGTTCCATAGAGGGTTGCAGGATTTTAATCTCATCTTTGGGAGTTCTGCAGGTCATCATGCAGCAGGATCCCCGCAGTTGCATTGACATGGTTAAAAAAGCGAGATGTCTGAGTAGCTCTTCTAATCTGTGGAGGCTGGATGTGTGATAGGACTGGGAGCCAGTCAACTGGAGTCTATTTGAGCATCCATGACACTATGCGCATAGCATTATTAAGTTGAGTGTCAAGGAGTTTAGTGTGACTGCTAGGGGACCACACTGGCACACAATGTTCAGCTGCAGAATATACCAAGGCAATTGTTGCAGTTTGTAAGGTCCGTGGACTGGAGCCCCGTGATGTTCCAGCCAATTTTCTGAGAAGCACGACATGAGACCTGACCTTATTCGAGGTGTTGTTGAAAGGTCAAAACTCCAGTCCAGTGTAATGCCAAGACACTTTGGATTAGCCTCATGGCTGACGCTCTCACCTCAGAATGGCACAACAAGTTGGTATTTGCCATTTTATTGTTCAGACGGAAAGCAGTCACCTGGGGGGCGAGGGTGGAGGGGTTAGGCCTAAGTTTCCAGCATTGGAAATAACCAGCCATTGTGCTAAGATCTCAGGTTAGGGTGCAGCTGATGGTATGGAGGCTTGTTGCGGTTCAATGACAAGACAGCACAGAGCTTTAAGCAAGCAAGCAAGCTGGTCTGCTAATGGGCTTCTGCCTGTCAGCTTTCCACCCTCTCCTTTATTCCTCTCTCTCCCCCCGCGCATTACATTCTCCAACAGATAAAAGGAATACACTGGCTTTGTTTAACATTCTTATTTACCAATTTCTATCTACCGCATTCCTTGCTCTCGGGCCTTGAGCCCAGTCCTGGGAGGCTTCCCACGGTTCATGTCATCTGGGCGAGATTCCAAGGTTCATGCCCTTGAGAGGAGCTGTGTGTGCACAGCTCCTACACAACACTCCGGGTGTGCCCTGAATGTTGCCAAGCGCATGAACCTTGTATGAATCCTACAGAGGCTTGTATGCTGAACAGGTAGGGCAATATCATCTACATGAACTTCCTTGACTCCGTCGCTGGTATATCCGCGGTGTATAGATTAAAAAGTATCCAGGCCAGAACAGTTAAGAGTTCTTGGTCTACTGATCTAGCCATTAAGGAGTACCTTAAAGCGGTGGTCCCCCGTCATTGCTGCCAAGAGGTGGATCATTGCCGGCAGTTGAATGACGTGAGAGATCTTGAGGAGGAGGCCCTGTCTCCAGACAGTGTCGTATGCCAAGGATAGATCAACAAAGGCGATCCCTGTCTTCAACTTAAGTTGGAATACTTCCTCAGCGTGGCCAGTAAGTGAAGCTACGTGGTCACAGCAGTTCCTCTTCAGGCAAAATCCTGCCTGCTCCGCAGGGAGGATGTCTTCGATAATGTCACACAGATGGTGAAGCAGCACCTGTTCCATGAGCTTGCTGACGGCTGAGAGGAGAGAGATGGGGTGGTAGCTGGCTGCCTCCTCTGGGGTTTCCCAGGCTTCAGTAGGGCAGCCACAATTGCCAGCTTGTTGGCTCTTCTCCAGTTCTATGTACAGCAGTAAAAAGCACTGCCAGTCATTCCCGTCCCCATCTCCCCAGATTCTTGAGAAACTCTGGAGGAATGCCATCAACCCCTGCAGCTTTCTGGAGTTCAGAGTGAACTCTAACATGTTTTAAACAAAAACTCTTCTGGTTCTGTGTGCCACAAAGGTGGTGGCTAGACAGCTCAATGAATTAGGAATAGGAACTAGGGTATTTTATTTCTAAATCATCAATTCCATTTTGTGCAGATTGGCGATGACTAGAAGTTGCCCTGTGAAGCACAGATGAAATAAAATGGATTGTCCCAGTCCACTTGTGGTAGCGGTTAAGATATTTGATGTCATTTACTGAAGGCAGGCGATAAAAATATCACACACCCTTACCATCAGGCAAACATCCTTTATTTCTCCAACGCCCGCATTAATTCCCTGACTTTCGTTTACAGAGAGTCGAATGCTGATGAGGTAGAATAAGTGAGCCACAGTTCCAATTTCCATGAAAGACGGCATATCACAGTCAGAGTTGGCCTTCATGTGCTCTAGTCTGGTGGAACAGCATAGAGAGGGAAAATACAAGAGTCAGCATTGCTCACACTTAATTGGACCTTACCATGGTTTCGTTCTGTTCACCGAAACAATCAGTTACTGCTTTAAAATGTGGAGATGCACAGTACAAAGTCCTTATCATATCCTGAGTATTCCCTTTTCAGGGAAAGCAGGACTGTGGAATAAGACAGGCAATTACATTACCATATTGCCTTTCACTTGTGAGGTGGGACAGTTGGTTAAGCAGATACCTGTAGCTGAAACATATTATTGAGTTATCATTTATTTTTAAAAATGACTATAGTAGTTACTGTAAATGGCACTGTTGCAAAAAACAAAACAGGGATAACTAAGACAAATGAACTTTCTTTAGTCTCACCTCGTTTGTGCTCCAATCACATCAGAATATTTTGCATAACGCATAGACCTTGCACAGCTATAATATCTCCAAAGGATCTCCAAGCATATTACAAACATTAGTGGATTAACTCTCCCAACTCCACAGGGATGACAGGCATTATTTCCTTTTCCCGCCCTGCTCCTTTTAACAAAAACAGGAGAAACTGAGCAACAAGTGGTTTGCCCAAGGTCATACCGGAAGGCTGTTAGAGTGGGGACAGAACCTAGATCTCCTGACTCGCTGTCTTACTCACAAGGCAATCTTTCTGCTCCAAAATTGCACTCACTACTAGGTCTAGTCTGCTTTCCTCTAGTTAATGCTTTGATCACAGGGCAATGTCCAGATAGGGCAATCAAACACTCATTCAGGACACATGGATGCAGCAGCTAAATCCTGTGAAGCATGAGAATACTGAAGTAGTAGTGGGCCCCGACTAAATTTTGTCCCATAACCTACTTTTGAAGATACAAAGGAGCATTTTAGCTTTCGTGTCTGTACTGCATGTACCATTTCTGTCCATTCAGCGACTATGTCATCACGATAAGCCAATGACACGTCAAATGTAATCTCTGCATTGTCTTCTGCAAGGGTAACCAACCAAAATAATTATAACGCGAACAGTAGGCAATGTCGGCTCAGGGAAGGAGGATAGACAGACATCCTTGAATTCTCTCAGGTGGTGATTTAGGGAGGGATTTTCAAAGGCACTCAGCAGTGGTCTAATTCTGCCCCACTGAAGTCAAGGGGAATAAAGATGGGCCAACACGGATTGCTTTTGAATATCCACCCTTAGCCCAGCCTGGATATTTACGGCCTTACTTGAGAACAGGTCAAAGAGCCCGCTGCTCAATCATTATGGTACCCTTCTCTAGACGTAATAGAGCTCACTCACTTGTAGCATTACATCGAATTCTGTTCTCCAAAGCTGAGATTTTTCAAAGGGCCCCATGTGCAATCCACTTTGAGTTGGTTTATGCCCCTATAATAAAAGGAGGGGTGCTCTGTAACAATTATTGCTCTGTTTCCAAAATGTGATTTATGTGCTGTGTGAGTTGAAGAGAAGGCAACAGACAGTTTCTGCACCCTCACCCACAGATAGACACAGTCATGAGACCAGTGATTGCAAGCCTCTGGGACTGAATGAGTTTAACTACCCAAACAATGGAGCAGCCATCATGGGGACACTGTGGCTGGACCCTAGATGGACTGGCGGGACAACTGGGCAGAAGACAGACTTAATTATCTTCGCCCTGTAACGAAGGCCTGGTCTTCATGGGGGAAACTGACTGGCAGACATATAGCAGTATAATTATATAACTATAGCTGTGCCCGTATAGCTTCCAACAAGGACACTATTCTAGAATAAAAATAACTTTATTCCAGTGTAATTTCCACACTTACGCAAGTCCAAAGACACCATTGAGCAATATGGTCATTGAGCCGATACACACACAGGGATGGTGGGGGCTTTCAGAAAACCCAGTTTTCCCTGGGCCTGGTGAGAGAGACTCGGAGAGAATGGGACCAGGCTGTGTCTCAGGAGCTTGTTGGCTTTCTAAGAGCATGTGCGTTGGTTCATGACTTATCCTCAGTGGGTGAGGTTGTGTGTCTCCACCAAGGAGGTCAGACCAGATGATCATGGTCCCTTGTGGCCTGAAAATCTATGCAAAGCAAGTCCTGTGGGAAATCTGTTGACCAGCTCCAAGCTGCACAGAAGAGCTGCAGTGACAGCTCGAAGCTGGTCAGAGAAGTGAGGTGAGTTACCCATAGTCAAACAGGAGGTCTGTAGCAAAGCCAGGAATTGAACTCGCTCACCCTAAGTCCTAGTGCAGGGCCTTAATCATAAGCCCAACCTTCCTCTATTAATAAAGTCCGTTCACACTAGAATTAGAGTCATTATTTCCATCTCTGCAGAACCAAACTGTACACTACATGCTGCTTGCCTCTGAACAAGAGCGCTTCACGCTCAGAGAGCTCTTCAAAGGAAAAGTGCAAGTCATATTAGCAGCACAGATTCATGTTGTCTCAGTCTCCTGGTGAGCTGGATATTACATTCATTTTACCAATGTATCCATTTGTACCCATTTTTACAGATTAGAATAATCGCTTAGACAAGATCATCCCTTTTTGGTCCCTGACATGTAAAATGGAAGAGCAGTAGCTGCCACATGGACTGTGCAATTTTGAGGCTAATTGTCTGGAGCTGCCCCTTGCTAGCATGGCACGATCGAGAAAAGAGGGCATGTCAGTGTTACCCTGATCACCCAGCTTTGAACAATCCCACTTTCTGATATACTTGCACTGGAGGCTAAGATGTCCATTGTAACGTTTTATATGCATACAACACCGTCAGCCTGAAGGAACCCAAAACACGACATAGAGCATCCCTGAACCAATGCTACTGATGGAGGGGAGAGTGTGGGACAGCTGAGCTGACACACACAACACTACAGAACACAGAGGAGTTTAGACTGTAAACTCCTCAGGGCAGAGACCGTTTCATGCCATATGTTTGTATAGGGACTAGCAAAATGAGGCTTCTAGGTGCTACTATAATACAATTAATACTAATCAAGCACATCAAGCAGTAATAGCTCTCCCAGGCTGTCTACTTTTCTCATCTACAATCATTCCGAAATTCTGAACTGTGCCAGGAGTGCCTCTGTTCAGGACTGTTCAAGCTTTATTGTCACTTGAAGCAGGAAAAAAAAATTGCTTAAAATATTTCTAAAATCCATTTAAAAATGCTAAGCCTGCCACAGGTAGATATTTTGATCAAGCAGCATGGGGACAGTTAGTAAATGACTTACTGATGGCATTATCCATCTCGAACATGATGTCCAGCTGCATGGTGACAATCATGAACTGGAGCCAGGGGTTCATCTCCCTGTTGGGGAGGGGAAAGCGAAAGGCAAACACAATATCACCAATATCTATTGGTCTGCTCATTTCCTCATCAAGATCTCAGATCTTCTCACCCTGGCTGGGTCCCCAGGGCATTAGCTATTTGGTTTGGTGGTGGGGTTTTTGTACATCTATGCATTTTATTGACACATAAGGCACAAGTGTAGAGGCACTCAGAGCTGAAAATGTAACACAAACCACATTCATAAAATTTGCAAATCCATGGCACAATGACTAACTGCTTTTTGGGCACATATTCACCACCGACCCCTCCTCAGGTGTGCACGTGGGACCAGCTCTGTGCCAGTGAATCTCTTCCAGCAGGTCTTTAAAAAGAGGATGTTCCCTAGTAACCCTTCTGCTTATGCAGGAGCAAGTATAAGTGAAAGCAACATCTACTTATGCCAGAGGGACACTCTCTCTAAGCTCCCCTCTGAAGATATTGCTCCAGGCATGAGGTCCTCAGCTGGGGTCCTGGCTGCAGTAACCTGTAGAACAAGCCTGTTCGCCCTCTGGATGGAGACTCTGATAACTGGACAGATGTGTTCCAGTCATCATATAATTATACATACTGGTACTACCAGTGGCACCCAATTCTACATCCTTCTGTTTCTTGCTCTGGTAAAGAGGCCTCGTGTACACTTGAGTTCTTTGCCAAAAGTTTCCCACCATTGCTACCACTGGTTCAGCTTTGGCAATGGAAGATAGCAACTATGGGAGAAAAAGTGTAGACAGGACTCTGCGTGGCTACATCTTCCTGTTTGTCTAGAGTTGCTTGGCGCAGAGCTAGACAACTTGGGAGAGCCTGGTCTGCATGAACACTCCCATCCCATCTACCATTCATGTTCACAAGAGTGGAAATTCTTGGCAAAAATTCTAAGATGAAAAAGGCCTTATTGGGCCTGATTTTGACCTCACATTGGTGTAGATCAGGAGCCACTCCCAAGAAGTCAAGGAAATTAAAACAGGTATAAACTAGATCAGAATCTGGCCCAGGTACATTTATGATGAGACATCTAGAATATGCATTCTTTGTGGCTCCCAGACACCTAGAGCAATAGCAAGGCTCCCTCTAGAAGACACGACAGGCAGAGGCAGCACTACCCCTCTGGGGGTCCTTCACAGGAACATCTCCCCCCCTACAATAAACAAACAAAAAGCAAATATGGGCCCACTTTGAGCTGCTCAGGGCCCTAAGCAAATTGCTTAGTCTGCTTATGCCTAACGCCAGCTCTGATTACAGGGTCCCCATTCAGCAAGGTAGTTAAGCACATGGGTAATTCCACGGACATTGTGGTATCAGGGCCCAACCCCTCCATTTCATTAAGGATAATGCAGCAGTAATGAAGCCAGAGTAGAAATGATTTTACACTTCTTGGTTTTACACTTACCACAAGCTGTTTTGACAGGGTTTAGCTGGCTAGTAGGACCTGGCCAAGCTGTGCTAAAACCACCAGTCTAGTTCAGATTGCTGCTTTAATAAATAGGTTTAACACTGAGTCCATCCCCACTAGTAGTTAAACCAGGATGAAAACAGGGTTTAGCTGCTTCAGGCAATATGGTTTTACTAGCTGGAAGGCCATCACCAGGACTCTGCACGAGTAGGAGGGGAAGTGGGGTCACCCTTTGTGACAGCTATGAGCTACTGACAGATTAAAGCCAGAGTAGAAATACTGGCCAGAATAAATGATAAAACTTTAAATCCTGCCTCGTAAAATCAGCGAAGCATGAGCTGGTTTCAAACTTTCTTGCCAGAGGATTGGCAAGGTTCCTCATCAACAGAACCTGCCATTGATCAACTTAGTCCTCCAGTTACCAGTGGAGATCATGGATTTGCTGTTGCTTTGGTCCTCTAAGCATCCACCCATGCAGCGATTCCCCCCATCCCCCCCAAAATACTATATATAAGGGCATCAGCAACCTGCAATTGGCAGGGTAGATAGGAGTGAGGGCTGAATGTATAATGTCCATGTCACTTCAGCTAGATCCTCTCCTTTTATACCATTACCTCTCCTTTCTTAGAGCTAAAAAGGGACTACTGCATTCCTAGCACCATATTGTTCCCAATAAAGGAGGTTGCACAAGCCGCACGTAATGGACATGAAACGAAGGAAGCTCTGAAATCCTGTTGAGCAACATTCTAGTTGCAAAACTTTCCAGTAACTGTTGCAAACCTGGCATTGAGTAAAAAGATTT
Source organism: Natator depressus (assembly GCF_965152275.1). Classification (NCBI taxonomy): domain Eukaryota; kingdom Metazoa; phylum Chordata; order Testudines; family Cheloniidae; genus Natator; species Natator depressus. The sequence goes on along the minus strand of NC_134241.1, from coordinate 86,890,423 downwards.
CACCTCAAATCCAGCATCTGTGGAAACCAAACATCACACTGCTATTCCCTGCCTTGCCCCCGGTTCCTTATAAAGGCCTGAGACAGAATATTGGTGTCTGCTGTATTTAATATTAATGGCTACATCAAGAGGCATTAACTCAATATTCTGGAAACCTTTATTAGGGCAGACAGAGGGACAAAGTGTTGTGCAGGAGGTCAGACTAGATGATCATAATGGTCCCTTCTGACCTAAATATCTATGAATCTATGAAAGCCAACAGAATAACTTGCAACATCCAACTGGTCTCGTGCTCTGAGCTGGGGTGCTCATTGCAGTGAGGGAGGGAGGGGAATACCAGATTGGGGGCTCTTATTAGGAAGGAAGTTATGTTTTTTTAAAGGGACATATGCCCTGATTCACCATGGTCTCACCCCAAGCTCTGAGCATGCAGATACTCCATGCCATGAGGCAATGACACGAGCCAGAGAGCCCCACAACAGCATTTCCCCCTGCTGCCAGAGAAGCAGCTCAGCTAGGACCAGGCTCTGTGTTTGGCCGCATTCTATCAACTGGCCCAGCATGGAGCTGACACGTTCTGTTTTGTAAACACTCACTGCTCAATAGCTTGTTCGGGTTTTGCATCACTCAACAAGCAGTTTATGAATCAAAAATCAAATGTCCCCATTTTAATGATCATCTATGAAGACAGAACAAATGGCAGTCATTTAAAGGACTACACAGTAAGTGGACAGTGCCTTAAGTAAATGATGTTACCTCCACTCTTTGACAGTACACTGACAGCCCCTCCAATGCAATTAAAGTCTGCCCAGCTGTCAATCACTGCCACTCCCTGCAGTAGATATGATGGGGCCAATTTACCAGGTCATTAAAATAATGCAGGGTGACACCACTTACTACATGTGTTCCCCTTCAATGCCAAATAGCACATCTGGCCAGGAAGGATGATCATGTGGTGAAAGAATGGGACTAGGAGAGCCAGGTGCCATTATCTCCTTTGCAACAGAATCCCTGTGTGATCTTGGGCAAGTCAATCAGATTGGTTAAGGAAGCAATTTTTCTCTGCTGCTGTGAGAATCTGCTTAGCAGCTTCCCTGACCTGGGAAAGGAGCTGTTCAAAAAGCCCAGAGGTGAAAAACATCGTCACAAAACACAGAGAACCCCAAGTGTCACTCTACCAAAATGCCTCCTCAGTCTCTTCCATTCTCCTCCCACACTGTCAAGAGCCCACCTCAGGAAGCAGACTTCCTTTTACTGTAACTTGTACTGAGCTTCCTCTTGGCAGAGTTTCTGAAATGAAATCAGAGAGACTTCAAAGAGAAAAAAACCCACCATCACAGCACAATTACAGATAAACAAGATTCTTCTGCTGGAGCAGTTCCCAGAAGTTTTTGTTATTATTATTTGTTTAACTGAAGATTAGGTTACTTCCTGCAACTGCTCAGAGAGAAATTAAATATTTTAGTTCCAGAGTTCTTATTCAGTTTTCCCTTCCTCTCCAAGCAGATACTGAAACTAGGCAGTACCATCTTTTTCCCCTCTGACCCTTCTTTCCTGGTAGCCACTAGAATCCACAAAGAGGTCTGGGGAAGATGCATGTTCATGGAAACAATTCAGCAACACATAACTGAACAGGACAGAGGGAAGGAGAAAGTTCGCACCTTTAAACACTTATCCATCAGACCTCCCACTAGAAAAGCGATGACTTGGGAAATCAGCAAGATCTCTCCAACAATGCACAGCTGTGTAGTGCTCATGTTTTCTATAACTGCCCCAGCCATACTTGACCCCCTTCGCCAGCAAAACTGAAGGCTTGAAAAGTGCTGTGGGGATGGGAAGGAGACAGGCTCAGCACTGGCTGCTGAGGCAAAACTGGATTTGCCTCCCCTCTTCTGAAAGCTGTGATTTAGATTGGTGCTTGGCTGCTTTAAAAGGAGCAGGAACGCAAAAGTAAATCACATGACCCTATCTTCCCCCTCCTCGCCTTTCAATTCATGCAGCAGCTATTTATGGCAGTCTCATAGAGCCTCTTCAGCTGTGGGGAGAGCCAGAACTGCCCATTCAGCAGGTGCTTCTTTTAGTTCTTGAGTCCCAGAATCATAGGCTAGCTCTACACTACAAACTCTTGCTGGCACAGAGGTTGGTCAGGGGTGTGATGCGGTGTGATCCCTGGCCAACATAGCTGTGCGGGCAAAAGCCCCAGTGTAGCTGCAGTTGGGCTGGTAAACACTATATCCACACTAGGAGTGCTTTGCAAGCTCAGCATACTGGGATAGCTGTACAGGCAATGTGCTCTTAGTGCATACCTGGCGATAGAAGTTGGAGATGGAAGGGCTAGTCAGATCCACAGGCTGCGGCTAGTGTAGGATTGTCCCCTACAATATATGCTTCAGGCAATTTTAAAGTGACATTGAATCTGGAAGAACATGCAAGCAAACCTACAGGGAACTGTAAGAACACAAGGCCAGGGGACCCATAGGGGGCATTTAGATTTCTGTACTGTATTTAGCCTATCAAGGCTCCCGTCTGTTATAGGAGTACTCTGTATGCATATTAGAGCTAGGAGATTTCAGAAACATGGCCTGTTGCATACTGGAAGAATCCATGAGCTTTCCAAAGGTTTTGTGAAAATTATGAGAGCACGAGCCAGGGCCCGGAGTAGCCTGGTGGTCAGGACACTCTCCTGGGATGGTGGAAATCCAGGCTCTTCCTAATTCAGAGCAGGGACTTGAACTTGGTTCTCCCATATCCCAAGTGGGATACAGAGTCCGTCTCTCTCAGTGAATGCTTAAGTTATTTATACCAAGTGGAACAGCTCCAGCAGGAAAGGCAGAGAGACCCAGCACAGAACGGCAGCAGCCTGGGGAGGAGGGCATTCACCTTCACTGTGGGAGAATGGCAGAGTAGGGACACACATTTGGCTCTCCCATGTCAGAGATGAATGCTCTCACCCCCAGGTTACTGGCTATTCCGGGGGTCTCACTCTCTGGTTTTGACCAGAAATTTCTGGGCCTGAGAAACCTTCCTGATGACAGTTTAATCCAAACGGATACGCTCCCACCAAAAGTGTTTGTTTCGACAAAACATTTCCAGCGAAGAACCCTTTTATTGAAAAGTTCCTGAATACATATGGTACCAGTAGATGCACTCAAGAATATGCTGAATAGTTTCTGGGTTTTGTAGGCCCGATAAAACTTCTTGTGCACTGCAAATAGCTTCCTCTAGATTTTAAACTGATGTAAAATGCAGTCAGTTTCATGCCCCACACCTATCCTCTACCAATTTTTGTGGTTTTACAGTCACCTTTTCCTACTCAAAAAAGGGTTTCTCTGTCCTGCTGCTGTGTGTAAGAACCACACAAACAACAGGGGAAATAGACTATATGGGGCGGTGGAGGGTGGAAATAAACAAGCTGAAACAAACAAAAAAAACCACACACAGTATTCTTAGATGTTCCATATCAGACTAAGTAAAACAATTGTCCAGACATGACTGTAATTAAATTGATACTCTCTCTTTAACCATCCCTGCTTTTCTGGACCACCTCTGCAGTGTCAATAACCTGTCTGAATGTGCGCACCCTAATCTTCAGAGAAGGGAAGCAAATGCAAACTGCATCAGTTTCTATCTAATGCAACCTAGCCAGCAGTTTAAATCAGCTTCACAAACAGCCATAAGAGACTTTTTAGTTGGTCTTTGTTTTTAAATGTTAATTGCAAACATCCGTTAGATAAATGACATGGCCTGTAATAAGCCAAGTGTCTAAAACTTTGTTCTACCGTTAGCACGGTCTCCCATTCAGCCACTCATTGTCATGCAACATGCTCTTTTTAGCTGGATAAATGGATATTCTCAGCTCTTTTCGCATCTGTCACTCTTGTTAAATATATGCTCCCAGTTTATTTTTCATAATCAAATAGTCTTTATTTTTAATGGTTTGATGCCTCGTTTCGGTATTCTACCTAATCCATTATCCCGGTTTTCCATTTAATCCTAATGCATAAAGTCATGCGGCCCCTTTTATTGCACTATAAATACAACAGAAACATTTTCTCGTCAAGAAAGTGTTCCCCACTGTTGGCAGTGGATAGAGTGAAGAGTGATTGTTAAGAGTGTTATGGGCACTAGCTTAATACTGTTTCATCGACAAAGTGCAGAAGTTACAAAGGAGGTTTGATTAAAGGTTGCCAAAAAGCATCACTGTAATTTCACATTCTATCACAGGCAGGGGTGCAGAGGGGGAGCTGGGCCTCACCCTGCCTTTTTTGAGCACCCAGGATTCCCACTGAAGACAAGGGAAGTCTGGGTGCATAAGAAATGCAGGGTTGGGTTCCTATAACGAATGTGGGCCAGATGTAGGGTACCCCAGATGCCTGCAACTCATTGTAGTGGTGCATTAGTGTACAGCTAGTTTTGTAAATTAAGTCACACTACGAATGTGGTGAACTGCACCTAGAATTGTGACAAAACTCAAGGTCTGTGGGATCAAGACAGAGAAGTAAAATGTACAAAGCCTGCTTGGAAGCATAATGGCTACTGCTCATGGCGTGAGTGCAAACAAGAGTCCACCTCCTTTCCAGGTGCTTCCAGAAGCACAAGTCTCACAGCACAGTTCATGCCTCCTGCTATCTTGCCGGTATTGAACAAACTATGGTCTTACGTCTGAAGCTACGTTAACATTTAAAATGCTACAGTGGCACAACTGCAGTGCCACCGCTGAACTGCTCTAGCGCTACAGGGTAGACCCTCACTACACCGACAGGAAGGGTTCTCCAGCTGCTGTAGTTAATCCACCTCCCCGAGTGGTGGTAGCAAGATTGACAGAAGACAACTTCCAGTGACCCAGCTGCACTGGGGGTTAGGTTGGCTTAACTACATCTCAGAGGTGTGGATTTTTTCACACCCTTGAGAGATGTAGCTATGCCGATGGAAGTTTCCAGCATAAACCAGTCCTAGCTGACACTATGCCATGAAGTACCCTAAGAAACTTCAATACAGAAGTTTGTACCCTAGTGCTAGTCATTCCTATATAGCCTATTAGGACAGCGTTAAAACTACTTTAGAAAGCTCTGCAGATTTGCTTGCTTTTTTAAAGTGATCATAGAGCAGCACTCTTGCTCATGCTCCGTGCTGTTGGATGGCATAGGAAGGGTTCAGAACAGCGTATGTGAGACTGAAATCATGTAACATGAGCATGGTGCCTCTCTGTGTTTAGAAATGCTCTCCCTGCGGCACAATCACTGTAACAGCCAAGTACCTCCTGCAAGTAAAACTGCCAAGGGCACCTCATGCTTCATTTCCTGCTGGCAAGGAGCAGGCTTGGGAGTGTTTGGGGACACTAGTATGAAGGGGAGGGTACTATTGCAAGAAAGCCTAATCAGGGAGGTAGGTTTTGGTTTTAGCTCTGAACACTTTCCGACCAAGGGAACTCACTCTTTCTGACAGTTTCCCGTAAGTTCAACAGTCCGTTCAAATTGTTTCACTGAATACATTAGCTTTCCCTTCACAGAACACCCCTTGGTAGATGTACATGCCCAGCTAGTTAGGAAAGTCGGTTTGAAGCACAAGGAAACAGAAGGGGGATTCCAGTTAGCTGTAGGGTCCAATGCCAAATACCTATGATATTGAGACCAGCCCCGCTTCAGTTCCCATTGACTTCAAAAAGCACTGGATCTGGCCTGGTGTAAGACAGACCTAAGTTACTTTGATAACGTAACTGCTTCTAAAGTGAGGGATTAAAGAGAGAAGGAGCTCAGCTACTGAAGTACTGCTTTTCAGCATCTCATCACATTTGAAGTGACAAGTTGCTTACATTAGCCATCTTGCCGCATAACGAGCTATGAAAAAGAATTCCAGCTTCCAAAAAATCAGTTTTGCATTTTCATAAGAAATACAATGATTAGAAAGCCAAAAAGATATCACCAAGAACTAAGTGGCTTGGTGGGAAATTCAGGTCTCCAGTAAAGCACAGTTCTGCCCCACTGGTCTATCCACTGTAGTGCAGCAGACAAACCATAAAAAGACACCCAAAAAAGGCTACAATTTCTTCTCACTCAATGAACCAACAACAAACCCACAATATTGTATATTTTATTTAAATTAACAAAACTACATTTTTTCCAGGTTGCTTAAAGCATTTTGTAAAAAGGGAACATACAACGAACAATTTACTAAGACCCAGGGGCTATTTCTGGTGTGCAAGTGGCACTTAGTAGTTTAGCAAATATAAAGAGATATCTACACCATAACAGACTTGTTAGTGTTGGACACACGAGATTTGGTTTTGAAGCTGCAATGAGTCTTTTGTAAATCAATCTTTACAACATGCAATGTTACACTATACTATAAAAGAAAAAGGATGAATTTATTCTAGATACATAGATATTAGATAAAAAACTAAAGTTAAAGTAGGTTAAGGTTGCAGAGTCAAGCTCTCAAAAGTTGTGAAATGCCAGAATTGAGAATGGAAATGCTCTGCCCCCTTGGGAATATGTGTGTTATGTTACAGTCTTTAATTATATGCTTATCTATATTTTCTCCAGAGGACCCCTGTCTCATTATGTGAGCATATATTTATTCAATATCTTCTTTTATTCTCCTCAATGTGGGTCCAGGCTCTATTTGACAAAACCCATCCAAACTCTGCACTGGATACAAAATTAATAATTTCCTCCTAGGGCTCTCAGAGTGCTTCAAACATTAATACATTCACACACACACACACACACACACACCCCTCTCACAGAGGTGGCATTTACCCATTTACAGATGGGGAACTGAGGCACAGAAATTATGGAGAAAATTGTCAAAGTTCCATTAATTTTTGGTACCGAATTTGAGAAGCCCAGAACCTTGTTTTTAGGAGATTTAGCATTTTCATAGCACTTTACAATCTATGCTCAAAGCAGAGCACCACTCGATTTCAGTTGGAGCACTTAGCACTTCTGAAAATTCGGTCCTAGGTATCTCAAGGTGAGCAGCCAGAAACTGAAACACGCACATTTAGTGATGGGGATGCTATAGACAGCAGTGTCCTTCACTACACATCCCTGACTTATCCCCACAGCAGGTCCATCCTCTGCACTGGATAAGGCAGAGGGGGCCTATGGGGAGCAGGAAATAGTGCGAGATCATTAATTAAAAAATACATCATAATGTGTATGTCCAAGAGAGTCATATTAAGGTTACACAGGCAAGCTTAATACTGGCATTTCCTAACTGAGTGCTTGACTTTGCAACCTTAGCAATACTGTAGTTTGTGTGTGATTTACCAGGCTTTTAAAAAAAAGAAAAAAGCCAAATGAAAAATGATTGTGCCCTCCTCTGTCCATGGCAACGGGGAGCTGCAGGGTGACCATATTTCCCAAAGAGAAAATGGGACACCCCAGCCATTTGCCCGAAGTGACCCCCTCTCCCCATGCAAGGCTGTCCCTTGTCACTGGAACCCTGCCAGGGCCCCACTGGCTGTCAGCTCCAGAGTCCTGCAGCCCCTCGGGCTGAAGCAGAGAATGTCTCAGAGGTCTCTGGAAGTCACGGAGTCTGTGACTTCCATGACCTCAGTGACGAACAGACTTATTACGCATGAGTCATCAGCAGATTTGGAACCTTTAGATTCACAGCACAAACCTCTATTACTTGAGCAATGGATAGCAGTAGACTGTCATCCTCTGCATGGACCAAGCTCTACAGAGGGATAAGACACAAACTTTGCCAGCAGTTTCAAAAGATATTTGCGGACAGCAGAAACAAGAGACTCAGGAATCCAACTTACGCTCTGGAATAGCATGCACTCGAGTGGGCACAGACCCTTCTGCCCATCTCTCTCAGCCTCTCCCCTTCTGCCCCAGTCCCCTCCAACCCATGCCTGTCTTAGTTTTCCTCTCTTGCTCACCACAACCCTAGCTCTTCCTCCTACTCTCCCACACACCCCCAATCCACATGTATCCTAGTCCACTCCCTCTCCCTCCAGGTCTGGATCATCCCCTCTGCATTTGAAATCAGGCTGTTTCCTCCTCCACACTGCCTGGCCATTAGCAGGGAGAACACAGGACTTAATACCGTGTGCAACCCTACAGCATCCTGCAGCAGCCAAGAGCAGCAATTGCAGGGAAAGTCCTGCTCAGCTGTGCAGTCTTCTGCAGGACATTGCCAGAGCTAAACTCCCCAAAGAGTCTAAGAGCTGGTTAGGAAGTTTGGCCAAGTTACGAGGCACTGAAAAATACTGGTTCTCACATGTTCAGTGCCGCTTTGGCAGCTAAGTTCTCCAGACATTCCATCTCTGCTGAGTATGTTCCATGCTAGTGCTGCAGGCATCGAGTAGGAGTTGCCCTGCAACTGCTCCTCCCAGCTGCTGCAGGATCCTGTGCCCAGTGCCACAGCAACAGAGGAGGGAGACAGTCTCTCCTGTGCCCTCAGTGCTCCCTCTCCTGGCACCCAGGCATCATGGATGAGTAGGAGCCATCACTGGAATGCAGAGGAATGAGAAATGGAGGAAGGAGAGGTGAGGAGAGAAGGGGGTTCAGGAGCCCAATGGGTGTGGGGCAGATAGGAGGATACAAAAAAGTTGCGGGACACAAGGGCAGAAAGGTCTATAACCACTGGAGTATATTCCCCTCCAGGACTTGGAAAAGAATCCAGGAGTCCAGAGTTTCTACATTCCTCTGTCAGCAAATAGCTGTGAAACCTACTAGTAAAACGTGCATCTCTCCCATCTTTAGTGCCTAGTTCACACATCAGGTAACAGCCTACTACTGCTACCAGTCACTGTTAGCTTAAGTGGCAGAGGTCTGTGCTACAGATCTAAAGGTTTGAACCCTGCTAGTGACCCAACTGGGGGGGAAGGGGGAGAGGGTGTCAATATGGTTAGATACAGAATATAATTTTGCGTTTTCTGTGTGTTTATGAGGAAATTGCACACTAAGAAAACAAAATACTAAATACCTCCTCTTAAGTGAGCACTGTCCATTTTGTGCATTGAATGAGGCAGGAGTCCTGTGTAAAAACCCCCGTAATTAAAGACTATCATCCTGCATACACACAAGTATTCAAATTAAGGTTCCGCAGGCAACATTAATCCTGGCTTTTAACTCTTGAAGGTTTCACTTTGCACCCTTAGTGTTCACTTAGCGTGTCTGCGTAAAATATAGACTACATACCCTGCCCTCCCCCAGAGATAATATACCATATTAAAGAGAGTTTACAGAGGTTCTATTTTAGTGCCACTGCTCAGTGAACACACTATAAATACTGGGCATTTGTAGAGTTACTTCTGATGTGTCCTCAAGGAGGCTGTTGTCTCAATCTGTGTATTGTACTTCATTGCGTTTGTCCCAAGTGAGGTGTTCCAGGAGTTACTCCTGAGCCTCCTTGCGAGCCAGCTTATAAATCTCGGTTGGCCCGTCCACATGGGTGATGGTGGTGGTGAGCTGAAGCTCCTCCCCACTACTTACTCCCAGGTCACCTGAAATACAAAGCTACATTTCAGCTTGATGCACAAAGAAGGACCTGGGAACTAGAGAGTGACTGCCAGGTTAAATTTCTCTAGAGTTTGGGTTTTGGAAAGAATAAGCTTTTCTAAAACCGAGGACTACGAAGGGTTTCCATGTAGTCAGATTCATTTGAAGAGAAGAATGTTCCCTTGCAGTGGTTTCAGTCCAAACCAAACACTGTTACATGAGCTAATGCTGAAGAGCCACTATGCTACTGAAAGATATTCCAAGGAAACCAACTGTAAACAAACTATTTAGTTCCATTCCTCAGTCGTGTCTTTCACTTCCTCCACCACAGCTACACAATGCTGTCCCCAGGCTATTTCAAGTTAGTATTCATATGCAATTAAGAGCCACACCAAAGCCCAGTTTACCATTTGATTGATCTTCACCATAATTCTTGTGTGATGGAGCATATAGGAACATAAGAGCAAAGACGTAAAGGTTCCACATCCCGTAGATGCCAGTGAAGAAGGCACTGTTCACTTGTATTGTGAAGTCCCCCCATTTCCAATGGCCTTCAGTCACCTGTCCACGAGAAAGCAGAGATTCAATAGGGACAGATAGGTAAAGAGAATTCTCCTATAATGAGCAAGCACCTACAAAGCAAATATGTTTCTAAGAGCAGCTACATAGAAAGCGGAAATTAAGACAGAATGAAGTACATGGACAATTCATGTCCAGACAAACACATCAAAGTAAAGCCTATACTAAAAAGTCTCTTCCCCTGCCACCAGTCTACAAGGAATGGCACATGCAACAAGATTCATATTAGAAACTTTATTCATCTTTGGTTTTTTTAAAAACTAACAAAATGTAATCTCAGAACATTCACGTTAGATCATTCCAGTCATTCAAGACTTTAGTGAGAGGATAATCATATTCAAGCAGTACCTGGGAGACTAGCTATGTCTGAAAACTTTAGAGGGTCTATAAATAAACCTTTTATAGAAGAAAACAGCATGAATAATGCAAAGATCTAATGGCATCCAACATGTCTCACTGCTTCTGTCTTACGGCAGAGACCTATGGCTGATAGCACTAGTTCCAGATATAAAGAGAAAGATAGGAGACTCTATGGAGAGTTAAGAAAACAGTAATTTAATATTAATCTTTTGAAAACAATGAAATGCATGAGCTGTGCACCTTAAGACTGCCTTCCATTTTAAACGCCAAAGTAACAAGTCATTTGGGGCCATACCCTACCATCGACTTTAAAGCAGAATTCCCCATAGAAAACAAGGTGCTCTGCTTTAAAGAAAAAGAGACAGTGGCAGAACAGAGTCTTTAAATAAACAAAAATACCAAACTTGATGCAAGTAACCAGACAAAATGATTTGGCAGTTTTGAGGTAGACCTTCAAGCCAACTGCTTCAATTGAACAGATTTTTAGATCAGAGTTATCTTACCATGCCAATCAGACTATGGCATTGTTTTCATATGCAAAGGGAACACAGCGACTAGATTCTCTAACATAGTATGTCTGAGGGTACTTCTGTGCATGACTCAACAGTAGTAGTAAAACTGGCAAGAAAATAAAATCCCTTTGTGTGAAAAATTTCACCTTTTTGAAAAAGGTTTTCATCACAAGCAGAGATGAAACATCCAAAAATTTTTTCACAGGAAAGGATTTCAAGAAAAACTCCATTTTGCTTCTCCCAAAACCAAATCTTTCAGCTGCCCATCATCAGTTTTGCTTTCTGCCTGCAGTGAAGCTGACCTGCTCCTCCCAATTCCTGCAGCCAAAGAACTGGGGCTCTCAGTCCCCCCGCACCCCAGTGCCTAGCTGGGGAGATGTCTTTTCAGTTTCCCCTACAGAAAAGAAGCCCCCCCCAAGCAAAACTGAAATTGTCCTACAACTGACATTTTCCTTGGGAAAAGAGCATTACTCTTTAGAAAATTCAGACGAAAAGGTTTCAGAACAGCTCTACTTTCAAAGTAGAAAGGAGTTTGACTATTTTATAACTTTTAAGGGTGTATCCATTGTATTTCTGCAACTAAAGCCTGCATGTCTATGTACAATTGCGATTGCCGCCTTACACCTGAGGCCAATAAAACATCTTAACAATGGAAAGTCATCTTGGGAGGCTGTAGTCCTGGGAACTGGTCAGGAGAGTGAAGGGGTTTATTCTCAGAAGAATATTGTGGGGTAGACCTTCAAGAGGGTGCATGATGTTTTACCTGTGCAACTTAAAACATAGCCCAATACCCTATAGTTTTATTATACTTATATATCTAGATCTATAGGATAAATCCATGTTCAGAGGGAAGAGAGCATGCTCTCGCTTTCTCTCCTCTCCTCCCCCTCCCCAGAAAAACAAACAGTTAGAGCATTTAAGACTGCAAAATCAAGCACTCAAAAGTTAAACACCAGAATTAAAAAAAAATCACAGACACACACACCCCAGACAAGTTCATGGAGGACAGGTCCATCAACGGCTATTAGACAGGATGGGCAGAGATGGTGTTCCTAGACGGTTGGCTAGAAGCTAGGAATGGGCAATATGGGGGTGGATCCCTTGATTACCTGTTCTGTTCATTCCCTCTGGGGCATCTGGCACTGGCCACTGTCAGAAGACAGGATACTGGACCAGATGGACCACTGGTCTGACCCAGTATGGCTGTTCTTCCAATTAAGGTTTCCTATGCAACCTCAATTCGGCCCCCTTGTGAACATGTATTATGACACAGTCTATAATTGCATCCTCACATATTAGAGAGATTTTCAAAGAAAAAGGTCACCAGAATTTTTTTTTTTTTTAAACATGGAAACCCGCCCCCACCACACCACCACTACCTTCATATTGCAAATGGTTAAACCATTTTGCCTGAAATTTGGGGGGGAGGGAGGGAGAAAGAAGGGAAGCTGTCCTGAGGCAGGTTTCAGAGTAGCAGCCGTGTTAGTCTGTATCCGCAAAAAGAAAAGGAGTACTTGTGACACCTTAGAGACTAACACATTTATTTGAGCATAAGCTTTCGTGAGCTACAGCTCACTTCATCGGATGCATTCAGTGGAAAATACAGTGGGGAGATTTATATACACAGAACATGAAACAATGGGTGTTACCATACACACTGTAACAAGAGTGATCAGGTAAGGTGAGCTATTACCAGCAGGAGAGCGGGGGTGAGGGTGGGACTTTTGTAGTGATAATCAAGGTGGGCCATTTCCAGCAGTTGACAACAAGGTCTGAGGAACAGTGGGGCGGGGTGCGCAAAGTGGGGGGAATAAACATGGGGAAATAGCTTTACTTTGTGTAATGACCCATCCACTCCCAGTCTTTATTCAAGCCTAAGTTAATTGTATCCAGTTTCCAAATTAATTCCAATTCAGCAGTCTCTCGTTGGAGTCTTTTTTTGAAGTTTTTTTGTTGAAGAATTGCCACTTTTAGGTCTGTAATCGAGTGACCAAAGAGATTGAAGTGTTCTCCAACTGGTTTTTGAATGTTATAATTCTGGATGTCTGATTTATGTCCATTTATTCTTTTACTTGGAGACTGTCCAGTTTGGCCAACGAACATGGCAGAGGGGCATTGCTGGCACATGATGGCATATATCACATTGGTAGATGTGCAGGTGAACGAGACTCTGATAGTGTGGCTGATGTGATTAGGCCCTATGATGGTGTCCCCTGAATAGATATGTGGACACAGTTGGCAACGGGCTTTGTTGCAAGGATAGGTTCCTGGGTTAGTGGTTCTGTTGTGTGGTGTGTGGCTGCTGGTGAGTATTTGCTTCAGGTTGGGGGGCTGTCTGTAAGCAAGAACTGGCCTGTCTCCCAAGATCTGTGAGAGTGATGGGTCGTCCTTCAGGATAGGTCGTAGATCCTTGATGATGCATTGGAGAGGTTTTAGTTGGGGGCTGAAGGTGATGGCTAGTGGCGTTCTGTTATTTTCTTTGTTGGGCCTGTCCTGTAGTAGGTAACTTCTGGGTACTCTTCTGGCTCTGTTCCTCGGACGTTCTTGTCAACTGCTGGAAATGGCCCACCTTGATTATCACTACAAAAGGTTCCCCCCCGCCCCGCTCTCCTGCTGGTAATAGCTCACCTTACCTGAGCACTCTCGTTACAGTGTGTGTGGTAACACCCATTGTTTCATGTTCTCTGTGTATATAAATCTCCCCACTGTATTTTCCACTGAATGCATCCGATGAAGTGAGCTGTAGCTCACGAAAGCTTATGCTCAAATAAATGTGTTAGTCTCTAAGGTGCCACAAGTACTTTTTCTTTTTGTCCTGAGGCAGACACTCAGTATGAAAAATTTCAACCCAAACAGTTAACTTTTTGGCAAACTTAAACAACTGACAACAGGGTCTTATAATGGGAAAGATCAGGCAGCCTTAATAATAAGCAGACACTACCAGCCCAGCCTACAATCTATGCATTCCTGTGTCCTCTGAACTAAGATATAACCAATATGTTGGCTATTTAGGAATTTGGATACTGCACTCTCTCATACCCAGTTTGGTTTCAGCACACTCACCTGACTGACAATGAAGAAGATGATAGTCATTGCTGCACAGGCCAGAGTGATGAGCATCAAGAACTTGAACCTAAAAATCAGCCCCTATTTAGAGAGAGGACACTGGTCATCGTAACGGAACAGACAATCCCATTTCAATTTTTGGCTTCTACAAGATGGAAGTTGGAAAAAAGATTAGTCCAAAACCACAAAACCCACAACCACCCACTCTCTCCTTTGTCCTACACTGGTGACAGCCAGTATTCTCTGTTCCGCAGACGTCTGCATTCCTGCCAGTTACATTGTGTGGGGTGTAGAGGTCTTGACTGCTACTGCTTTCCATTACATTTGCTCCTGTGAAATTAAACGGATTTACTTAGAGCTAATGTGAAGGAGGCACTTGAATTTAAGTAACAAGGTTTCATTAAATTAACAGCACGTTTGATAGTCTGTGGCTTCCTTGATAAATCAGATATGCTTTCTTTCTAGAACATATATCTGTGATGAGGGTTTGTTAGGTTATACCAGGAGTGATCTACTTTACAAATGTTTTCTGTTTCTGTAAGTGTAATGAGTTCATGTGAGGAGAGTGCAAACTTTCCTTATCTAATTTTCTTTGGCCGAGAATTTAAGACGACTAAATGAATGTTGGATTGTAGATTAAAGACATCAAACAAATGACATAAATTTACATGGTTGGGGGGGGGGGGTTATCACAGACTTTGTTTGCTTTTTTAAATCTATTTTGAATTTAACAAAGACAGATTTTAGTTATGTTAGTTTTGAATCACACTGACTCGGGCACCTTGGGGGAGTGAGGACATTTTACAAGTTAGTTTGTGCACAGCTGCCATTGTGCAGCAGGTGGGTTGAGGTGGCAAGACTGAAGGCCTCAGGGCAAGGACTGTCTTTTTGTTAAGCGTTTGCACAGTGCCTAGAGCAGTGGAGCCCTAAGCTCTATTGCAACACAAATTCATAATACCTGTGCCCTGCTTTTAACTCAAGGAAAAAGATGAAAGAAGAGCTAAGACTTCGGGGAAATGTCTGCAAAAATCCAGATTTTCTTATTGGAACAAGTAATGTACCTTCTAATGAGTCACAAACAACCTGATTAGACACAGAATTTGACTCATCAGACCATTGTCTACCCAAGTTTTATGGACACAAATCTTTATCACCAAGAAAACAACAGGCATTCGTGGCTTGACTGCAACTCTATCTTGGCTCCTCCTTCTGCTCCGCAACAGCAATTAAAGAGGAATGAGTACAGCTCTGACCAGAGGCCAGCGTGGCCTAAGGAGAGGATGGCAAACCAGGAACTCTGGATTTTTAATCCTGTTCCGATGCAGACTCTCTTGAGTGGTTTGGGCAAGTCACATGAGCACCCTGCATCATTTTCCTCATCTGTAATAATAGTGCTTTACCTCAGTAGATCTCAAAAGGTTTTACCACCTGGCCACACCACTCTGAAGAGAAAAACAGAGTGGATTGGGAGTAAATGCCTACGAGTACATTGGGCAGATTAGTGTTTGTCAAGTACTTTGAAGACTGAAAGCATTAGGTGGGGGCTAAACATCAGAACGAAGAAAAGTTGATTGCCTTTTTGTGAACTGACATTAGGATGGTTTTGGCAGCATGAGAAAGCTGGTAAAATACGAAGTTTTCTAAATGATGGAAAAAAGCTAATGCGGGTGGATACAGTTTTTCTGGTAGATTATCAGGAGCCTTTTTGGAATACTAAAGCAATGAGTGCATGTACATGCACACCTTTAATCCAACAAGGGTTTTCTAACCTCATAATGAAGCCTGCGAGCCTTGCTCATTGCTGGGAGGCTGGATTGTTTCCCACTAATGTTTCTGAACACTTGAAACACCATGAAACACAAAAACAGGAAGTAGAGGCAAAGGCAGATTCCTGCAACTATAATAAATGCCATCTGAGCAGTAAAGTTAAAGGAAACAGCTACTTGACAAAGCAGGAGATTGAAGAAAATATTATCCAGGTAATTAGAACTTTACAAAAGTAAACTAATTATTGCAATAATCCTAATTCAGGCTTCTAGTGTGTATTAAATAGAAGCTTCTGTCTGAGTGCTTCACGGTCCCTTCCCCAGCTCAGTCCCAGAGCCAAAGCTCCGGTTGTTCCCCAAGCACTTAACATGGTGTTAACGAGGGATAAAATATTAAAACTCCTGCAGGCTGAAAAGGCTAAGCTGGAATTGTCACTTCTGCTCCGCTGGTACAAAGAGACGAGGCTTAGCAGAGAAGACGAGAAGTAATAACCAACCAACATGTGATCTAGGAGACTCCTGTAAGAGGACTGAGATGCTGAGGAAGTGAAACTAATCACATTACCTTATCTTAGCCTGGTAATAAAAATTAAATGCAGCTGAAAGCACTTCCAGCCTGACCAGGCAAATTTAAAAAGCAATTTGTATAAATGCTGTAGGACCACGCTTCCAAGTGTCAGCAATTAAATGAACTGCCCCAGAGAAAAACAGCTCTAGTTCAGACCAAGAGAAGGAACAGCACAAAGGGTGCAGTTTAGACAGGGTTCAGAGAGAACAGGATTTTTTCTAGAATCACTAACTCAAGATGTGCCATTTCCTAGACTTTCTGCAGTTTGAGGCAGATGCTAATTTTTCTAATCATTTCCATTATCTCAATACTAATCTCAGAATTCATTCTTGCAGCAAAATCTACAGGCTGCACTAATATTTTAAAGCAGTGTCCCCCTATAGAGCCATAAAGTTGTTCATTCAAAGGCGACTCTGGATCTTCTACTATATTCGAGTCAGAAACCAATTTCCTAGTCCCATCTTACCAAAGTGAACAGGCTTTTCATCAGATTCCATAAGTACTTTGAGAAAGTGAAATTTTTAGTTACTAAAATGTATTTCTCACTCCAAAAACCTAACACAAAATAAATGCTACTGCATAAAAACCGACAGAAGGATACAGCCAGCTCCGTGCCAACATCTGTGGTCCAGATACTGTAGAATGGATTTTTCAGTTGTACCCCTCTAAAAATAGGAGAGAATTCAGGGCAATCAGAATTCACGTGCAAAGAGTCAAAGATACAGTAAAATACACATTCCTATACAGCTAACTTAACAGTTTGGAAAAATGAGTAATGTTATCTTGCAGTTTGGGAGTGTGTTTGGAGGTGGGTGGGGAACCTTCAGTTTACATTCCAGTGGATACATAATCTTACAAAAACTGTTCCAACACAACTTCACGGCACTATAAAAGCCAAAGGAAAAGCCTTCTTGTCTCTTTGCAAGAAAAATGGTGAAGCAAATGGTTGGACAGTTGTGGTCAGCATGGGGGGGAGGGGGCGGGGAGGTGTCCCAAAGTGACTTGTATCAGCTATGCAAGTCATAGTATTTTTAAAATATGCATTGTTTATGGTGTCAAGCACACTGGCTGAGAAGGAATTCTTGTCACTTGCACAGTATTAAACCTCCTTTTCAATTATGCAGAATTATAACGATTCCACATGGCTTCAAAAAAGCGTTCGTTAGAAATGGATAGGGTACAGCTAATAAAAATCTTCCCCATGTAAGTGTTAAGACAGGAAAAAGGGATGAAACTTTCATACACAACAATATAAGAGACTGGGCTAACTTTTATGTCTTGATGACATGTACCAATGAAGCGATACTGTAAGGAATTGTATTTTAGCCCACAATGGGTACAGAGCTGGATAAGAGCCTCATTTAAAAAAAAAAAAAAAAAAGACAGGACTAGGTCTACTGCATTTTCATCCGGAAGCTCACTCACTGTTCCAATGCAGCTTTCTGAGATTACTCAATATACCCTTTGACCTACAAGTCAAAAAAATTTTTTTTTGTCCTGTGACAGGTAATATTTCCATGCTTTGTGAATTTATGTGTAGGCAGGCAAAGAGCTATCTTATCTCTTTCTCTCACTTTCAGTCATTTTCCAGTAAGAAGTCTACTTTTAAGTAATGCAATCTAATCTGGAAGGGAAAACTTAAATTGGGGAAATTGCTACTGGGATGTCTAAGAAATTGAACTCTGGGCCTGGAGGAAATTGAGTTATAAGGGGGCTAATGACTTGAATACCTAGTCTGAGGAAAAGGGACTTGCCATTCCTTTCCCCAGGGAGCACAGAAAGGTGGCTGGTGAATACCAGTGTTGGCATGAGGAGACCCAAATGGCCTGAAGAGTGCGAAGCCTTTGTACCAACTTTTCAATCCTTGTCTCAATAAAGCTATTAGAAAAAGGCAAACCAACATGGACCCAGTGTAAAGATCAATTGTATCCCCCTGTAAAATTGTATGCCCCTGTAAAAAGAGGGCAGCACCTGAGATCAGAGCACAATTGTATTATCACTACAGAGTGTAAGAGAAAAAAATGTCTCCGTTACCTCTCGCACATGTCAAAGATGAAAAGGCAGAAGGCACCAACAGCTATGGGCCCAACCTGTTTCCAGTACCCAGAAAAACGATTTCGTTCATTTTGATCCTAATGAATCAAGCCATGATAAAAGAAAGTTAATTTATGGAAGGGGGGAAAAAAAGTGACTGAATTATGCACACACAGTGAGGCTGATAGCAAAGGACATTCCTAAGTCAAGAAAGAGGTTACTTACTAGGTGCTGTTTTGTGTCAGCTCTGTGCATATCCATGGTGGGATATGGCATCCCAGATTTCGAGCTGCATAACTTCACGGGGAAGCCATGTTCATTGGGGGATACATGAAAGAGCTTGTGAGAGCGAGACATCATTGCCCTATCCCAGAGGTGGGCAAACAATGGCCCAGGGGCCGGATCCAGCCCGTCAGGGCTTTGGATCCAGCCCGCAAGATTATCACCCCCATGGTGCCGTGGGCCTCACGTCACTGCTGGAAGAGGCCGGCACCACGTCCCTGAGGCCCCTTGGGGGGGTGGGGTAGAGGGCTCTTTGCATTGCCCTCACCTCCAGGCACCGTCCCCGACAGCTCCCATTGGTTGGGAACAGGAAACTGTAGCCAATGGGAGTTTCGGGGGAGGTATCCACAGGGGAGGGAAGTGCGCGGAGCCCTCTGCCCCTCACCCCCGCCACAGCAGCCGCAGGGATGTGGTGCTGGCCGCTTCTGGGAGTGGCGCGGGGCCAGGGCAGGCATGGAGACTGTCTTAGCCCTGCTGCGTGCCACTGCCACCCCAGAATCACTCCGAGTAAGCGGCACCCCGCACCCCAACCCCTGCCCTGAGCCCCCTTGTACACCCCAACCCCTGCCGCACCCCTCCTGCATCCCTGCCCTAAGCCCCCTGCCCCGAGCCCCTTCCTGCACACCGCACCCCAACCCCCTGCCCCAGTCCTAGCCCTATATTCATGGCCCTGCATGCAATTTCCCCACCCTGATGTGGCCCTCGGGCCAAAATCTTTGCCCACCCCTGCCCTGCCCTATCCTAATATGGGAATGCAGTCCCGCCCCATCCCTCCCCCCCCACAAACAACTGCCTCTGTTCCTTCTCCCAAACCACACAGTCCTGATGTCATACAGACTTCTGAGTAGAGGGGAAGGTGGGCAAGTAGTGAGAACGCACAGAGGTGACTCCCAAAGAAGAATTACTGATAAGTAACCTCTCAGCTTTGAGGGCATCTGTACATTTCTATTTGTGGGAAATTAACAAGCAGCGTGTCCATCCGGAGGAAAGCAGGTGAGGAGTTCTGCTTAAACTTAGGACTTGTCTATGTGGTACATTAACAGACTGTAGGGATCTTTAAGTGCCCATTAGAAGCGTCCACATGGGCC
Organism: Natator depressus; assembly: GCF_965152275.1. NCBI lineage: Eukaryota > Metazoa > Chordata > Testudines > Cheloniidae > Natator > Natator depressus. Next base: position 86,870,713 of record NC_134241.1, on the reverse strand, counting down.
AGTTAGTGTGTGACATGCTGGTGTGATTTAGAATTTACACCCCACTGGTGTGGGCTAAAGCACCATGTAGCCAAGCCCATAGACTAACACTGTTCTGCCAGTCTGGGCACTGGAGCACTATGCTATTTCCAAGGAAGAGATCTGATGAAAAATGTGCACAACACTCCAAGTTGTTGCTTGGCAAATATTTAGTTTCCACCAGGGGAGCTTGTCTAAAGCAACCACTGATGCTGCACTTGCTCTTGGGGAGAGGGTTTTTAAAGCAGGAGATGCTCGTTTCCTAGCTAAGATGTACACATCTAAACCAGCGTGAAAGTCTGGTTCGTAACAGTTTCTCCCTAGCATTTATTCACATATGCTACAAACAACTTATCAGATTTCTAAAGGGAACAAGATACTCTTTACTCTATAGTCACACCCACCATCATATGCTCTCCACAAAAGATTATCCAAAATGACAGAAGCATGGCATAGAAGATTCCTTGTCGAATATCTCCAAAGAGCAACATCCAAGTCCAGTCAAATCCAATGGAAAACCACTCTACTGGGATGTTTATGAACGTCATGGAAATCCCAAGAGCAAAGATTACCCTGGAGAAGCAGACAGAACAGAATCCCTTTCTATTTCAAATAAAGGACCAAGAGGACTAGGCCAAAGGAGCTCAAACTTCATGAAGAAGTCGAGGTTTCCTCCTTTTTGCCACGATACCTTCCTGTTGGCCCACCCACATAGCAGTACTGTTATCCTGTCTCCACAGAGACACCATTAACGAAGGGTAACTCAGTAACTGGCAAGAAATGTATCTATTTCAAACAAAACTCATGCTTAGGAGTTAAAATGGAAAACCAGTTCCTGTTTTCAAAGGACTGGTTGGGCAGTCAAATTCTTATGGTGCTAATCCTACACATGCACCCACCCGCAGAGGGGACCCTGATGCAGCAGCCTAGGGCATTTCTGCCACATTAGGAGATCAGAATTTGGGGAGCTGACGCAGAGGGTACAGACACTGTCTGCTACACAGCCCTGCAGGGGCTTCCTGTGCATCACCAAAAAGTTTTGGGAGGCAAATTCTGTGGCTCCATGATTGCTGTGAGAGAATGGCAGAAGGGTCTAGTCACTCACACACAGGAGGAATGTATCAGCTATACAGACTATTGCAGAACAAAGACTGCAATAGAGGTTGAAGAGCAGCTCTGCTGCCACATTGGCTTGGCAAAGAGTGGGGAAGGAAGGAAATTGGATCCACAGGGATGGCAATCTAGCACATGGCCAGTTTACCCAGGCTTTGCATGAGGCATACATTTTGGCCTAAATCTTATGTGTTGTCTGGATCACAGTGAGTTACTTGTCTACTCACTTTTCCAGCAGGACAGGAGCGCGTGTCATCATCGTGATCCGTCTCCAATACCAAACCATGATGATGAAGATGCTGGGCGTGAGGAAGGTTTTCATTGCAAACCATACCTTTGTAAAACCTCCATTTTGATGGATGCCCTGAGGATACAAGTTTAAACGTGGGAGCTGTACAGTATTTCACTTTCCTTATTTACAGACAAGATCAGATTTGCATTATCCTGTTATAGTCACAGGGCCTGACAGAAATTCCAATAGTCTGAACTACAGCCACTTAACATTAAAGAGTATTGCTTGTGAAATGCACAGCTGAAGTGTTTGACAAAATGGAAAGAGCTGTACACCGCTGTTTAATATGTCCTGACCATTCAGTCCAAGTAGAATTTTTAGGACTCCTGATAACTAAAGCAAATATTGCACCACTTCTGTTTTTATCAATTTCTGGTTATTTGGAAATCTACTATTTTAGTACTGGTGTTTAATAGGTATATTTTTTCATACAATTTATTTAATCAATAAAAGTTGCCACGCATTTAAACAAAATTAATTTATTCAAACATGAAAATTAGTCAACTTAATATTAAATGCGGAATGGGGAGGGATGAGGACATACATGATGGTAACCCCAATAAATACTGGGAGCTAATAGGCAAATTGATCATTGCTCCAGAAATAGCTCCGATCAAAAGCCAAAACAGTGAGAGCAGAGAGACCAGCTCTACTGCATTAAATGGTGGTAAACAGGAGAACCATTTTTAGGCTCTCGGCACCTTGATGGACAAAACTATCCAAGACTGAAATGGGGGATAGACAAAGACACTTAACACATTTGTTGAAATCCAAGGTGACAGGATTAAAAGAGAGTTTCCTCTTCAAGTGCTATTATTCTAGGTCTCCTATTTCCTCTCATCCCTTATTTCAAGTTCTATGCCTAGAGTGGCCATGTAATAGGAGGCATATTTTTCCAGTTTAATTAAACTCTGATCCAAAGCCAGACTGTATGCAATAGAGAAATGTTAGTCGGGCATAGTAAAATTGCGGGCTTCTGGAGTCAATCAAGAAAGCGATTAGAATAGCAGTGAATTATCCTACAAGCGAAGTCAGCAAAGTGGGAAAGGGGAGGGATAATAGCTAGAAGAGAATAGTCAAAGAAGAGATCCATTGGGAAAAGGGGCTGCACTGACAGTGGGAGTTATACAAGTTGACTGACCTTAGAAAATACGTCACTATACTCTTACTAGGGAATAGAGCAATTGTGGTTTTGTACAGAACAGAGAAATGGGAAGGAGTCTTGCCATCAGTCATGGGTTACTTTACCACAGTAAAATCATAAGCCCAATAAAGGTTGGATTCTACAGGTATCCTCCCACCTTTGACACAGCAGTGAATCTACATTAAACACCTACTCTAGAGGAGACGGGAGCCCAGAGCAAAGATAGAAATGAAACATGCACACTTACCACCAGGCGAACATCCTTTATTTCCCCAATTCCCACATTAATTAGTTTCCTTTCATTCACAGGGAGTCGAATGTTGAGGAGGTAGAATTTGTGAGCCACAGTTCCAATTTCCATGAAAGGGAGCACATCGCAGTCATAGTATCGGCCTTCATGCTCTATGGTCTAGTGGAATAGCAGAGAGAGGGAAAATGCAAAAGGGTCAGCTTTGTTCACTTTTATTTGGACTTCTAAGATGATAAATCGATAGTTGTAAAGCAGTAACTAGTCCTTCCAGGGGCTCTAATTTGGAGATGTACAGCATAGACTTCTTGTTTCATCACATCCCAACCTTTCCCCTTTTAGGGAACCAGGAAGTAAGTACTAATAAATATAAAAAGAAAGCAAATCCACATGGAGAAGCAGTTCATTATGTATCAACCAGTTTTCTCTGAAAATATAAATTGATGAACATATTTTAGCCCTTTTCTTCCTGAACAGTAACAATTTGCTTCAATACTATAACTATTGCCCGTTTTAATCCATGGCCAAAAAGAAGTTCATAGGTGTCACGATGCTATATGCTATGGCTACTCAGAACTTCCTGTGGTAGCAAGGGTAGGTTACAAATCCTCTTGGTCTGGCTTTTCTTAACAGAGTTAAAGGAGACTCTGTGTTAGCAGAACAGGGCTTGATACATGGTTGAACAGTTCCAGTTCCATCCAGTAGAGCTTACAGGTGCACATTAAACTAGCCAGTTAATTGCAGCATAAGTCAGTAATATCGGTACTGTTAAATTATTCCGCTTGTTTCACAGCGCAGATCACTACAATCCAATCAAGTGTACTTAGGCATGTTCATTTTAAAAGTTATTTTATTGTGTAGAAGTTTTAGAATGTAAGTCATGCATTTTTGATGTTCAATTTTCATACACAAAGACTTACAAATAAATACAGGTAGTGAATATAATAAGTAATAGAAATTGTATTTAGACCCCTAGACCTAAAGTCTGTAATTGATATTGATTGTATTAAGCATTTAGACAAAAAATGTAAGCAGGAAGTAGTTATGCAGCATCTAATATTCAAATATCAGATGCTAAGAAGGGATAAGAGGTCTGTAATCAATTAACCAGCATGGTTTGTCAAACTGCCAGCAAAACCCTATTAATAGATCCATTGTTGCATAATATTTATCAGGGTAGATTGATTTAAAAAAAACAAAAACAAAAAAAAAACCCTATGCTTTCCACTTGGTCACCTAAATCATGCTTAAAATAATTGATTTTCATTAACCTCTCCATTTGTACTTCAGTTAATTTTCTAAAGAAAGGTACATTTTCATTGGTTGATAACCATTAAAATGTGTTTATTTACAATTAGATAGAGCCTTTACATTAGACTGGTACTTTTTTGCTACCTAGGAGGATACATTATAAATATATATATTTGTTTAAACAATTATATAGGTTGATATTTTCAGATTTTTAGTATGTTAGAAAATGGTGAATGATATATTCCTTATTTACTGGCCAATTAAAGTTTTACTCAATGTACTTTTATTAAACAAAACAACCTTAAAGTTTCGGATACATAATCTCTTATCATAAGATGTTTCACATTTTCAACTAAATGATTTATTAAAGGAACAGAGGGATTAACTGCAGCAAATTAATTAAAACTTTCAGGTGAGCCTGGAAAAATTTCAAATATGCTTAAGTGAAAGTGACTTGAGCTTAATTTCCTACTCACCTGAGGGCTGCTCTATACTAGAAAGTTAGGCCAACCTAGATACATTGTTTATGGGTGTGTAAAAGTCACACCTGAGAGAGACATAGTTAAGATGACCTAAGCCACACAGTGTAGACAGCGCTAGATGGAAGAATTCTTCAGATGACCTAGCTACTACCTCTCAGAGAGGTGGATTTACTTTAGCAACAGAACCCTCCCTTCTGTCACTGTAGTGTTTCCACTGCCACAGTACAGTGTTTCTAGTGTAGACATACCTACCCTCGGTCTCATTTTCAAGAGACTGTTTCCAAAGTTTTTCCAACTTATACTAGGAGATCTGATCCCCTTCCTTCTTATTCACAGCCTGGAAGAAAGAGAGACAAGTTTTCCTATTTTAACTCCCACTTGATTTTTCAACCTTGCATGAATTAGTTCAAATGAAGAAAATACTCCATGCCTGCAGAAGAAGCTATTGCTGTCAAAAGCTGGTTTAGAACTTCAACAAACTATGGTTCCAAGTGCTTGGCTAGTGATTTAAATCAGTTAAGTGGTGTGACTTTCTTTTAAAAGATCAGCTGCAAACATTCACTGCTCGAATGGTTCATCTCCAGCCCTTCAATTTATTATGGTTGGCATGACTGATGGGTGAATATTTAGATATCTAGGTCATAGTAATATGATCATCAGCAGTTAGGCATCTACCCTGGTTGAGAATATTGGCAGGAAAATTAGGTGGAGTAAGTGCTTGATCCATCTGCTTCTTTACTGCCTGCAATCTCTTTTTTCAATGTCTAAGTACTTTCCAAATTTCAACAGCATCAGCAATACAGCAGCACTCTTTCTTCAGTTTGCCCAAGGCTATGGAAATAAATGGAATATACTGAATTCTACCACTTACATTTTCCCTTAAGTTTGATGTTGCCTACTTTGGCTGTGATAGTTCCATCTATTTTGTCACGTTTTTCTTCACAAATTGTCATCAGAATGGGCCAGTTCTTAACAAACAGCTTCAGACAGTCAACCAAGGAATTCCATCATGCATCTTGGGGGAGAACTAGTTTGGATCCTCCTGCTCTCTTCAGTGAAGCTGAGGCAAAGTGGTTGTTATGGAAGTATCTTGTAATTTCAACATGATTTTCCTTTATTCCTAGATTTGTACTTTGCTAAAAGATGCCTTAAATGAGCATTGCACCCATATGTCAAGTTTCAGGTTCCCTTCATTATCTTCTAGAATGCTTATCTTTTCTATGTTTGCAGCATTGACTGTGACAAAGCTACACACTTGAATTTTTGTTCAGTTTGTTACAGCTTAATGAGAAACTAGATGGGCTCATTGAATGATCCTGATGAAATGATGGTGTCTCCTGGAATCAGAGGCCCGGTCCCAATGCCTGTGATGACTTTGCCTTGCACCCAGTAACGCAGCCTGAATCCACCACGGGATCATGTCCTTATTACAGTACATGACCTATTTGTGCCACATTTGTAAAAAACTACCTCAAAAGTTAGAATTGGAGAAAAGATCCTTCTTCATATGCAGACTTTAACTCAGAGTTTTAGGTAGAGGCTCCATCAGGGATTCAGCATATTTATTATTTAAATGTTTTAAGAGCTTATCATAGTTTAGCCTTAAAACATATTTTGTATTAAAGTCACATTTCATTTTAAAACAGATTTAAAAAAAATTAGCAAAACAAGATCAGTTTGATTTTTAAATAAATAAATAGATAAATAAATAAAGACCCTGATATTTAATCACTTTTACTTAAATACAGTTATTTTATGCATTATGCCAGCTTGTATATGCAAGATGGCCATTAAATATAAACTCAGTACAATCCCTCAACAACCTCATAATCTCTGCCCCGCAGTCATTCTTTACCCTTCTCCTTAACCTCTCGCTCTCCTCTGGCTCTTTCCTCTCAATACAAACATACTTTAGGCTCTCCCATCCTCAAAAGATATCCTTGACCCCACTTGCCTCTCCAGCTACTGCCTCATCCACCCCCTTCTTCCGCAAGCTCATCGATCAGATGTGCTGTCTACAAGCCCTACAGGGAGTCTCTTCCAATTCCATTCTAGACCCTCTCCAATACAGCTTCCACCACTTGCACTCCACTGGAACAGTTCTCATTTCTCTAATGACCTCTTCCTACCCGAATTAGGACGGATTCTCTATCCTCAGTCTCCTTGACCCGTTGGCCACTTTCAAGAGGAGGAGCATGGTTGACTATGCTGAAGTTCTTGTCCTGGCTTTTGTGACTCTGTCCTTTCCAGGTTCTCCCTCCCTCTGATCAGCCTTCCGCATGTCATTTGAAAGATCCTTTTCCAACTTCAGGAGGAGGTAGAACAGGTCGCACAGGGCTTTGTCCAGGTCTTCTCCCTCTACACCTTGCCTCTTGGCAATCTCACTCATTCACAAATACAAGTTCCACCATCATTTCCCTGCTGATGCTCTCTCTATTTTAGAGAGTAAAATCTTAGCTGGTCTTTCAGACATTTCCTCATGGACTTCCAGCTGTCAGCTTAAGCTCAACATGACCAACACAGAGGTAAGCACTCTAGATAGACACAGATCCTCACATCCAGGCTAAGTTTGATCAGTTCTTCCTGCATAATATCTTGAAGATACAGTCTCTCCATCTGCACATCTAAGATTCTTGTCCAGATCTTCAACACCCTCTCCCCTACATTTGTCAAGGCCAATCTTGCCCCACTTATACCCATTCAAAACATTGCTGCAAAGGTCATTTTCCTGACTCATTATTTTGTCCAAATCACCCAGTATTTGTATCCCTCACTGGCTCCTCCTCTTCCATGCATCAAATGCAAGAGTACTTGTCTTCACTTTCAAAGCCTACCCCCACATTCACTTCATGCTGAGATATTGACTTCCCTAGTCAATTCTGCCAATGGCCAGCTTTTGATACCCATGTGTTCAGTTTTCAAATCAGCACCTTCATGATTCCTCCCCACACTGCTTCTTACTCCCGGAAATAGTTCCCTGCAAACACCTACAAAGCTAGCTCATTGATCTCTTTCAAATACTTAGTTAACGCTCTCCTTTGCCATCAGACCTACTCACACCCATAACCCCCAGCACCACCACCCAACTTGACAATAGACAGTCAGCTGGTACACTGACACCACTGCTCATTATGCTAATACTATCATTATTTCCTGGAGCTCCCCCATTCATCTGTTATATCTACCAATTGTTTCTTGTCTTACATGGCTGTGAACTCTGAGGCAGAGATTATCTTTTTGTTCTGTGTCTGTACAGCACCCAGCACAGCGGGCCCCTGGTCCCTAACAGGACTCTCGTGCACGAATATAACCACCACCATGGATGTGATTTGCTACAGGAAATGCCATTTCCGACTCCTCACCAGGAGCACAAAGAACTGGAATCACAGTTATCTTCCCCCAAATACTAGAATTACAAAATGGAGAGTTACCTTTCCTTCTCCTTCCCACCTCCCCCATTACTCAATCTCAGGTACCCACTCAAGCAACCCACCAAGTCACAATTGTTAGCCCAGTGTTCACAACTCCTTAACACCTTATTTTAGTAGGGATTTCCCCCCCCCCCCCCCGAAAATTTTGTTCATGACACTTTTTCCTTCCAGAACATGCAGTGATAAAAAAAAAAAAAAAAAATCAATTTAGACCCCAGGATTAATGACTACTTGGGATCCCAATTTCATTCCTTAGGGAGAACACGCACAGTGTCACTCTTGCCTTGGAGTCTCTGAAGTCGGTTTTATTGGCAGCATTCCCCTCTGCAACTCACATCCACTTACTGTACACCCAACAGAAACCTGGTAATGCTGAAAGTTGCAACTGAACACAATTCTACCAAAGAGCTCATAGAAACCAGCAATACCTACTTTTGGAGAGGCAAAAGAACATTTTAGCTTTCGGGTCTCTATCGCATGTGCCATTTCTTTCCATTCACTGAACATGTCATCACGATAGGCCAAGGACACATCAAGTGTAACTTCTGCATTGTCTTCTGCAAGGGTAACAACCAAGCTTATTATGAAAGGAACAGTATGTAACAAAACAAGGTGCGAGAATAAATATTTTAGAACATAAGGATAAACTGATTTACATATGGTGATGGAAATCCCCCCATTCAACTCATATGGATATTTACCCTCTATAGCAGGGGTCTCAAACACACATGCGGCCCGCGGAGTTATTTCCTGCGGCCCGCCATAGGTGCAGACTCCACCGGCAGCCAAGCTCCCCTCACCCCCTGCCCCCCCCGAACATGCTGCATCCCCGCTCCTCTGCCTACCTCTCTGCACTTCCCGCCGCCAAACAGCTGTTTGGCAGCGCTTAGGACTTTCCAGGAGTGGGGGGTGGGGGGAAAGGAGCAGGAATGTGGCATGCTTGGGGGAGAAGGCGGAGAAGAGGCGAGGCCAGGGTGGGGATTTGGGGGAGGGGTGAAGTGGGGGTGGGGCAGCTTTAACCAAAGTAAATCTAAAAGTAAATGCGTGTTTTGTCATTTGAGTGAGGTGCATTACTGAGTGTTTATATTTTATTAAAACCCCCTCTTTGTATTACAGTTTTTAAAAAGTTAATACATTGACTTTTAATAGCATACTATATTACTCTTCATTTTTGACCATACTTTTGTATCGTTGTATGAAAAGGTTTCAGTGATGCGGCCCTCGGACCAACACACTAGTCCTCATGTGGCCCTCGTGGTGATTTGAGTTGGAGACTCAAAACATCCTGCTCTATAGGATGTTTATCTATTCTCCAGTAAGAATCCTAGAAGTCCAGGGTGACCGATCTTTATTGGTCATGAGTGTTGGGTATTCTTTTCTATGCTTGCTAACTTGTAGTCTTATGTAACACGGCTCCTGGGGCACATGCACATGATCTGGCACCCTATGTCAAGGCTCTGCTGCCTCATGACTCACTTCACCATGGCTGCAATTGAATTTATATTATAGCTACCAATGAAAGCCGAACTCTCACTCAGTAACGGGCCCTACCCCACTTCACGTACTTATATTAAGTATAGTAAGATAGAACATGTTAAAAAAACCTTAATGGACATTCTCTTCTGCTTTTCTCCCACTCATTCTTTTCCTGTCCATTTTCACCATTTCTAATGTCTTTCTCAGAAGAGTGTCTTTCTTCACTTCACACTTTGAAGAAGATGCAGAAAATGGTGGACAGGCCTGGAGCAGTAGTTGTTCAAAGTACAGGTTGCCACAAACAGCATCTGCTTTGAAATTCCCTAAAAGTGGAAGGTGGCATGGCTGCGAACAGACCAGAATCTCACCATGTGATAAGTCGCCACATACATTCCATCTAATCTACTCAACTGAAGAGGTTTAGAAAGGCCATTTATATACAAACTATGAACAGATATGTTTTACAAAAGGGATCTCGAAACAAAATCCACCTCATCCCACCGCACTTATTACAGTTCACGTGGGTGCAGATTGACAAGGAACTCTGTACCCAACATATTCTTTTGAATCTCTGGCCCAAACCATGGATGCTGTGCTCTTTTGAGCAACTGGCCTTTACAGTTTACAAGGGATGATATTTCAACTCTACAATAGAATAAGAACAGATTCTTGAAGCTCTGCTTGGCCTACGCATGTGTCATCGTTTTCAGAGTTATGTTTTTGTTGGGATTATGTAATGGTACACTCATACAGAATGCTGGGAAGGGGTGTGGATGGGTTTGTGGTTTAGACTTGCTATTTATAGTGTGTTTGGAGGTGGCTCTCTCAAACTTTAATGTGGACGCCAACATGGTTTTTCTGAGCTGTTTTTGTCGCATGTGTGATCTGTGTCTTCCAGATCGCTCATGAGTTCTGATATCCCAGAACTATCTTTGCAATAGTTAGTTAGGCTTCCTTGAAATATGAATACATGAGCTCAGGTCCACTGTTTTAGCATTTCAGCAAATAATGGCTAAATAGTCCAGTCAAACTTGGTCCCAAAAACCCACCCACATACCCCAGTTTTACAAACCATAAAATGGGAATATTCAGGACTTCAATTCCAGTGGGAACAGTTTTTAAAAACCACTTCATTTTTGCAAACTAAAACACTGCTGCATTATCACCGGTCATGAAAACCAGAAAGCAAAAAATTAAACTCGTATATTTTTGTCCAAGCCAAGAGAAATGCAAAGAAAAATATATTTAATTTTTCAAATTTTCAGAGTTTTATTAAGCAGTAGTATGGGATTACTCCACCCATCAGAGATGCAACCTGACTGAAGTGTCCCTTCAAATTGACAAGAACAGAAAGGTTCTTATGTACCAATACAGTATAAAGAGACTTGGATTCCCCACCTGGGTGCATTGGGTGGGTGGGGGTTTAAAATTATTTGATATATATACACACACGCACAATTTCTGCTAAATACTTTGAACCATGAAAGGTTTGTAACTCCTACTTGTATTGGCTATACTAAACCCCTTAGACAGTTAACTGTTCTTTCATACTTTTTGTTCAGCTGGGTAACATTGCTGATGTTGCAGATTTAAAAAAAAAAAAAAAACACAACAGGGACCATGTATATAGTTAACATACTATAGTAAGATGTGGAAATTGGAGCAAAAAGCAGACACCCCACTATGTTTGGCTGCAAGACAAGGGAGTGGTTTTAAAACTGGATGTCAGACACAGATCATCGGAGGAACGAACAAAGAGACTCCCCATCAACATATTACTCGCTTCTTGTAATGCCCAATACACAGTATGTGCTTTCTTTACAGAAGTAAGGCACAACATTTGTCCTGAGGAGCTTATACTTTAAGTTAAGTTAGAGAGGTGAACTGAGAATGGGGCATGGGAAAAGGGTACAACATACAAATAAAGTAGTCAAATTGTGCTTCTTGAGCTAGTTGGTATAAATTGGCTGCCTATGAGGAATTTAGCATGGCAAAAAATTGGGTCTTCAAGGAGGAATTTAAATATAGAGGGTAGGGACCTTGCAGATGAAGTCACAAGAAATATTAGGACCTCTAAACGAAAGTCTCACCCAAATGGCCCCCTCATATTCCATTAAGGGCTCATCTTCCAGTGGTCTTTTATCTTCTCTACTCCTGGCTTTTGGGTGCCTCCACTCCAGATCATATGGAGTGCTCTTTGAGCTCAGACAGCTGCAGGATGGGAACAGAGCCCATTCAAGATAGCGCCAGGTACTTTTGGGGATGAGAGTAAGGATTCCATCCCCCAAAACATAATCAGAACCAGGATAATAGGCAACACCTTCAAGGCTTTGGAGAGGCAGCCACACATCCTTCCTATGAAGGGAATTAAAGAGTCATGTATGGGCAGGGAAAGGTAGAGAGGAGTGTGAAGAGGGGGTTGTATCTTCTCCATACTTAAGGTATAGAGAAAGCAGGAGAGATTTGCGATTCAGGGAGAGAGAGAGTAGATGAGGAAGAGTAGCGCCTCGCCTGTCTCTGAGTGCCCATAAATATATTTAGCTTGTCAAAATATCAATGTTCAGGGAATTAGTTACTCAGTTCCTCCATGTTGCATAGAATTCTCCAGTTTGCAGAACCATGTATGGCTGCAAAAACACTGCGGTGGATGGGGTTACACACAAACATGGTATCCACCACCTCCTTTGGTGTCAAAACATGAGACTGGCCAGGCACCTATAACAGGCTACCGTATATAGTTAAGATTCAGATTAAGCATGTGTAGTTGTGAGGGTTTCCCTTCCACTTCCCCCCACTGCATGCTCAGACCAGATGAACCTTCCATAGATACACAGGACACTTGTGCACAGAAAAGGTGGTTATGCAATTCCATTGTAAATGTAACAAGATGCTGCATGGATAACAGAGCCATGGCTGGAGAAAATTCCAGATTTCACATCCTCATAGCACCTCAGCTGTCAATACCAAGATGTGGTGAATAATAATCTGACCTGCCCCACTGGATTATTTTGAAACTCTCTAAATGAGAAAATAAACTTGTTTATACAGTAGGCAGTGTGCCAAGGATGACTGTCTCCTGGTACCCACGTTCTCCTAAGGTTTCCAGCCAGTCACAGACTTCTCCATGACAGTTTCATGGACATCCATAAGATAACTGAGGTCACAATTACAAGAGCCCTAAAGAAAGACGATTTTGCTCTCTTTGCATTCCCCATGTCACATCTCAATGTGTCTGGATTTTGAGGCTAGAGATTCAACTGCTAGGAGCTTTCACCCGACTCCCTTTAAACTGTTATTAGGGTGTGTGTGTCTGTGTGTGTGTCTGTGTGTGTTGAGAGAGAGTCTAAAAATAGGGAAGTCATTTCACAGAATGACAGGTCTGTGCCAGCCGCATACTAATAGAGCAATCTGGAAAGACACTTGCAACTAGAAAAAATTGTCAGTTTTGGCATTAGCAGACGGCTAGCAAATGATAGAAGTACAAGCCAGCCAGCCTACGAAAAGCAACGGGCCAGCTCACACAAATCTCAGTAGGAGCATGCAGGGCTAGACGAACTATGGTGTGATTACCATCACCACTTTTTTTTTCCTGAAGGAGATTTTTTTCCTTCATGCTGACAGTACTGGAAACTTAAGTCATTCACATCTATTAGGATTTTTTAAGATTCACTTAAAATGTGTCTCCCCACCCCCACTTTTTTTATATTTATTTGGCTGAAAGTGTTTTACGTCCTTCACAAAACAGTTAGGGAATGTTGTAGGGAAAGTCACGCCATTGATTTACTACGTAATAAAATGCTGCCAGCACCTCCTGCTTATAAAGCACATTTCGTAGAATCGATTTCAAGTGTTTTCCTCATTTTATACATGTTGAAACTGCGGCAGATATGTCAAGTGACTTGGCCAAGTTTGTAGCAAGAGTCGGGAATAAAACCAAGTCCAAGTTCACTAACTGTAAATAAAAGTAAATCCGTTCTTTGCATAAGAGGTTAAATATAACGTAGTCTGAGGAGGAGTGCTAATGTTCATTATTACTGATCTGGAAGACTGGACCATTGTGCATTGATGATGTACAACAGATGAAGCTTGATAAACAAGAAAGTCCTACGTCCAAGAAGGTACAGCAGACAAATACTGTGTCCAGTGATACAGCACATTATCTCTCTTCCACTAAGCATTCAGCTATAACCAATGTGGTGATGGCGGCAAGATGTTCAGACAGTTATTTCTATTACTTAAGACTAGAGAGGACTGAGGATTGGAAATTTAAGTTGAAGGACTTAAGTTATGAGAACAACAACTGATAGAATCTAATGCAAACCTATTAAGCAAGTGAAAGAGGATTTAAGTTGTTGTTGGATGTGTACCCAAATTGGAATATTACCTCCTGAATGCAAAGTTACTGCCGAAGGATCAAAGGCCAGAATGCATGAAAGTTTAGACGAGCATAAGTGCAGGCAATGGCCTGCTAGGTGCTGGGCTAAGTTGAGGCATGTGTACTGTAGGTCATTCAAGAAACAGTTGGTTTGAAACCAGGTGCTTTATGGTGGAATGAGCACTGATGAGCTGAGTGGCATTTTAGCCTGTCCCAAAAAGTTTCCAGTGTTCTCTAACTCAATGACAGAAATAAGATCTAATTGCACAGTAATAGAGTAACACTTCAGGTTTCAAAAGAAGCCTTTTGTGCCGACTCTAAACAAGCGATTTCTTGTGGTCAGAAACCAGATCACCACAATGCTCCCCCCCCAGTTCTACTTCACTTTCAAGGTTGCTGCCAGCCAGCTAAATGTCAGATTATTGCATACAAACATTCCCTCAGCGAGTGCCATCCATCGTCCTGGTAACTAAGCTCTTTCAACAGCTGTGTTATTGATGGAGACTGGCCAATGTTATCCACACAGAGCATTTGTTTCATACAGCTTATGTGAATGAAACTTACTGCACTGAGATAAGACTGGAATTCTATTTGCAGTTGTTACCTGCTTGACCAATTAAATGAAATATGCATGGCACATTTCAATAGCCAAATACAGATCATTTTAACCACTTCAGCAGTTCAGACTTCTTTGGCAGATTTCTCCATGCTCCCCATCTTTTGCAGAACAGTCAAACTGACCAAGAGGATTTGTTGTTTTCAATATTTGAGTAAACATTGCATTAAATAGGAATAGCCGGTTTAGATGCAGAAATTAGCCATTTTTAGAGAAAAGCCAAGCTCAGGCAGCTTTCAATGTGAGTTGAAAGACATAGAAAAAGGCAGTTTGCTCTTAAGTATCTGGATCCTTATCAAAGACCTAATCACGTTCTAAAGATGTGCATGAAGGTGGTCTTCCTTTCTTCTGAAGGGCGTAATACCATTCAGCATTCCTGAAGGTACATTTTAGGGCTACCCAATTTGTGTTGCTTTGAGAAAAACCATCTTACAGAGTCCACTTGGGGCCACAGTGCCATGACTAGCATTTCATTCTACCAAAGGAAAGCCCCCGTTTAGTCAGTGACCAAGTTCTAAAGTTATTGGACTGACATACATCCCCAACTTGTGGCATTCTAAACAGTCAATGATGCATAATGAGCAAGCAGAGTAATACTAATTAAACTGTGGTAGAACTATGACAGTCTCCCATTATCCTTGCCCTATGGCTCAAATGGCAAAATTTAGAACTCTAACTGGTCAGAGGAAAAACCTACATCAAAAATAACATGAGTCACTGCAACCATGTCTCTGGAGCCCTGCCCCCAGGCAAATATTGTATACATCCTCCCTCCCAGAACCCTAATATCAGATTCCTCAAAATAATCCAACTCAGCTAGAAAATTCAAGTACCGAGAAGTATTGCAAATACACTTTTGTTCAGCTCAAACACCTTGCAGACCCCTAATGAACAGAGCTCCTGGCTTTTGCAGTGAAAAGTGAAAAGCAGTTCAAGCAAGCATCAGAAAGTTACAGGGTCGTTGTTGAGTACAGATGAACATCCCTCTTATCCTTTCTCTGGTTTTCTGACTGTGCCTATGCAGATTGCAGTAGCCTTGAAAAGCTAATTTATAAATGCAAGGGATATGTGCTCACTAGAAGAAAAAAAAAAGTGTAGATTTAATATGGTTGATTTTAGCTTTGTTAGGAGTACTACCGATTAATTTGTAACAACACTACATAATAATTTGGGACATGGATCTTAGGGGACTGACTTCCAAACAGTATCATAATGGAGATCAACCATGCATTTTACCATTGCAAAGTCTTTCAGAATGAGCTCTTGCAGGTGGGGCCAGCCCATGTTCTCATCCAAAAACGTAAGGCTACTACTCCCAGTAACAACAAGGAGAGGACAGATTCATGTTCACTCAACAAGAGCAAGACTAAAATAGGAATGATCTCAAGGTAATGTTCAATCATACGAAAGAGTCCACTCCGTATTTGTGCTCTCAAACTGAGGGGGTAAAGAAAAAGGCCATTTCTGATGGCAGATCAGATCAGAATTACGCTTCAGCATTCTTTGTTGGGAGGGAGAGGAAGAAGGAGGAGGAGGAGGAGAGTTCCTTATGCTAACTTTCCTTCCTTTATGGAGCTGTCGCCTCCCCACAATTTCTTTTTCAATGAGAAGGAGCCTCCCTAGCTCACACAAAATTTTAACAACTGACTATTCTTTCCACCGGCCATTCCAGCACTAGCACGCTGCTTTATAGCCCATCCAGTAAAATGCTGCACGTCAGATTAAAACAGCACTATCTGGTTAGCATCACTAACCTAGCATAGTTTCTGGAACTTTTTTAATTTTCTCCCATGCAGAGGGAGATCTTGGATCCCAGCTAGTGACCTTTGTTTTATGGTTCAAGTCCTAGTTCCACCAAGTTCAGTGGGAGCGGTATTAAAGCACAAAATGGTTTGTTATATAGTACCATCTGGCAAAGGGGGAGAAGACACTGCTCTTACCATGGTCACTCCCTTTTGTATGGTTGGGGGATATTTTGATTTTTCCATGATTTTATACACAGAAAATAATCCATAAATTGACAGAGCCTCGGGACGTTAAAATTCTCCTTAAGATGATGGTTTCAAAAGGGAACAGCATTTATATGTTCTCAGTTCATATGTACCCCATGTAGCTCAACTTTGTCTACATAGAAAATTAAAATACATTTTAAGAGAAATTAAAAACAAAAAACCCCACACACTATGGTCAACGTTTTCTTGTACTGATCAAACATTTGGGGGGATACGGTGAGTGACATACTTATCTCATTATTTTTCTTGAACGCAATGTCCAGCTGCAGGATAACAAGTATGAACTGGAACCAGGGACTCATCTCCTTGGTGGGGAGGGGGATGTGAACAGCAAACACAATGTCATTGGCTTCTATTTGTCTGCTCATTGCCTCGTCAAGATCTCGGATCCTCTCACACTGGTTGGGTCCCCAGGGCATTAGCCATTTGGTTTTGTGGTGGTTTTTCCGGACATCTACACATTTTATTGACAGGTAGGGCACAGCCGAAGTGGGACTTGGAGCTGAAATTGAAACAAGCCACATTTTTAGAATCTTTAACATGTTACATGACTAACAGTTTATAAAACCAGATTATCCCCTCAACCCCACAGAAAAGTACAGGAAACCAGTTACAAGAGAGCAGTCATTGCTATTAGCCTTTTAAAAATACTTTAGGAATCCTTTCAACGTATGCAAGAAGCAACACAGTAGTTAAGTAAAGAAGTTTCTAGGTGAGAAAGTTTTAGCCTTGTTCCACTGACTAGGCATGCCAGTGGCATTTTGCATCACATGATGGAGTAGCCACTGTGACCATGAGGGCCACTTTTAAAGGCGGCCAACCGGAAGTGAGGTGCAGAATGTAGTATGTCTATCCACTGGATCAGGCAGTGTTGTCCAACTTATGGCCCTTCGAAGTGACTAAAGGAAATGTGGTCTGAAAAGACATTTCTGTAAACTGTGCACTGTGATTTTACTAGATCAGTTGCTACATGGCATAGTGGAAGAACTTACAGATGTGAATGTGCCACCTATGCATTTCAACTTCTTTAAGAGAAAGAGGCAATTACAGATTTTCAAAACCTAGCCTCTTTTCTTGTGCTTGTAATTATTTATTTGAGAGACAAAAAAACTAGCCGAAGGGTCATATTAGACATTAGACAACAATATATCTAATTTGTGGGTTCAGTCATGTTATGTCACTTGCACATCTAGATACTTGTCCAAGGAGATTTCTAACATAAGAAGGGAGGCCAGGATGAGGCATTATAAAAAACAAAAAGCCACATGCATCCCAGCTTACTTTATCTAGCTAGAAAACATATCGCTCTTAGTTCTTAAATACAAAGCCATTCCTTGCCTTTAGCCTTATTTCTGCAGAGAGAAATTTGAATGCAAGTTGTTTTTAAATTGCATCAGCATGATTTAGCCAGCTGAATGCACAGAGCTTGAGACGAGACACCATTTGGCTCCATCCACCCCAGTTGGTTAAGCCACGTTAACACATTTTAAACTGAATTAGTCTTCAAAACAGCGCTCATGGTAACATTACTACTTCTGGATTAACTAATGACTTCCATTCATGGCAGCAGGTCTCTAGGAGACACCATCACTCACAGGAAATTTTGATAGATGGGCTTTACAAACCAGGAGTAAGAGGCTTTATTGCGCTTTTTGTAGCTTGCTAGAAATGTCACCTTAAAAATCTCTGGGCTGTGAGGCTCTCAGTCTTTGCAGTCACTAATTCAAGTTTCTGCAGTTGTGCCATACTTGCATCCTGTGCAGCTGGGGCCAGAGATATCACTGTGGCCCCTGAACAAGATTTCACAATGCCTTTTCACAGGAGTTAGCAACTCGGATGCCTTTTCATTGGGTGCTACAGAGTTGTAGCAACAACAGATGAGGCTTCCCCTCAACTCTGACTCTGCCCATCAAGTGAAACCTTGGGGAACAGCAGCAAAGTGGTAGAGGAAAGAGTCTGCAGGACTGCCAAGGTTGACACATTGGGTTCAGATAAACGCATGACCTCATGCTCATGATGTGCATTTGGGGGGGGAGAATGCTCTTCCCAGAGAGTTACCAGAGTAAGTGGCCTGTGCTTTAGAGTTCTGCAAAATGTGGCAGTAGAGCTAGCATGAATGCTCTCAGTCTGCAGAGCTACACTATACCATTATGCAACCTTCAGACTGTAGTAGCCACCCATCAACCTCTTATCTGCTGGATATTCTCCTATATGCTGCGGGATGAGGTGGGCTGGGGGGGAGAGATCTACACATCTTCAAATTAGGCATCCAGATATGTTCCTACAGTGTGGAAAAACTCCCTGCACACTTACACACCTACCTTATAACAGCTCCATATAGGGCTGTATTTCCCTAGTTTGTTTACGCCCAAGAATGTAGGCGTCAGAATGTAGGGGTCAGAAGAATATAGCCTCTCTCTCTCACGTTTGTGAAGAGGTGTGGCAGCAGATTAGTTGAATGGAGACAAGAATGCACAGAAATTGCCTCTTCGAGTTCGGTTGGTATGAGAGACAGAGCCCTACCAAATGAAGATCAGCGTATTGCCAATAAAAATACTGTTTCTTTAAAGACTTCTATGAGGAGAAGTTTCTCAAAATGTACAGTCCCCATGTTCAGTTAGCATATTAATAAATTACCCAAGAGGCTGATATTCCAACAAATTTCAGAGTAACAGCCGTGTTAGTCTGTATTGGCAAAAAGAAAAGGAGGACTTGTAGCACCTTAGAGACTAACCAATTTATTTGAGCATGAGCTTTCGTGAGCTACAGCTCACTTCATCGGATGCATACTGTGGAAATTGCAGAAGACATTATATACACAGACACCATGAAACAATACCACCCCACTCTCCTGCTGGTAACAGCTTATCTAAAGTGATCATCAAGTTGGGCCATTTCCAGCACAAATCCAGGTTCTCTCACCGGCTATTACCAGCAGGAGAATGAGTTTGTGTGTGTGGTTTTTGGAGGGGGGTGAGGGGGTGAGAGAACCTGGATTTCTGCAGGAAATGGCCCACCTTGATTATCATACACATTGTGAAGAGAGTGGTCACTTTGGATGGGCTATTACCAGCAAGAGAGTGAGTTTGTCTGTGGGGGGGCGGAGGGTGAAAAAAATCTGGATTTGTGCTGGAAATGGCCCAACTTGATGATCACTTTAGATAAGCTATTACCAGCAGGAGAGTGGGGTGGGAGGAGGTATTGTTTCATGGTGTCTGTGTATATAATGTCTTCTGCAATTTCCACAGTATGCATCCGATGAAGTGAGCTGTAGCTCACGAAAGCTCATGCTCAAATAAATTGGTTAGTCTCTAAGGTGCCACAAGTCCTCCTTTTCTTATTCCAAAAAATATTTATCCTTCATGGCCCAGTTTCTGCTTAATCTTGCAGCGAAGTTAAAAAGTGCTCAAGTAGGTAAGCAGACATAGGAGTGTGACTTCACAGTGGGATCAAAATAAGATTAGCTGGTGGAAAAGGAATAAATGGATTCAGCTCCAGGTACCTTCAACAATAACAGAGATGAACTGAATATTATTGGTCGCAGCAATTTACTTTGCACACATTCCCTTTCAATATGTCCCAATGAGCAAGTCCCTGTGTAAAGCTCATATCAGTAACTGATAAATAACCGTATCATGAACCTTATCATGCAGATGAGACAATGACCTGCTCTGATTAACTGAATCAAAGCATGTTGCTCGGGTAAAAGTGTATTTCTCTTGCTGCTGGATCATGCCTTAAAAAGCAAAAAAAAAAAAAAAAAAGCAAGTTGGATAGTACAATGAGTGTCTGAAGCTACTGTCCCATCTGGAAGACAGCCATGAATTTAACAGTTTCTAGCACTGAAATTCAGTGCTGCTGCATTCATCACCCTCTCTCCCCTTGCCCTAGCCCCCAGAACAGATCTGATTTCCCTATGTGTGAGTGAGTAAGTCACAGACCCGTTACACTACACAGCTATAACCAGTTCAGAGGACACACAATTACAACTTGGATAAAGAGCTCAAGTGTAGATGGGACCTAACCCTGTAATGCAGGCAGGGCTATATTCAGTCTACCCTACAAGATTCATCTGTGTTGCAATCAGATTATTTTATGTAATTAGCGTAGAGAAGGTTTATTTGGACAAAACAAAGAAACCCAATTACGTTGGATTGCCATTGTATTCATACCCAATGGCCTTGTCTACATTATGCTGTTTTTCCATGAAAATTTCCCACCATTGCTATCAGCTTAGTGGTCGCAATCGTAGAGAACACTATTGTAGACAGACCAGCAGTTACCAGCCACTTTGTGGTCTAAAACTTGTTCAGAGACTGTTTAGACAACAGTGACTAAGGGGGTGTCTACACTTGCCATTTAAAGCGGAAAAAGTCCTTTTTGCGCAAACACCATGGGAGCATCTACACTTGCTAATGACTTTTTGCAGAGAAACTCAGAAGTTTAACTGCAAAAAGAAAACCACCGCCACGAGAGGCGTACAGCTCTTACCGGTGATGCTTTTGTAGTGAGATACAAGTGAAGACACGTTCTTCCTGTTTACACAGCTTTTAGCCTCTGGGGGATCTCCCACAATGCCTAGGGGACCAGCAGCTCGGACGCCAGGTAAACAGACATCCACCCCTCCCCCTGTAAAGCCCCGGGAACTTTGAAACTCCCTTTCTTATTTTCTTGACAAGTGCTCACTTATCTGGCCAGGCGACAATGCCTGCTCCATGGAGCAAACGATCCCCTGCTTGGAGCAATACTGAGCTACTGGAGCTTATCAGTGTTCAGGGGAAGAGGAGGCTGTGCAGTGACCCAGGATGCCTGGCGATCACACCCCCCTCCTCCCACAAGACCCATCATCAAACTGGAGAGAGCTGCACTGGGGGATAGCTGCCCTAGAGCGCTGCTCTCATCGGGGGGATGGAAGTGCTGCTAATGTAAACACTCTGACACCTCCAGAATTAAGTGAGTACACAAACCAGCGCTTTACTTTCACCAGTTCCCTATCAAAGCGCAAAAATTCTGCAAGTGTAGACATCGCCTAAGACATCTGATCACTAGTGGTTTCACCATTGCCTAGGTTCTGCAGCCCAGGTGAAACCTAAAACCACCCACTGGCTCCTCACACAAAGCAGAAGTTGGTGCAATAAGGTTCTCTAAAGTTCCTTGCTCTTCCAGTTGAACTGGTAACAGCTGAGGAGAAATGTTTTGTATGGAGATTTATTTTATTGTGTTAAGTCAGAACACCACCAGGACACTTGGGATTCATGGCAGTTTTAGCAGCTCTCTTTGAATGCTTCAAAAATATGCTGTTCTGTGCCCCTGCTGCTCATCTTTTGAGGACACGTGGAGAAGTAAAGAGAAATTTATAAGACATCTGGATTCTGAAGCTGTCTGGCAGCACTTCAGAGATCAGCAAGTTTTACTCCATGGCACAAACTATGTTTTATCTCAGTGGAATGACTAGTGTCTAATCTAGACTGCTACCCACTTCAAAGCAATGGTGGGCCAGAGATGTGACTGAAAGCAAGCACTTGGGGTCCTAGTCTCCTCTCACTTAAACTCGTTTTGCACAAGTGAACCTCCACGGTCTTTAATAGTTACTCCTGATTTACACCAATGTGAGAAAAGAGTTAGACTTAAAAGGTAAATAAAACAGATGAAACCCCAACAAATCCTTCAGTACTGGATGTAGGAATCAAAGAATTTGATGGTGTTCAGGGGTTTTTAAAGTTCTTCTTCTCTCTTAGAAATAAAGGTTTTGTTTTAACATCGCTTCTACTATGCAAACAATGATCATTCTTGTGTGAAAGTAGTTCTGCCATGTTTCTAATGTCACCTGGGAAATAAATATTTTAAAACTACACATATGCATCAGAGAACTCACAAACCCTGGAGCTAAGTGGAACTGGAATCATTCTGATTCTGAATCTAGCAATCATGATTTTGAGAGGGTTCTAAATATGACAGAGTTCTCCCATTCCTAGCTGAGTGTTCATATTTCTGCAGTCTTGTGTGATACACAGTAGGAATTATTTTCCAGAGTGGGAAGTGGCAGTAGAAAAATTGAACCAGGAAAAAAGAAGAAGTTTTGTGCTTTTCACAGCATTTGGGCATTTCATGAAGCATGCAATCACTTCCAGATTGGTGCTTCTAAAGACAAAGAAACATTCTCTACATACAAAGCAGAAAACATGTCAGGGAAACTATCCCATCTGTGGCATTTAAAAAGGAGAAGAGAGGACCAGCTAACATTAAATGAAAACATTCTTGCTGCTTCTGCTTAAACCAAAGTCTAAAAAGCCAGGGCTCTGGTATCAATTGGTTATGGAAACTGTGGCATCACAAAAATGTTGTATTATTTTGTTAAATGAAAACAATCTTTTTCCTCTTTACAACCAACTGCCATTAGTATAAAAAAAAAAAAATCAAAAATACCCCCCAAAAGAATCTTAGAATATATGCCATACTGTCTCTAGATACAGGACATTTAGAGTACAATTAGGTTATTATGACCAGAAGGGAAAGCGTTTGCATTAGTCCCAATCCAGGAAAGCATCTGAAACACATTGAACTTTACATTTGATTTCAGTGGGATGTAAGGACTGTCTTAAATAGTGATTACCTAAATTAGGGTCAGGGGTTCGGAGATGCAAAACATCTCAGTTTAATAAATGTTTGCCCTAGTACACAAGGAGTAATAAGAAGTGTGGTACGCATTTATCTGGTCTCCCACCAGTTCACTTTTAATGGTCATTACAATTAGCAACTGAGCTACAATGACTAGCCTCTCAGAAGAGTGAGGCAATCAAGACATTCCTTAAATGTTATATTCCTTTCCCCACCACCACCACCCATTAAAAACCCACAACCAATATTTAAAAAAAGGAAGTGACATCAGCTTGCATTCTGGTTCACCCAGTAGAGCTCTCTGGCATTTTCTCAAATATCACAACACTTGGTAAGTGCTGGAAGTCATAATAGGTCTAAAATATTATGACAAGTATTTACAGTATAAGGCTATGTCTAGATGTGCATTATACCAAATGAACTAAAAAGAGAGTCACTACAAACCAGAACACACTCCACAATTCTTCATAGCAACCAATTCAATATAGTTTGAGCTCTCAATAACGTCCACTAGATCATTCCTACCACAGTCCTAGTTTAACAACTGATATCCAGCTTTCTGAAGCATTACGAGTGATGTAGCATTAATATAAGATACTCCGTATTGCATTTATTTCAATTATCCAGTTTTTTTGAAATCAGAGCTAGAGCTGGTCAGAGAAGTATTTCTGAAAAAAAATGTTCTTTTGATTTTTGTTTCATTGAAACACCAGAACGTTTTGAAAAGTGAAAAATTTTCCACATACAAAAAATTTAAAAAAATTTCCCCAAACTAAACTTTTTGTGTACCAAAACAAACAGCTTTCCTCAGAATCATTACAGATGATGTCAACAAGTGCCCTGGTGATATGAAAATATAAATGGAAACTTCATCTAAAATTATTTGAAAGGGAAAGATTCAAAACACCCCTTCCAACCATTTACATATTTTCACTCTAACACCTAGAGAGGGGAGAAAAAAAAAATAGCATGCAGAACGCCAGTGATCCAAGCCAAACATCTACAGGAAGAAAACGACATAGTAAGTGTGGTCATTTTAAATATGAAAGAAGGGGGCTAGAGTCAATGCAGACTAAGCTCCTACAGAATTCTGTTTTCATGCTGTCACCACTAGCTCTCAACAACCAGTAAAGAACTTGCTGGTAATGCTTTTTGGTATGTTGATTTACTCACAAAGTAATAAAACCCACATGCAGATTGCCGCAATTCCAATTATACAGCAAGGTGTAGGAATTCACAGGACAAAATCCTAGTCAGTCTGATTTTTATAATTAGTTGGAGCACACATGCCAGCAAGCTCAAACACAGATAAAATGGCTCAAGAATCAGACAGACATCACACATGTACAGATTTTATTAAAGCTAATGTTTAAAAATCAAATTTACACAGGTTAAGAGGGAAGGTACTGTACATCTGGGGTCAGGCTTACACACAGGTCTACTTGAACAATTTTTAAAAAGTCAGTACTGCCCCTTTGGTCTATTTGGCTGAGCTGATTTGTAAAATGAGAGTTCAGATTTATGACAAAGTTATTATAACTGACAAGAACAAGGCCTGGTCTACACTAGAAAAATCAGATCACAACTATAAATCGCTCAGGGGTGTGAAAAGACCACATTGATCTGGCTAGTTAAACCAACATAAGTCCCCCCGCAGACAGTGCTAGGTCAAGGAAGACTTCTTCCATCAACCTAGCTAGTGCCTCTTGGAGAGACTGATTACCTATGCCAACAGGAGACCCTTGTAGGTAGTACTTACACTTAAGCCCTACAGTGGTGCAGCTGTAGTGCCTGAAGTGTAGACAAGCCCCAAAGTGCTCATTAGGGCAAGAAATGTGGGTTATTCCAAGAGCAGGCTGGACAGTTGAAGCTCAAAGGGAAGTTTTCTGGGGCGGGGGGGCTACTACCGTCACAATTTTATTTCAAAACATTATCTGCAGGTACTTGGATGAACCGAGAAACAGAGCAACATAGCCAATACATGCAGTACTGTAACCAGGGTGGGGCAAACGGGGCAGCCACCCAGGGCGCAAAGTCATGGGGGCAGAAAAATGCTGGGGTGTAGAACTTCCTTTTGTAGCAAAATCCCTCCAGAGGTAAGAAGCTGGATTGAAGACAATATGGAGATGAGGCATCAGCCTTTTATAGTCTCTTGCCATGTGGTCTCTTTCTTTCTTTGTCCCAAAGACAAGCTGTCCATCACATGGCATGGAAAAACCTCACAGTTCTGTCCATAGGCATGTCTCTGAATGCCTTGCTGAGTCACAAGGTGTGTGTGCAAAAAGAAAAGGAAGACTTGTGGCACCTTAGAGACTAACAAATTTATTTGAGCATGAGCTTTCGTGAGCTACAGCTCACTTCATCGGGTGCACCTGATGAAGTGAGCTGTAGCTCACGAAAGCTTATGCTTAAATAAATTTGTTAGTCTCTAAGGTGCCACAAGTCCTCCTTTTCTTTTTGCAGATACAGACTAACAGGTCTTCTACTCTGAAAGGTGTGTCTGCCTTCTTTCAATGGGTCAATTGTGTAGCTGATGGTTCTTAATGGGCCATCAAGCAGGCTAGGCAGAGCTGACACCAACTTGTCTGGTGTGTCTCCCAGAAGCATAGCATAAGTTTGAACTACAGACAGTATAGAGCTAATACTTATAACCTTAAATACAAAAATGATACATGCACACAGATAACAATCATAACCAGCAAACTAGAACCTTGTCTTAGACACCTTATTTGACCCCCTTTATACAAGATTTGGTGCCACTACAGGACCTTGGTTGCAATGATGATCTATATGGTTCCCGTTCGTGTCAATAACGTCACATCGGGAAAAAACCTAGCAGGGGGTGTAAATATGCTTGCTGTCCCTGGGCACTAAAATGTCTAGTTACAGCTCTGAATGGGTTTTATCTGGGAAGGTTATTAAAGGCAGTTAGCTACAGAACAGATCACACAACTTTTGATCTTTTTGTCACAAAGATCCCTTTTGTTGTCTCTGCCCTCCACTATAAAAACCATACAGAGCTGACTAAGTCGTGCCCAGATGGCCCTTTATGCCATTGTAGCACCATCAAGGCAGTGGATCTCCTCAGACATATACTGCCCCTCTCCAATAGTCCCTGAACTGCATTCCATCTAGTCACTGCTTCCACAGGCCCCACTAGGGAGCCATGAGAAGCAAAGTATAGGCTACCACAGCCCCAGCAAAAACAATCCGATAATTCTATGGTTAAAGCCAAGAAATAGGTTTTTAAAAGGCAGCTGTGTCCATGATTATGTAACAGATTTGTGTCTTTGTTTTTTTCCATCCCCCACCACCCCATTAAACATGCACCTTCGCAGTAGAGTGTTAAATTCCTTTAGCCCCACAAGACAGTAATCTAGCTCTAATGACTAACAAAAAACCAGCAGCTTTGCATGAAGAGTTTGAATTCTAGTTTTGTTTTTTTAAATAAAAAGAAAAAAAGCTCTCCTGGAGCTTTTATACACATTGTAAGGTCTTTGATTTAAAGCAGGCATTTCTGAATTAAGAGGGATCATGATTTCTTCTTTAATGTTTCCTGCTTTGATGCAACTCATTATGGCTTTAAATATATGTTTTCATTGCTGGCTGATTATGATTTTAGATACTTGGCCTGCAACCTCAGATATCTCCCCAGCCAAAGTTATAGCTCTGAGAAAGAAAAGACAATCTCTATATATTTCTTGTCAGGAACTGTACACCAAACAAGCATTGCCACTTGGCTTACATTACTTGTTTGGCTCAGATCCCATTAAACTGGAGAAAGCGTTAAACCAAGTGGAGAAAACGGTTTGTGAAACTGCAGCCAAGTCAACTAACAGTATTACAAAGTGCTATGCAAAACAACTCTACCATCAAGAGATTTCAGTTAAATATTGGTGCCAAGCATGCTGTTTTTAACCATGCTGTTTACATGCTTGCATTTGGTTCAGTTGTACATGTGCCTTGGTATATTTCAGTAGAAAGGTCATTAAAAATGACATTTCTGAGCATAATACAGTGTGGTATTGCTAGCCTGAGATCTACAAGTGCTGTTGTAATGAAAAACAAATGCAGTAATTACTGTTTAGATAATTTACTAGAGGTAACCAAGTACAAGGACTATTAATCAGGAAGTGTGTCATAGAATGGGGAGCTTTTCAGAAATTCTTTAGTGTAGGTCAGTAGTTCTCAACCAGGGGTACCCACATACCCCCGAGGGTATACAGAGGTCTTCTAGGGGGTCATGAACTCATCTAGATACTTGACTAGTTTTAGAACAGGCTACATAAAAAGCACTAGCTAAATCAGTACAAACTGAAATTTCATATGATTATTTATACTGCTCTATACTCTACACACTGAAATACAAGTACAATATTTATATTCCAATTGATTTATTTTATAATTATATGGTAAAAATGAGACAGTAAGCAATTTTTCAGTAATAGTGTGCTTTGACACTTTTGTCTTTTTAGGTCTGATTGTTAATATAAGAAAAGGAGCAGACAAACTGAATTATAATGAATGTGCTGACAGTTGTGCAAATACCTCAGACTCCTCGGTTAAGAACTTACATGAAGATAATGCCGCCACCAGTTCCAGTGCATGCAATAAACTGAGTAATGACCAACAGAAACAGACTGTCTCTTAGGCCATGTCTACACTATGAAAGTACTCCGATTTTACAGACATCAATTTTTGGGGACAGTCAAGTGCATGCATCCACACTAAGCACATTAATTCGGTGGTGTGTGTCCAAGCATGCATCGACATTCCGAGCGGTGCACTGTGGGTAGCTATCCCACAGTTCCCGCTGCCCATTGGAATTCTGGGCTGAGCTCCCAATGCCTGATAGGCCCAAAAATTTGTTGCGGGTGATTTGGGTAAATGTCGTCAGTCAACCCTCCCTCCCTCCAGGAAAGCAACAGCAGACAATCATTTCACGCTCTTTTCCCTGGATTGCCCAAGCAGACACCACAGCACAGCAAGCATGGAGCCTGTTCAGCTCACTGCAGCAGTTATGACCACTGTAAACACCTCGTGCATTATTGTGCAGTTTATGCAGAACCAGCACCTGAAAAGCAGGCAAGGAGGTGATGGAAGCGTGATGATGAGGACATGAACTCAGTTTTCTCTAAAACCGCAGTCCCCAGCAATTTGGAGATCATGCTATTAATGGGGCAGGCTCATGCTGTGGAATGCTGATTCTGGGCCCGGGAAACAAGCACAGACTGGTGGGACCGCACAGTGTTGCGGGTCTGGGATGATTCCCAGTGGCTGCGAAACTTTCGCATGTGTAATGACACTTTCATGGAACTTTGTGACTTGCTTTCCCCTGCCCTGAAGCGCAAGAATGCCAAGATGAGAGCAGCCCTCACAGTTCACAAGCGAGTGGCAATAGCCCTGTGGAAGCTTGCAACACCAGACAGCTACCAGTCAGCTGGTAATCAATTCAGAGTGGGCAAATCTACTGTGGGGGTTGCTGTAATGCACATAGCCAAACGCAATCATTGAGCTGCTGCTATCAAAGCTAGTGACTCTGGGAAATGTGCAGGTCATACTAGATGGCTTTGCTGCAATGGGATTCCCTAACTGTGGTGGGGCTATAGATGGAATGCATATCCCTTCTTGGGACAGGACCACCAGGGCAGCCAGTACATAAACTGCAAGGGGTACTTTTCAATGGTGCTGCAAGCACTGGTGGATCCCAAGGGACACTTCACCAACATCAACGTGGGATGGCCAGGAAAGGTTCATGACGCTCATGTCATCGGAACTCTGGTCTGTTTAGATGGCTGCAGGAAGGGATTTACTTCCCAGACCAGAAAATAACTAACTGTTGGGAATGTTAAAATGCCTAGAGTTATCCTTGGGGACCCAGCCTACCCCTTAAAGCCCTGGCTCATGAAGCTGTACACAGACACCCTGGACAGTAGTAAGGAGCTATTTAACTATAGGCTGAGCAAGTGCAGAATGGTGGTAGAGTGTGCATTTGGATGTTTAAAGGGTCGCTGGTGCAGTTTGCTGACTCACTCAGACCTCAGCAAAACCAATATTCCCATTGTTATTGCTGCTTGCTGTGTGCTCCACAATCTCTATGCAAGTAAGGGGGAAGACGTTTATGGCAGGGTGGGAGGTTGAGGCAAATTGCCTGGCTGGTGGTTACACACAGCCAGACACCAGGGCAGTTAGAAGAGCACAGGAGGGCGCGGTGCGCATCAGAGCAGCTTTGAAAACCAGTTTCATGACTGGACAGGGTACTGTGTAACACTTGTTTGTTTCTCCTTGATGAAAACCCGCCCCCTTGGTTGCCTCTAAATTCCCTGTAAGCCACCCGCCCTCTCCCCTTTGATCACATCTTGCTTGCAAAGGAAATAAAGTCACTATCATTTAAAAAACATGTATTCTTTATTAATGGATTATAAAAATAGGGAGATAACTCACAAGGTAGCCTGGGTGGGGTGTCGGAGGAGGGAAGGAAAAGGCCACTTTAAAACTTCTTGAATGACAGCCTTCTGTTGCTTGGACTGTCCACTGGGGTGGAGTGGTTGGGTGCCCAGAGCCTCCCCCCCGCGTTCTTGGGCATCTGGGTGAGGAGGCTATGGAACTTGGGAAGGAGGGAGGGCAGTTAAACAGGGGCTGCAGCAGCAGTCTGTCATCCTGCTGCCATTCATGAACCTCCACCAGATGGCGGAGCATGTCCGTTTGATCCCGCAGTAGCCCCCAGCGTTGCCTCATGCCTCCTCTGATCTTCCTGCGGCCATTTCTCCTCACATTCATCAGCCACTTTCCTGTACTCTGCTATTGTGTCCCTCCACACATTCTGCTGAGCTCGGTCAGTGCTGGACGACTGCATGAGCTCAAAACATTTCATCGCACGTGCGTTTTTTTCGCCGCCTTATCTGAGATAGCCTTTGGGACAGAGGAGGGAGGCTTGAAACATTTGCAGCTGCTGGAGGAAAAAAAGGGAGTGAAGATACATTTTACAGAACAATAGCTATACTCTTTCACGGTGAACAACACTATTCACAATACATAGCACATGTGATATTGGTACAAGGTTGCATTTTGCATCTTATATTGAGTGCCTGCGGTTTTGATGTTAGAGATCACACATTCAGTGCCAGGCAACAGAATTCAGCTTGCAGGTGGCCATGGAAAGCCATAGTCTTTTGGCTTCTGCAACCTTCATAACAGCAGCGTCCTCCTCTCCCATACCAAGCAAAGCATGTTGAGTTGGCCATTTAGTGCTGTGGTTTTCCTGTTAACATGCAGCAGCCAAACTAACCCCCGTCATCCCCCCCCCGCAATCCAATTCTCTGGGGATGATTGTTTTACCCCTCCCCCCACGTGGCTGCTAGCCAAACACGAACAGCTCAGTGCCAGTGCCAATGCCAATGCCCCCCACCCACTGCATGGCTAACTGCAGGAAGAATTTCTTTTCAGCCACAGGCAAACAGCCCAGTAGGAACAGCCACCTCTGTATGTCCCCTTAATTAAATTCCCCTATTTCAACCAACCAGGTTACCATGAACGATATCACTCTCCTGAGGATAACGGAGAGAGAAAGAACAGATGTTGTTTGAATGCCAGCAAACACTAGGACAATACGCTGCCAGGCTTTGTCATGCAATGATACCAGATTACTTGCTTACTAGCATGGCATGGTAAAGCGTTCTACCATGGAGGACGGAATAAGGCTGCTCTCCCCAGAAACCTTCTGGAAAGGCTTTTAGAGTACCTCCATGAAGCTCTCCTGGAGATGTCCCTGGAGGATTTCCGCTCCATCCCCAGACACATTAACAGACTTTTCCAGTAGCTGTACTGGCCACGAATGCATCCCAAGACCTCAGGGCTACTTAATCATTAAAAAACACTTGCTTTTATATCATGTATTATATTTTTTAAAAAAGGTACACTCACCAGAGGTCCCTTCTCCAGCTTCATTGGGTTGGGAGGGTATTTCAGCCAGGGTGATAAAAAGATCCTGGCTGCCGGAGAGAACGGTGTGCTGTGTGCTCTCCTCAAGCTCGTCCTCCTCCTCATCTTCCCCATCCACAAAATCCTCAGGCATGGCGGAGAGTACCCCATCATCGGAGTCCACGGACAGGGGTAGGTTAGTGGTGGCAGCCCCCCCCGAACTGCATGCAGCTCAGCGTAGAAGTGGTATGTCTGTGGCTCTGTCCCAGAGCATCCGTTTGATTCTTTGGTTTCCGAGCTCCTTAAGTTTCACGCGGCACTGTGTTGTGTCCCTGCTGTAGCCTCTGTCCCTCATGGCCTCAGAGATTTTTTGAAATGTTTTGGCATTTCGTCTTTTGGAATGTAGTTCTGATAGCACAGATGCCTCTCCCTATACAGTGATCAGATCCCGTACCTCCCGTTCGGTCCATGCTGGAGCTCTTTTTCGATTCTGGGACTACATGGTCACCCCTGTGCTGATGAGCTCTGCATGGCCAAACAGGAAATGAGATTCAAAAGTTCCCGGGGCTCTTCCTGTACACCTGGCAAGTGCATCCATGTTAAGAGTGCTGTCCAGAGCAGTCACAATGGTGCACTACGGGACAGCTCCCGGAGACCAATACCTTTGAATTGTGTCCACACTAACCCTAAATCGAAATGGCAATGTTGATTTCAGCACTAATCCCCTTGTTGGGGGAAGAGTACAGAAAATCGGTTTTAAGAGCCCTTTATGTAAAAAAAAAAAAAAAAAAAAAAAAAAAAAATAAGGCTTCATTGTGTGGACGGGTACAGGGTTAATTTGATTTAACACTGCTAAATTCAACAAACTCGTAGTGTAGACCAGGCCTAAGCAAGTAGTTTTAGTGAGGAGTAACTTTGAGGGTAGACAAGACCCCCCCCAAAAAAACACACCAGACTCCTGAAAATGGTACAGTAGTCTGGAAAGGTTGAGAGCCACTGGTGTAGGCAAGGTTTAACAGAAAATACCTCTAACACAGGGGTCCCCAAACTTTTTTGGTCTCCCCCCAGGAGCCAGGGGCCACAGTCGGGGCTGGAGTTGTGGCTGGGGCCATAGCCAGGAGCACATGGGGCAGGGCCAGAGTGTAGCCTGAAGGCAGAGCAGGGCTGGGCAGCACTTCCTCCCTAACCCCTGTGTGGGCTGTCCTGGGCCCCCCTGGGCCTCCCCCCCGCCCCCACCAAAAAGTTTGTAACACTCCCCCACTCCAGACGGCAGGGCCCCACAGTCTGAGGTCCACTGCTCTACTACCACCACTAAACACCTCCAGAGTTTGCCACATTGGAAGCCCAACTGGGAAACTGGCACCTGCAAGTGTAAGCAGACATTGTGCTGAACACACTTGCTCCGAGCCATCTAATTAACATAGTGCTGAAAACAGCTTCTGGAGCCAGAAAGCCAGCTATGCTGGAGCCAGAAAGCCAGCTATGCTGGAGTTCCCACCGTTGCTAACGCTGGTTGACCTGAACGGTATCAGTAGAATTTTTGGATGAAAAATCCTTCCTCTAGCCAAGTCAAGACAGCAACTCATAGCACTCACTTCTTGGGTGGTGAGGCTGAATCTCCAAGGCGTGAGTGTGCATGCAATATTGGTGATGCATAAAGAGTAACTAATGGTCACCTCCAAGTCTTCTTACCACCAAGGTTTATCCAGATTCCCCCTCCCCCCCCCCCCCCCCCCCCGGTTTTGTGATGGTGTAACAGAGACTGCTTGGCAAAGGATCCCCCTGCTCTTTGTCAATAGCTTTCACCTCAGACCTGACAGACTCATTACACTACTAAACACACATCTTGCAGGGCATTTATCCTTAAGGGATATCATGAGGTGTCTACAGAAAGCTTGTAACTTACCAAGACTCAAATCATTACAAGAGGTATGTACAGGTCACATTTAAAAGGAACAATGTATTTATATTGGAAGTTTGCTTTATGGACTGGAGTAGAGCTTAAATCACCAAGAAGTAATGGGCCTCAAGGATGGCCCATCCAGGCAGGAGGGAGTTGTCACTCCTCCCTAATCAGCCAGTGAGGTAAAGCAAGGCTCAACTGACCAAGCTTGCTCCCTCCCAGAACTATTAATGGAAAACCACCAAAGACATCACCAATCAATCAAAACCTATTTGTGGTGGGGAGAGGGGCTGAGAAGGGGTCATTACTGCAGACAGAGCTTCACCCTGGCTGTGAACAGAAACAAAAAGAAAGACTTTCCAGTATCAGAGTACAGGAAAGGGCACTCTGGCTCCATTCACTGAGAAAACCTCTTGGGAAGAGCAAGTGAGCTCTTACGAACATTTTGGATCAAGGTTACCGAGAAGCCAGCCTTCTTGGCAATAGAGTAAGGGGATTTTTTTTTTAAAATTAATCCTGCCCCCTCCGCCAGTTCATTTGAATAGATAGGAAAGGAAACTATCGATAAGTGTGTTTATGATTTTGTTTTGTATTGTACGGTAACCACTTGCTTTTCCATCACTCTCTCATTTCTAGTTAAATCTTTATTCTCTCAAATAAACCTACTTTGTTTTTACTCACAAGTGGCGTGTGGTTTACAGGAGTGTTATTTCCAGGAAAAACTTGTAAACTGGGGTATGTTGCATCTTTGGGTGCAAAGGATCTGGGATTAGCTAGTATCAGGAGCTGGATATCACAGGGGAACAATCAAAGGGATTCAGGGATTAGGCTTCACCCATTGTTAACCTGCAAGGTGAAGGAAGGGCTGGCATAGCCCAATGGAGACAGCTTGAGTGACTGAAGGGTGAGCACTGCAGCATTCGGGAGCTGACACCCACCAGATGACTCCCTCTCACTAGAGGCAGGAGGTAACAAGGTAACTAACTCACAGTCCTGGATACCCAGAGAACACTCACAGGTGGGCAGGCATAGAAGATGAACACAAGAGGCACCTCAGTAGCCTGTCTATTGCAGCTCACTGCTCTTCAAAGTAGCCCTGATTCAAGCAATGAATATTTGCCATTTCTCACACTATGTTCAAAGAGACAAGGGGGAGGAGGTAATATAGTATTAAATACAGTATTTTAAATCAGACCGACTTATGTTCATGAGAGAGACAAGCTTTCAAGCTACAGGTGACCTGAAGAAGACCTCTGTGTAGCTCAAAAGCTTGTTCCTCTCACCCACAGAATTTGGTCTAATAAGAGACATTACTTCACCCACCTGGTCTCAGATATCCTGGAGCCAACATGGCTACAACACTGTTCAAAGCTTGTTCATATCCATATTGTAACAAGTTTGTCTGGAAGGTATTTGCTGACAAACTCTGTTCATCTCTGTCTGACTAAGTAGGGGGTCAGATTGTTCTACCTCTGCAACGAGCAACTACAAAGATTCCTTACTCTCAAAAAAAGCCATAAGCCTTGGGAAAGAATATTCCAGTTAACATGGAGTTAGCCAGACTATGCAGCAGCCTGCACAGCCTGCCAGGGAAGCACTATACCCTTTGATATTTTTAGTCGATAATCTAGTTAGGGTAAAACAGATCTTTCAGGCAACATTTCTCCCTCTTGCTAAATCTAGTAACTCTCCTTACGAAGAGGTTTTCTTGAATTTTCAGCTAAGTTTCCTTTGCTGTTATTGCATTACTCCTCACTACACACTGTGGTACCACCCTCATAATTTCCTACACGATTTTTCCAACTTTCAATATTAAAAGTAATTCTGTAGCTAAATGATACCTGGGTCTTCCACTCAAGTCATATCCATGAAACAAGCCATCGTTTATTAGGATTAGGGGTATTTCAATTTGAGTGATTCATGTAACTTCAGGTTTCAGAGTAGCAGCCATGTTTGTCTGTACTTGCAAAAAAAAAAAAAAAAAAGGAGGACCTGTGGCACCTTAGAGACTAACCAATTTATTTGAGCATAAGCTTTCATGAGCTACAGCTCACTTCATCGGATGCAACCAAAGACTTAAGCTAGAACTTAAGTATTATTTATCATAAATCAAATCAGTTCTAGGAAGCCAGAAGACTGAAGCTGGTAGTGCTGCACTGTTCTCAGGACCTTTTTAAAAAACCTACAACCTTGAATTCTTGATAGTGAGATCGCCATTATTTTCTTAAATTGCTAGCTAGTATTGCCAGTTTGTACATACCTCAGCCATTTTTTTTTATCCTAATGCTGCATTCCTATTTTTTGGGACTCTAATAGTCTCTCCTCCAGAGCACCCAAATTCAACCCTTACCCAAAAACCTAGTGCCACGTGTCTATCTGCCAAAAATACTTTCTTATATTGTTATGGCTTGTCTACATGGGAAAAAAGCCCATAATAGCCAGCTCAGAATAGCTATTGTGCACTAGCTCCACCTGTGAACAATCTTACTCTGCAGAGAAGGTATGTCTGCATTGCAATCGGGAAGTGTGATTGCAGCACATGATATATGAGCTAGCTTTGATCTAACCAGATCAAAGCTAGTTCAACTAACAACTGCAGCAGTGAAGCACCCGCTTGAGTATGTACCCAACGTCCCAAGGGGGTGCAACTAACCCATACAGCTGCAGCTCCACTGCTATTGTTAATGGAGGTAGCTTTGATCTAGTGTGACCACAGCTAGCTCAAGTATGTTTATACTGTACATGCTGCACATGCAGTCACAACAGCTGATTACACTGCAGACATGCCCTACCAGTGCCTTTTTGTGGTTTAGGAAAGATTAACCTATAACACAAAGAGGCACTCTTAAAATACACTCTTATTCTGCATTTAACTCCCCATGTGGACAATCATAACTATATCGCACTAACTTCCCACCCTAGTCATTTCACACTAACTTCCCCATGTAGACAAGCCCCCACTGCAAGATCTCAAGTTCACTTGTGCCAGTATTTGATCTGAAACAACCCCACCAGGCTGCAAAAGCCTATGTAGGTTGTTGCAGAGTGTTTGATGCCAGGTCCTTAATAAAGGAATGTCCCAATGACCTCCAATAGTTAGTATACTAAACTGTCAGCTCAGTTTTTTTAGACTACATACAGACCACTCTCCTATAAGGTAAGACATGGAAGTTTGTTACATTTTTGATATCAAATATTCAGAATTAACTGATGCCTTAAACATAGTCACACAGGAGTACTCTTGCCTTCCTCTGGCATAAAACTTTGAGTAAGTAGGACTGAGAGGACAGGAGATGTATTACTTACCTTGCACAGTAACTGGAGGTCTTTGAGATGTGTCTCCCTAGGGGTGCTCCACCACAGAGTGGGTTTACATCTGTGCACTCCTGACCAGAAATTTTAATCCGTGTCCGCAGGCCTGTGCCCTAGATATCTTTGTGCTTTGGTCCAAGGGCATATCGGGGAAGGGGAGGGAAGAGAGGTGGATCCACCACCTCTCCAGTTTCCAAGGTCCAGCACAAAGATTCTGAGGCAGAGGAGAAGGAGGGCAGGTAGTGGAGAACCCATTCACACACACACACACACACACACCCCCAAGAGAACTTGAGTTACCGTACAAGGTAAGTAAGCTCTTCAAGTAGTGTCCCTATGGGTGTTCCATCACAGGAGATTCCCAAGCAGCACCTCAATTACAGAAGAGGGTGCAGAAGTGATGGATTCAGTACAGACTAGAACAGCATCACCAAAAGCCACATCAGCTCTGGAAGCAGGCACAATAGCTTTGGGCTGGGAAAAACGTACATCTAAAGACCAGGCTGCTCTGTAGACACACAAGATAGATATGCTTTTCAGTAGGACAAGAGAGACAGATAGACTGAGCCCTAGTGGAATGGAGCCTTGCATGGACACCTCAGAATCAGATTAGGTGTCAAACCCCAGGTCCATCAGAGGGGCAAGTGGTGCTAGTACTGCTAGTTGAGTGGGTACCAGGAGCTGGGGAAAAGATCCAATAATCGCATCAGTACAGCGGTCAAGTCTTGTTTGGCTGATGAGATGGTACCAGTTGGAATGAGAAACTGGTGACTGGTTTGGTACTGGAGGGTAGGTAGATTCTGGAAGGTAAGTTAGCAGCAGCAGGGAGCATCTTTCATTACCCTGAGGCAAAAGTGACTCAGATTCTTCCAGGATCCAAAGATCCTCCCAGCAAGAGCCTGGATGGTACAGGGTAAGTACTCTCAAGAGTTAGTATGTCAGGTGGTACTGGAGACGGTGCTGAAGTATGATCTCGATGCCCTTTTCTGCTGGCGGCAGAAGGTGGTACTGACCAGGATTTTAGCTTAACCTTAGAGCCCTTGTGCTTTGGAGTTACCGCGTCTGGTGCCAGCTGCGGTGCTGCTGTAAGCTGTTTAACAGATGGCTTCTCAGTACACAGGTTGTTTTTCTAGCCAGTGCCGAGGGTCTCTGTACCAGAGGAGACGGAGGCCCTCCCAGTAGTACCCTTAGGGGGAACACAATGCTCCTGAAATCCAGACCAACAGGGTGACTTTCCGCTTCTTAGCCCATTCCTCAGAACAGGATCTTTCTTTTTTGATGGTCTGCGGCAGGGTTGGCAACCTGCAGCTCTGGAGCTTACCTCAGGCAGCTCCCGGCCAGCAACTGGCGTGTCTCTGCGCGCCCCTTGGTGGAGATGGGAGCAGTGGGTCTCCATACGCTGCCCATGCCTGCAAGCACCGCCCCCGCCAATGGGCGCTGTGAGGACTGTGCTGGGGGTGGGGGCAGCACATGGAGCTACTGCCCCCGCACCAGGGGCATACAGACCTGCCAGCAGCCAGCTGCTTTCAGTAGGCAGCCTGCTTGAGCTCCGCTGTACCCCCTCCTGCACCCAAACTCCCTCCCAGACCATGCACCCCAATTCCCTGCCCGGAGCCCCCTCCTGTTTATATTCAAATTCAAACAGCTCATTACCAAGGCAACTGAGGCGCCAACTGCAAGATGTTAGTCTTTAGTCCTGCTCGAAAATGAAAATCATGGCATATTCACCGAACATTGAGCAACTCTCTAAAGATGTCCAACAGCAGAAGTCACATTAAAAGTATTGGTGAGTAGTAATAACTTTAATATGTTCAATTAGTTGATCAATTCTAACTCTACAAGTAGCTTCGCTGATGTGGCTCTCGAAATATTTTGGTCAAAGACAAAAAAACCCAAACAAACCAAAA
This sequence comes from Natator depressus, assembly GCF_965152275.1. Lineage (NCBI taxonomy): Eukaryota > Metazoa > Chordata > Testudines > Cheloniidae > Natator > Natator depressus. Next base: position 86,832,596 of record NC_134241.1, on the reverse strand, counting down.
TGACTGCTCTTCTATGAAAGGTTGCCGTCCCCTGGTCTGGGGGAACCACAGGGTCTTTGCTTACTGTCGCAGCAGCGACAGTCACAAGAGGTCTCTGGGCAACTGAATCAGATGTACAGAGGGTGACTGACACCATGGGTTTTAGGGAATGTTCCATTAACAGGAGTTTAACCTGTTCTCCCTCCGTTTTTTAGATCTGCTTTTAAATCCTAAACAGATCTTACACTTGGAGGGGATAAAAGTCTCTCCCAAGCAGTGGAGGCAGCTTGATCATCCAGCACTGTGGGGATAAGACCTATAACAGGGTTTAAACCCATGGGTCTTGGGCATAACCTGTTACTCAAGGCTGTGGGTTGAGGCCCAAGAAAAAAAACAAACAAAGGCCCTTATCAGGCATATGAATGAAGAGGAGGAGGATATCCCTCCCCTCAACTAAACCTCCTCCCCTAAAAACTACAAACTGTGCTAAACAGAAAACAAAATTAGTAAAAATAAAGATTAAAAAAAATTTAAAAAAAGAAAATGTGAGAGAGGTAACAAGCCACACGGCTAGCTAACAGACACAGTGACACCCCCCTGCTCAAGCCACAGATGGTTGAGAAGGAACTGGAGTGGCAGCATCCCTACCCCTCAATACCAGAGAATGAGAATATCTAGGGTGCAGTTGCAGACCATGGACACTGCTGACAAAATAAATAAATCTCCAATCAAGAACACAAAGAATACAAATCCTGCGGTCAAGCATGCACAGGACACTACTCAAAGACGAAATTAAAGCTGTTCCAGTCATGAGGGGCCACCGGATTAGTCTACCTTCTGCACCATAGTTCTTGCCTTCACCTTTAAGGCCATGTATAAGCCTGCCCAGTCTACATCTGTGCTCTCATCCTCTCCTTCTGTTAGGTGCACTCTTCTCCTAAGGAGGACCTGCAAGTGAAAAGGGAATGGGCCAGAAACCAGGCTTGGGCTCTTTTTTGTTTCTTTATACATTATATAGAAGGCCTGAAGGCAGTGAAGGAATTTTTTTAAACTCCTCATGAGTTCATTTTACAACATAAAGGAGGAAAAAAAATATATAGCATGAGCCTGAAGTTAATTGTTGGTTTTGGATTTGTTTTAAGATACACACTCAATATTCAGGTCTTGTCCAAGCTAGACAGACTTGAATTAGAGGACATCTCAAGGATGCGAAAATTAAGGAGTTGAGAAGAGAAAGGATTTTTCGAGTGGTTTTGAAAACACTCAACTTGCACCAGTTTAACTAAATTGATTTTAAAATATTTGGCTAAAAGGATGCAAATCCCTGTGTGGCTTGTAAACCAAATTTGGGCCCAAGTTAACATAAGCCAGTTGCAAACCAATTTAAGTGTGTCACAGAAGGGTTCTCCTCCATGGGAAATTCCCAAACAATTCAATTTCAAAACAGAAAGTAGAAATTTCTAAGTTGCCCACAGAAGGGAAATTCCAGGAGAACAAAAACAAAAACACTTAATGTTCTATTTAGAAAATTTCAAAACTAAACTTCTACTTTGCAGGCCGACGTGGAGATAGGAGCTCTGGGGCATGGTTTCCAGACTGCTGGGATTCTAGTAGTCCAGGGAGCCAGCTGACTCAGGAGCTGAAGAGCCTGGCAGCCCTGAGAGTCCCAGCTCCATGACAGCCTGGTGAGCCTGCAGTTTTCCACTGGAAATTCATCAAAATTGACATATTTGCATGGAACACTTCAATTTAGATGAATCTGCATTTTCCAATGAAAAAGAGTCCCACTGGAAAACATCTGATCAGCTGTAGCCTGGGCACAAAGCCATCACCACTTTCAAACTTTGATTGAAGTGAAATAAGGTGTTAAAAAATGACTGATGAATCATGGAGAAGATGAAGCTTCAGCAAAAAGCTTCCTCACCTCCAAATCTCCAATTAAGAATTGAGGGAACAATGTACCTCCTCCAAGTACCTCAGCCAGTTCTCCAAGACCAGGAAAGACTATATTTAACACTCACTTTATTTCTAAAAAGTGAAAAAAAAAAAAGCAGAAAATTAGGACACCCCAAAAAACATGCCTTTCAGGGCTTTATACATCATAAAGTAAAATAAGGCACAAACCACATTTTCTGAAAATTATTTGAGAGTAAAATTTAAATGGCCCTTTCATTATCTTTGTTCCACTTTAAAAACAATTTGTTATGCCTCCCTTTGAACTTGAAAAGTCTCCTCCTTGAAATCCTTACTACTACAAAGTCTCCACAAAGCAGATCAGTATTAGGGCTTGCCTACATCTACCGGAGAATCAACGCTGTGGCAATAGATGCATTGACAGTCAATTTAGCGGGTCTAATGAAGACCTGCTAAAATCAACTGCCAATCACTCTCCCGTTGACTCCTGAACTCCACCTGATCGAGAAGAGTAAGGGGAGTCGACAGAAGAGAGTCTCCCGTCGACATTGCATAGTATGGACCCTGTAGTAAATAGATCTAAGTTATGTTGATTTGAGTTATGCCATTCACGTAACCCAAATTGTGTAGCTTAGATCGATTTTTCCCTTTAGTGTAGACAAGGCCTCAGAGTCCTCAATTCAGCTCTGAAGGTCCTGGGTTCAAATCCTGGTGTTAGCTAAGGGGGCTAGTCTACACTGGCAATGCTAAAACGCTGTGGCAGCAGCACGTTAACATGGCTTGTGTGTTTGCAGAGCAGGGGGAGAGCTCTCCTAGCACTCTAAAAAAACAAAACAAAAACAAAACAAAAACACTCACACCGCGTAGCTACCGGCATAGCTACCAGCGCTGGTGCATGGTTTACACTGGTGCTTTACAGTGCTTGCTGTGCTCAGGGGGGTGTTTTTTCACACCCCTGAGCAAGAAAGTTGCAGCACTGTAAATTGCCAGTGTAGACAAGCCCTAAGATGGTGGCTGTCACAATAACTTCTCTGCTGTAGCAAGTGCAGAGAATTAACTACCGATAAGTAAATCAAACAATCTTCCCCACTGACATTCACCAAGCACCCTGTTTCTTCTCCAACAAGAAGCAGACAGCCACACACTCCCTGAATACCCACCTGTCCCATGAAGTGTTCCAAGAGACCGCACTCCCACCCACTCCCACTGTTTGTCCAGTGCTCTGCTATATTCAGGCCTCTGTTTAGTTTAAGGATGTCAAGTTCTTTTGGACAAAAAGATGAACTGTATTTTGCAGTACTAGGTACATCTATAGCAGTACATAGATTAACTGTAGTTCAGAGGAGAGGTAATCTAAGGGGCCCTTGTTTTGAAACATTTCTTATACGGGGGGTTCAGCCCAAAATTTAAAATGGTCACATCTATCCCATTCTACTCGGAACAATATTTGTGAGATGTATATTCTGTACTTTCTTTTCTGAAGCACCTACAGCATTTCAAACTAACTACTAACCCTTGATCTCACCATATAAACAAGCCCTTTAGAAAAGTCTCAATTGCATTGTGTCTACATTGATTAAAGCTTGAAGCCTCGTGACCTCATGTGGCATTAACTTCTCCCATGCACCAAGAGCATTCTGCTTTTCTACTCAATTACCCCCTTCTGTGCAGAGCCACCACTACCCAGTGAGCATGCACAATGGACTTCTGCTTCATTACACTAACCAGCAGCAGGATTGGAATAAACAAGCTAATTTATCAGGTCCAAGCTAGCTTTCACTATTCTGAAAAAAGTTTGTTGGTGGTGGATTTTTAAGTTATTCACAGCAATATCAAAGTGAGGTAAAAAATCATAACCTCAGATAGCCAAGGCGTTGCTACTGGCATAAACATGTATATTATATTGATCAGACTCCTGGGGTGATTTTTCAGAACAGGTACAATTTCTCAAGACTAAGTGAAAATCCCCTTCCAATCACCAATAGCAGCACTTCTTTGGACAGAAGTTATTGTATAAGAGATCCCCATTCCCTGTATATATAAGGTATTTATTTTTGCATTATGGTAGGGCCTAGAGGCTCCTCTCCTCCTCCCACAACAGATCTTGGGGCTCCTTTGTGCTGGGGACAGTTTATTTAAAAAAAAAAAAAAAAAAAAGGAAATATCATCCCTATTCTGAAGGGATTACAGTCTAAAAGAAAATAAAGGGTGGGGTGGCAAGGGAAAGGAAAGAGGCCCTGATGAGCTGTCTTGCCCAAGACTGCATAGCAAATCAGTGGTACATCAAGTAACAGAGCCCAGATGCCCTGACTCCTAGAGCAGTGCCAAATCCATTGGACAACAGTGCCTCTAACTGTAATTAGAAGAGTACATTTTTGCCACTTTTCACTCCTATTAGAGCCACAAAGTTAAGTGAATAGATTCATTCCACTGTAGCTCAAACATAAGAATTGTTAATTAAGTTCGATCCGTTTTCATGCTTTAACCATCCAAGACCGGTGCAACTATGTGGCCCCAGAAGTTAAGGCTATGCAGAAAAAGGCACACTCCTGTGCTGGAGACGTGAGTGTCATAGCCAGGTTTTGATAGCAACTCTGTGCAGCAACAGTAACTCCGTAATTACAACTGTAACTTGTTTTCCATGACAGGTTTCAGAGTAGCAGCCGTGTTAGTCTGTAACCTGGAACCCCAGCCAGGGGTATTCTGCTACCCAAGATCCATAAGCCTGGAAATCCTGGACGCCCCATCATCTCAGGCACCCTGACAGCAGGATTGTCTGGCTATGTAGACTCCCTCCTCAGGCCCTACACTACCAGCTATCTTCGAGACACCACTGACTTCCTGAGGAAGCTACAATCCATCGGTGATCTTCCTGAAAACACCATCCTAGCCACTATGGATGTAGAAGCCCTCTACACCAACATTCCACACAAAGATGGACTACAAGCCATCAGGAACAGTATCCCTGATAATGTCACGGCAAACCTGGTGGCTGAACTTTGTCCTCACCCATAACTATTTCACATTTGGGGACAATGTATACCTTCAAATCAGCGGCACTGCCATGGGTACTTGCATGGCCCCACAGTATGCCAACATTTTTATGGCTGACTTAGAACAATGCTTTCTCAGCTCTAGTCCCCTAATGCCCCTACTCTACTTGCCCTACATTGATGACATCATCATCTGGACCCATGGAAAAGAAGCCCTTGAGGAATTCCACCATGATTTCAACAAATTTCCATCCCACCATCAACCTCAGCCTGGACCAGTCCACACAAAAAAAGATCCACTTCCTGGACACTATGGTGCTAATAAGCAATGGCCACATAACCACCATCCTATACAGGAAAACTACTGACCGCTATGCCTACCTACATGCCTCCAGCTTTCATCCAGACCACACCACATTGTCTACAGCCAAGCTCTACGATACAACTGCATTTGCTCCAACCCCTCAGACAGAGACAAACACCTACAAGATCTCTATCAAGCATTCTTACAACTACGATACCCACCTGCTGAAGTGAAGAAACAGATGGACAGAGCCAGAAGAGTACCCAGAAGTCACCTACTACAGGACAGGCCCAACAAAGAAAGCCGTCACTTTCAGCCCCCAACTAAAACCTCTCCAACACATTATCAAGGATCTACAACCTATCCTGAAGGATGACCCATCACTCTCACAAATCTTGGGAGACAGGCCAGTCCTTGCCTACAGACAGCCCCCCAATCTGAAGCAAATACTCACCAGCAACCACACAACAGAACCGCTGATCCAGGAACCTATCCTTGCAACAAAGCCCGTTGCCAACTGTGTCCACATATCTATTCAGGGGACACCATCATAGGGCCTAATCACATAAGCCACACTATCAGAGGCTCGTTCACCTGCACATCTACCAATGTGATATATGCCATCATGTGCCAGCAACGCCCCTCTGCCATGTACATTGGTCAAACTGGACAGTCTCTACTTAAAAGACTAAATGGCAAATCAGACGTCAAGAATTATAACATTCAAAAACCAGTTGGAGAACACTTCAATCTCTTTGGTACTCAACTACAAACCTAAAAGTGGCAATTCTTCAACAACAAAAACTTCAAACACAGACTTCAATGAGAGAGTGCTGAATTGGAATTAATTTGCAAACTGGATACAATTAACTTAGGCTTGAATAAAGACTGGCAGTGGATGGGTCATTACAGAAAGTAAAACTATTTCCCCATGTTTATTCCCCCCCACTGTTCCTCAGACGTTCTTGTCAACTGCTGGAAATGGCCCACCTTGATTATCACTACAAAAGGTTCCCCCACCCTTGGCTCTCCTACTGGTAATAGCTCACCTTAAGTGATCACTCTCGTTACAGTGTGTATGGTAACAGCCATTGTTTCATGTTCTCTATGTATATAAATCTCCCCACTGTATTTTCTACTAAATGCATCCGATGAAGTGAGCTGTAGCTCACGAAAGCTTATGCTCAAATAAATTTGTTAGTCTAAGGTGCTACAAGTCTTCCTTTTCTTTTTGTTTTCCATTGTAAACCTGAGTTGGGGCTTTCTGCTAGATATTTCATCTCTTGCCCGTACCCAAGAGACACTTGACAAGATAGATCCGTGCCCTAATGACTCTACTAGTTAAGCATCAATATAGTAAGATTGATCAGTCTCCCAGCATGGACCATCTAACTGCAACACGAGATCTGCTTACAAGATTCTCTCTCAGAACCATCACCACCTATGATAGGTTCATCATTAAGACACTGTCCACTAGATGTAGAGAACGCACTTATTGTTGGCTTTATACATTACATGACCGATTGGTATGGTTCAGTTCCAAACAGGACCAGATATGCACTGTCCCAAGAAAAGTAACAAGAATATATCATTCAAAAATTTGTAAAAAGTGATTGGGGGTGGGGGGGAATAAATTAGGGGCGTACACTCCTGTAACTGGTGTGGAAGGGAGTCCATGCAAACAGGAAAGAAAGAAAAGCCAAAAAAAAAAAAAAAAAAAAAAAAAAAAAAAAAAGAGTGGCATGAGCAGAGGGAAAACAGCTCCACACTATCATTGCCCTGGAACATTGCCACGTGGGTACTAGATGCAGCTATGCAAGAACTCAGATGTACAACTGCGGCCATAGATGGTAAGAGGGAGAAGTTGTCTAGGCAATCAGCCATTCTGCCCAGCAAGTTCTCCTTCAGAGAAGTAAGTGTTTAGAGGTTTTTTGGGGTATCCTAAGTTACTGCTCACAGATCAGTAATAGCAACTACTCCCAACGTGTTTGCAAACCAAACAAAGGATATAGACCAGTGGCATAGGAGCCTTTTGTACGGTTTCTGACAGAAGGCGTTTCAGAGGGCCTTTCACAGGAAATACAGAAGGGCCAAGATCTTTGGGAAAGGATATTGCTGCCAGTCCCAAATCCCAGAGTAAGCAATACGGTAGAGTGGCAGCACAAGAAGAGCCTGGGTGTACTTACACCTGGTGGTGCACTGAAGAGGGAGCAGGCATGTACCTCACTGCTCCATTTCCATGGTTTCACAAGGTACTGAATTCTTACTGTGCTCCTCTCATAAACTAAATTAACAAAACCAAAATATGAAACGTTTCACATCTGTGGAAACAGGGTTTAGCTTTTAAAGCACCTGGAAAAGAATCACCTGTGCAGGAAGCATTTCATTAATTGGAATGTGAATTCACAATGAAATTTAAGCAGTGTGTGTTCAGACACTGCATTTAAGTACATAGATTGTTGTCTGTAAAATGACAACTACAAGCAATTTGAGTTCTATAGGTGCACAAACATGCCAAGATATTTTATTAACTTAAAAATACTAGAATTAAGTTTTCCAATTACAAAGCAAGTTGAATCTTCATCCAAGCTCTCATTTGTCAGTTTTCAGGTCAAATCAAACAAGTGTTTCCTGCTAGACTCAGTCAAGCTAGTAAATCCCTGAAAATGGAGATCCGTAACTGCAGTGGTGACCCACCTAACATTTCCTTGCCGCTTCTCTCCTCCAATACACGGATACTGACATTAATTATGCACTTTTGAAATCAACAGCTTAGATTCTCCCAGACATGTGGTTGGCTGTATGAGTATTTTACACATGCCTGAACTAGTGCTAAGGAAACATTGGAATGCATGCGTGCACGCCTTTCCCTCTTCAGAGGCATTCCTGAGTTAACAGGAGAGACTTGTAATTTAACTGCAAGAGGACAAATGCTATTTGCCAGGGAAAGACTTCCTGTTTAGTCTGAGAAAGGGGAGAGAGAGAACAAACACGAGAACGCCACTTGCTAAATCTTCAAATAAAATTTAGAAATAAAGTTTGTTATACTTAAAACCAGACGCAATTAAGAGGGAAAACCGTGCAGTTGTTTTACTTTACATAAACTATGAAGCACAGAATTTCTGTCACCCAGACCTTTCAGGTTAATTGTATCTTGAAAGATATGTAGTTACAAGAGGATCTAAAATATTATCTTCTGGAGTTTACTGCCTGCTCCTCGAACCTCTAAGGACAGAAGTTTGTGTCTGGGAATTGTCAACTTCTGGCATGTTTGCCCATTCAGCTACAGTAACAGCTCTTAAAAGAAGAATTGAGTAGACCTACACTAAATAGACATGACCTTTCATTTCTGTTTTTTCCATCAGCTCCCAGAATCCCTGCCAAGATTTCAGGCTGAAGGAATCTTTCAATACACAAGACAGTATCAGTATTCGTGTCCACAGTACGGCAGGGACCTATTCAGCACAACTTGTCCATAGTTTTGGAGTGTCACACAATAAAAGAAAATCAGGAATATAAAAGTGTTTTGTGCTGGAATTCACAACCATTTTACTTTGGGGGTCTTCCCATGTACCCACGCAAACAAGCACGGTGTTCTCTCAGGAGCAATGTTCAGTCCTAAAAATTTAATCAAATCAGAGCAAAAGAAAACGAAACCCTAGAAAACTCAGGGGTAAGTAACAGAAGCAGATACTTAGATAATGAACTGGAATTGTTGATAACTGCTCAACCATTTATCTAAATGGCTCATTATCTAACTGGTTAAGACCTGCAAGTAATTGTTTTGATTGGAGCACATGGACTTTTCAGAGCTTGCTCAGCCTTGACCAAGTAGTGATGCTCGGTGTTTTAAAAATGAGTCTCTCTCCTCCCAGCAACTTTATAAACTAGAATGAAAACCTCAATTTCTCTTGTATAAAAATAGTTACCTGCAAAACCAAAGGCTGTAAGGCATGCTTTCAAGCCTCAGCAATACTCCCACTCTTTGGCCTCCTTTTTAACTACAAGAAAGACGAATTCTTAACTCAAGTTAACAAAAATCCTAGTGACAAGACAGTTTGTAGTCTTCACATGAATTAACAAATTAATAACTATGGGGAAGCCTAGATCTTAGGACAACTTCCCAATAACTCTTGCACGTCCTATGCTCTTCATTGCAGCCATACATTGGTCTTCACATGGTCTTCTACAGGACTGGGGGAGGACGGGGGAAGAGGGGAACAAAAACAAAAAAACCACTGAAGCACAGGTCAAATCATACTGACATATAGATGTGGAATTACAGCAGATGCTAAGCCACGGGGGAGCCAGGACAATGGGAGACTATCCCTACTCCAAATATTTAAAATAGAGCAATCCAGTCTCCGTTAAGCAGGAGTACCGAGTCTAAGATTACATATCTACACAAGATTATCACAATCATGTTGTAATGCACAGGTATGGTCTAAGCCCCCCTGCATAATATGCTGCCACAGCACCAGCAGTGTAAATGGAATTCTTTAAGGACACAACTAATGTTCTATCTAAGACCATAAATAAAAACAATTTATTGTAAAATATTCACTCAAACTCCAAGAAATTTAAAAAAAAATGGAAAACTCATAATTTTTTCTAAGAAGTTTACTGCATATATAATTTCCCATCCACCCCAGGTGTGTGTGTGTGTGTAACTGTCAACAATTCTCCATATTGACTATGGTGAAGATTGCTTGAGATTAGCAACAGGTTATTTTTCTGGATTTTATTTATTTATTTATTTATTTTTTGAGACTCCTCAATCCTGAACTGGCACTTCAGTAGAAGACCCAGAAGTCTCAGAAGACCAATTTTAATAACTACTCAAACCCAATGGTTGTTTGAGCTGCTGGTGGAGGGGGCATATCCACACTTTGCTGGATAACACCATACCTGAAAAGGGGGGGGGGGGGGGGAGAGAGAAGAGACGAGAAAAGAAAGAGAAGCAAAGCTTCTATGAGGAACGAACATTCCCAATTAGACCAATGCTGGAGTTCAATGCTCACCGCCTTGGAAGATGCGTATGGTCAGATTTATGCTTGTGCAGAAACCGGAGCAAAAAGATGGAAGAGGAAGTTGTGGCTTATACTGACCCTGGAGCTGCCTAGAGCCAGTTTGGCCCCAGCTGCTAATTAGTGCAACTCAAGACTTCCATGGCTTGGTGGCAGTTATGGGGACAGATCACCCTGGCCACACTGCTCCCAAATCCTGAACACCCCCTGTGCCAACAGAGTAAGCACAGTGTCAGCAGGCAGGGCTTAGACCCGGGAGGGGGAGGTGTTCACCTTCCTCTGCAGTATGGGGCATGGATCACTTGCAGGTTTAAAACTAGTGTAAATGGTGGATTCGCTGTAACTTGAAGTCTTTAAACCACAATTTCAGTAACTCAGCCAGAGGTTAGGGGTCTATTACAGGAGTGGATGAGTGAGGTTCTATGGCCTGTGATGTGCAGGAGGTTGGACTAGCTGATCATGATGGCCCCTTCCGGCCTTAAAAATTATGAGGACTTCCTGGCACCAATGAAATCAAGTTCCGACAACCCTAGTTTCTCATACTCAAATCACTGCTGCTGACCTTAGTGGCTGACTGGCTTCACAAAATGTCCCTGTTTGTTAACACTGGCTAGGCCATGAGGTCTGGCATACAGCTACAGATGCATCCGATGAAGTGAGCTGTAGCTCACGAAAGCTTATGCTCAAATAAATTGGTTAGTCTCTAAGGTGCCACAAGTACTCCTTTTCTTTTTGTGAACACAGACTAACACAGCTGTTACTCTGAAACCTGTCAATATTTAGGAGAGTGAACTACACATAGATCAATGAACTATTACTACAAAGCTTACTCCTTACTTCAGTCAGACATAGAATTCCATGTGAATACTGATAAAAGCCCTGCTTCCTAAACAGCATGTCTTCAGCCTTATTACATTTTAGGTATCGATACCATTTAGTGTCCAGAACTATATAGACAGCCAGCACTGGCAGGATCCAGAGGTTCACAACATGCAGTTTTGTTGCAGTTGCTAAATCAGAGTAATCTGCTAACATAGAACATCACTTAGCCATTGTTCTGAAACATGACCTAATTTCCTGATAAGTGAGAGGTGTTTTAGCTTTGTAGCTGTGCTCCAGTTGTATATGTATCTAGATCTGGATAGACTAAAAATAAATCAAGGATTTTTTTTTTTTTTTTTAATGCTAGACTTAATCAAAGCAGACCAAAGTCCATGGACCAAAGTCCATTTGCATCTTCAGCTCCCGTCCCTGCCTGTATTGTAGTAAAATTTCATGTAAAAGACCAAGGTTCTGATGTGTGACGTTACCATTCCTGTCAAAACCATGAAGAGTTTATTCACTAATCTATGGCCGTTGATCATCTTTTTAAGACTCAGGCCACTTTGTAAAACAAAAATCCTGCCATAGATCCACTTTTCCCCAAACGCCACTCAGAGAATTTCCATTGTATGAACTAAGTAGGTGGTTTGTGTGGATCACTGGGCCACTGTTGGGGGAGGAAGAGCTCAGATGATTTCTTGCTGAATACTGAAGTAACATTTTAGTGCAGGTGGTCCAGTGTAAACTTTGCACCATGAGCACATCATCAACATGCCAGATCTGGAGGACCACACCCAGTTTACATATACACATTTACTTTTAAAAAAATTTGCACATACTTGCAATTGTTGATAGAGTATTAGAAACTGAGTTCACCAGCAAGCTACCCAGACAATGACTAAACTGGATGGGGAGGAAAAAGAGAGCCCTTTAACTCTTTACATGTATCCAAAGGTTGTAAACCCCACAAAGGGAAGAAATTGTTCGGGGTGGTCCAACTTCACTTATATTTGCAGCTTCCTTGATAAAAGGATTAAAAGCTCACTAACAAAAATACCTTGGACTTTTCCCTTTCTCCCCACACAGAAGATTCACTGGTTTAACTAAAGATATTATGTGGCACTGAGGTAGTTTTAACTGGTGTAGCTTTGTTTTTAGAGCAGTCCCTGACAAATTACATCCTCAGTTATGAGAAGGTCATTGTGCAATGCCCTTTAGGATTTGTGTGTGCCACCTTTGAACACCACCACTTTGCCATCTCATTTCAGCAGGATTTCTTTTTCAACAAAGTAGCTGTGTCCACAACTTGCAAGTGGCATGGTAGATACAAAAGTGAAAACTGAACTTGTAGGATCCAAGTCATTTTGGCTCTAAATGAGCATTCTTGTGTTTTTCACACCTGTTCTACAACTAAAATGAGGAATACTGCTGTCCAGTCACCCTATTTTCAGATGAAAATTGGAAATAAGGATGTTAATGGATTCATGTATTTTTAAGAGACGCACACAAAAAAAAGGACCATTAGGAGCATCAAAAGTCAGACCTTCTTGCATGACACAGGCCATAGAATTTCACAGAATGATTGAGGCATCTAGCCCAATAACATGCTTAAACTAGAGCAGAGCTTTTAAGAGGTATGCAAGTCTGGATCTTTAGCCCTTTCTCTGTAACGTTACCCTTTTATGATTCGAGTACACAGGACTGAAATACCCAGATCTTCCTAGGTCTGCCACAGACATCCTGTGTGATTGACCTTGCCTAGATCAGTAAGGGTCTATGCCTCACTTCTACACAAGCTGTAAAAATCCTCACGGGGTGCTGCAGGTTACATCTGTAGGACACTTGCATTTGAGAATCCTCAAGGTGTTCTTGCATACCATGACACAATGGATCTGCTCTTAGGGGTGTAGCTAGATCATTGGTTCATAGGCTATAAAAGCAAATCAGACAGAGTGGTAAAGGTCAGGTATGGTAATAGCCCTGCTTTATTCCTAACGTAAAAGATGTACAGATTTTAATTATGGCTGGTCACAAATCCAACAGCAAACCACTCATGAGCAAATTGTGTCTGTTAGATAATCTTAGCCAGTGCCATCACTCACATCAGATAGCTGAGTAACCGTACACAGAGATGTGGTGGACAAATACTTGTCTAGTTTGTGGGATAGTTTCCACCTAATAGAAACGGACAAAAGAGGAAAGATTTTAGGGGATTCTATAGTTCACCTGGTTTGGGGCAAAGTCTTTCCTAGGAGATGCTGCTCCTGCTACCAGCTCCTCCATTTATCAAGACACAGAGAGAATATTTGTCTGGATGCTGTAGTGGCTGTGCAAGGAACTGACACCTGAGATAGTAAAACCACCCACAAAACTGCTTTCTGGCACTACTCCAATGCACAATTCATGTCTCCAGGACTGTCCAAACTCTGGGATCTCCCTCAGCAATTCTCCCCCTCCCTCCGCACCCCACCCCCCAACAAAATCACAGCCATCACAGACAGAATAAGCTAGACAATCGGCACTGAATGAGACTATGGGGGGCAGGTGAGGAGAGGGAAAGAGGATTACAAGTTATGTCAGCACTTCCATGAAGATTTTGCAGTGAACAATAAACTTGTCCCCTTCAAGGCACAAAAAAAAAAAAAAAAAAAACCACCAACAAGAAAAAAAAATTCTGTGGCTCTAAAGTTTTACCCAGGAGAGTTTGCACAGGTGCGGGAAAGCTTGGTGCTGCTGAAAAGTATGGACCAGCTGGCTACCACCAGAAAGGGAATTTTGGGAAGTGGCTAGGCTCTGGGAAGCTGAAGTCACGGGCACTTCATTAACAAAGGGAGCAAGAAAAAGATCCAGTTTATGGGACTTCTGTGGAGCCCCATCACAGCAGCCTCCCTGGTTCTAGGGATTTGAACGTGAGGAAGCACTGGCCAAGACAGCATCTCTTACCCGCAGGCTAATACACATTCGGGGAAGGGAGTGTTTCCAAGCCCAAAAGCAACAACAAACAACAAAAAAGGCAAAAAAACAACCCCCCCCCCCCACTCTCAAGCATCTTGAAGCAGGATCAGAGGAGGCTCCCCCCTCCCCCTTTCTGAGCTAGGGGAAGGGGATGGGTGAGGAAAACCCTTTAAAGCACAAAGCCCGGAGCAGAACTTACTGCCATGCCCACCCAAAAGTCTCCCACTCACTCCAGCTTTGCTGAAAGCTCACATCACCACCACCCCCCCCCATTATGTTAGGAACGCCTCCCCCCAAGCCCCACACAGGCTGAAATACAACCAAAAACAGGCGATTGCTGGAGAATAAAGTAAACAGTGATCCAAATACAAAACACCGCATATTAGAGACAAAAACGTTCCTTTCCTCTGCTAGAGCAGCTCTCATTGATTTTTTTTTTTTTTTGGCTTATTGAAGGAGATTAGATTTCCTCCTGCAGGCGGGTCAAAGAGAGAAAAGGGTTGAAGGTAAGGGGGAAAAAAAACAAAACAAAACTTTGTAACCCAACACTTCCATGCACGATCAGTCGCCATGCTTAAGATTTTCTCCCCCTTCCTCGTTCTTTGAGCAGACACTGAAACTAGGCCAAAAAAACTTTTCCCTGCCCCTTCTTTTCTTGTAGCCACTAGAGTGAAATGTGCACAAAGAGACCCGTGGAGCTATGTTTTCTTAACTACAATAGCAGGACTAATTAGATCATAGAAGCAAGGCAGTGATACAGTAACAAGTAGCTAAACAACAAGACAGAGCGAAGGAGAAAGTTTGCACCTTGAACACTTACCAATCAGACCTCCCACTAGAAAGGCGATGACTTGGAAAATCAGTAAGATCCCTCCAACAATGCACAGCTTTTTAGTGCTCATGTTTTCTATAATTGCCCCAGCCATTTTTTAAAAGATTTCCGCCCCCCCTTCTCTCTCGCTGCAAAACTTAAGGCTCTGAAAGTGCTGCAGGGATGGAAAGAAGACAGACTCAGCACAGATTGCCCAGGCACGCCCGGATCTGGCTCCCCCTCTGCTGAGAGCTGTGATTGTGGCCGGCTCTCGGCTGCATGTGGCTGCTTTAAAGGAGCAGGAAAGCGAATCACATGATACCTACCTCCTCCTCTCCACTCCCCCCCTTTTCCCTCCCTGATCCATTCAGCAGCAGCAGACATTGGTGTCAGTCTCATGCAGCAGTGGCAGCTTCTTCAGCTGCGGGAACAGCCAGAGCTGCCCAGTCAAGGGTTGCTTGTTTTGGTTTTTGAATAGCACAAACACAGAAGTTGGAGGTAGAAGGGCTAGTCCAGTCCAGGAGTGTCCCCTTGAGAGTGTTCTCTAGGGCCTTCCCCGGTGCAGTTTTAAGGGTGAGGTTTGTACTAGCCTAGTAGGGTTTTTTTCATAATGCATAACAAACACTAAGTGCTTTCAGTGCTAAGCATTATCCATTGTTTTAATAACATTATGTTCTATTTTAGCACCTTTCAAAAGGAGGATTTCAAAGCACAATGTAGGGTAAATAAAGGATGCCCCAGTGGATAAGGACTTTTAACACATCACTGAAAGGACTTAATATGCTGCTGAAACAGTCACCCTGGGGCAAGATGCAGACTTCCTTTAAGGGTAAACATTAACACCATAAATGAACAGACTTAAGAATTTTAATTTTATTAAAATGATGTTAAAATAAAAAGAAAATGGTACAGAGTTTAAGCATAGAAGTTTCTGTTTATCAGGGAATAACATACAGATTACCAAGGGGCGCAAAATTTGGTTTAGGATCGGATGGTATAAGGAATACATAATCTGCAATATCCCCAATTGGGGGTAAAAGGTTAGCGGGTCAAAGTACAGACATTGAGATAGGGGGGTATTTTGTTCATATAATGGCTATACATCCATCTGTAGCCCAGTGGGCTATCTTACCTGTATTATATTCATTGCTTTGTTATTCTGTTTTATTATATTTAGTAGTAATACAAGGAAGCTACAGGCTTTTATCCTGTAAAATTTGGCTTTAGCAGATGGCATGAGGCTTGAGGCCTATAACCTTTGGAATAGATAAATTTAAGTAACTCGTAAGTTATAGGGAAGTAGCATGCAAGAGGGGGAATTTTGTCCAGAATACCGACATCAGCCACCCACAGAACATAGCTGACACCAGCATCCAGAAGGTTCCGGACAGAACGTCTGACTGCAAAGGCGCCATGACAACAAATTGACATGTATGCTAATAGACTAACATCATACATATACTAACCTATAGAAAACAGACACCTTAAGGGGAGGAAATACAAATAAGGACCTCTACTGAACATGCATTGGACATGGTAATGTCAGCATAACCTACTATAAAAGTAACATCCCAGGGGTAGCAAAGGGAGAGATGTAGACCTTGGGAGGGGCCAGAATGATGGCCACGAGGAAGATGAGGATGGTGACAGTGATGAGAAAGATAATGGTTAACATTCCAAGGTGTAAGTATGTACTTTCTTTATTATCTCTATCTGCTTTGTTGAGTTTAAGTGTGTGTATAACTTTGCTAAATTATTAATAAATCATTTATTTTATATATATATATATATATATATGTAAAGTTCCTATAGTGTGAGTGTTCCACCTATGCACATTGGGGTTCCCAAATTATATGTTAATTTTACAATAATCTAACTGGGCCTGATCTTGGGACAAGAACCTGTTAATCCTCAAATTACAATTGTATACACCCAATTTTGGGTCAGGCTACTCATCTGATACAGCAGGAAGAGTTTAGATGAGTCATAATGTGAATTAAGTTGAAATTTAGTCAGGACGCCAAAAATCATACACCTAAACAAAACAAGTTCTTTAGTGTCCACAAGCAGTAAGGACAGTTGCCGCTCCAAATAAAGACAGCAGTAAGTTTTCTATGATATTCAGTTTCTTCCCAGTTATGCCACCATCAAATAAAGGCTCTCTCTCTTTGGTGTTCAGGTCCTTCGGATGCTACAAGGCTATGTCTCCTCCTCCAATTAATGATACTTTAGCCAAAGTACTTTCCTTACTTCAATTCCTCCAACCATTTAATTATTTTTGTTGCTGTCCTTTGAATTTCCTCCAAATTACATACAAAGTTTGGACGTGCCCAAAACTGAATGTAGCATTCTAGCTGCAATCTCACCAGTGCCACAGAGAGGGCTTATCACTAGCTGGTCTGTGACAGTACGTTTGCTCACATGTTGCCATATCACAATCTAGAATTAATTCACTCTGTTTACTGCTGCCCTCATTAGTGGTTTCTGGCATTACTGGTTTTCAGTTATTTATGGGATTCCACAGGGACCACTGTTAACCCTGATTATTTAACATCTTGATACTTCTGAGATCTTTAATAAACAGAACATTACCATTTACAGATTAAACTAGATTGGGAGCTGTTGAAAACATCTCTGAGAACATAAACAATACAAAAGCAACAGAAGAGATAGGAATATAGGCAAGGCATATCAAAATGGGAGCCAGTTGGGCAAATATGCAAACAGCAAGCTGTAAGAATAATATCCTGAAACATTATATATAGTCAATGAAATGTACGTAGCTGGGAAGCAGTAATAGCACAAGAGACCAACAGAAGTGATAGTAAAATTAGATAAGCGTTTGCACTGCAATATGGCTGCAAAAAAAACCCCCAAACACTTGTATTCACTTTTCTTTGGGACAAAGATCTTATCTATGTGAATCTGAACAATGAAGCCATTGGTCATTCAATAATACAGATAATTAACACCTCAGAACCAGAAAGACAAGAAGTTAGAAAGAATTCAGAGAAGGGCAATAAACCAGAGTAAGGGTCTGGAGGGACTGACTTGTGATTACAGTAAACTACAAAGAGCCTGGCCAGTTTAGGCTAATTAATTCTTGGCCAATTAGTATGAGGTGATGAGGGGGCACATGTTAACTTTATATAAATAGAAATCAAGGTGGGGAGAAGAATTGTTTTGGGTGGTCTAACCAGGGGTAATTTTTCATGTACTTTTATCTTCCTTAACAGAGGTTTAGAAATCGTCCATTCACATGTAAGAATGTGTCCTCCCTTTCAGATGTAGTTGCAGGATCAAGGCTTAAATAACTTCAGCTAAATCCCATCCTTTGTACTATTTTCTTTAACTAATAAGGGAATCTGCTTTCCAACCAACATATTCCATCATTAAGGGAGCACTGGCAAATTGCACCTAATGAACTTAGAACTCAACTTCCTTAATTCCAGGTTCATTATATGCAAGATGGTACTGATACAGATTATTCAGACGTCTTATGTTAGCAAGGGCAAGTGAAAAAAATAGAAGGGTGACACTGGAGACCAGCCAATAGTGTAGTAAGGAACTCTGGATTCATTAAGCATTAGATTGCCTTCTGTGGTACGGATTGTGTGTCAGGCTAACAACCTGTCCATGCAAAAATGCTTTCTGTTATGGAAACAAGCCAGAGAGACAAGACGCGTCTGTCCCAGATTGCAAATACAATCATCAACTGTGGAGAACCACGATCTGCTGGATGTAAGACAAGATAGTACTGGCCAACCAGCAAATCCGGCTGATGCTTGGATGATGGAAAATCAAAGCCACAAGTTCTTCATCTGAAACAAGGTAACTTCACAGCTGAGGTTAAGACAAGAATTGGGAGTTGGAATGTTAGATCACTTTGAAGCACAGATAGAATGACACAAGTTATCAGATAAATGAAAATTTTTGGCCTAAGTATACTTGGGTTGATTGAAATCAGGTGGACTGAACAAGGCAAATTATTGTCTGAAGGTGTGATGGCTTTATATTCTGGAAGAGAGGATGACAACTACTGGGAAAGTACAGCCTTATTATTTCGCAAGGAAGCTGCGAAAGCATTGAAGGAATGGGAATCTGTAGAGTCAGGAATATTGACTGCTTGCTTTATGATGAACCATGCAACTCAGTGTTATGTACCAACAGGCAATAGTAATGAACAGACTATTTCTATGCAAGATTGCAGAGCATCCTTGGAAGATCAGTAAATATGACATTGTTTCCTTGTGGGAGATCTAAATGTACAGGTCGGTGATGATAATACTGGATATGAAAGCATTATGGGCAGACATGGGATCCCAGGACAAACTGACAATGGAGAACACTTTGTTGAACTCTGTAACCTGTGCAATCTTTGCACTGGGGGGTACACTATTTTCACCCAAAGACAGACATAAACTGACGTGCAGATCAAATGATGGCTTCACCCACAAACAGCTTGACCATACTGCTGTTAGTAGGTGCTGGAGAAGATTGCTGTTGAACTCTAGGGTGTATATTAATGCTGATGTCAGAAATGATCACCATCTTGTTATTGAGTCAATCAAAATAAAACTAAAGAAGGCAACATCATGCAAGGCAGAAGGTATGTGTATGATACTAGAAATTTAGCAGATCCACCAGGGGAGGTGTATTTCAAGCTGCAGCTTAGCAATACATAGATCTGAAGAGTTAAAAGAAGCTGATGGAAGACACAAAAGAACAACAGCAGTTTTTCAAAGAAGTAAGTGTGGATGGAGCCAGGACTACAATGGGGATGGAAGGTCTAAGGGCTAGTCTACACTGGCAGTGCTTTAATGTGCTTTGTGTGGTCACGGCGCAGCACTAGGAGAGAGCTCTCCCAGCACTCTAAAAAACCACCTCCATGAGGGGCATAGCTCCCAGTGCTGGGGAACTGTCTACACTGGCGCTTTACAGCGCTGAAACTTGCTGCGCTCAGGGGGGTGTTTTTTCACATCCCCGAGCGAGAAAGTTGAAGCACCGTAAATTGCCAGTGTAGACAAACCCTAAGAAAGAATGGCTCCAACTAAATACATGAAAAGAGGAACGAATTAAAGAAAATAATTCAACAAGAACAAGACAGCCGTAAGAGCTATACTGCCACAAGAATATGTGGACAAAGACAAGGAAGTTAAAAGATCATCCAGAAGAGAATGGATGGAAAATTAAGCCAGAGAAGTTGAAGAGGTGTACAAGAGAGGGGATTCTAAAAAGATTTTGCTAGTATCTAAAAAAATCACATCACAACTCTTGAACCTTTTAGTGGCACTGTGAAGGCTCAAGATGGTACAATTTTAACTTCAGAGGAAGGACAGAGAGCCCTGTTGACTGGAACATTTCCAGGCTATGCTTAACCAGCCAGAACCATACACTCCGATATCTGCAAAATAGCAGACTTACCTGTATCACTAGAAGTAATCGCCTTTGAGGCAGTAACTGAGACCATAAACCACCTAAAGAGTGGTAAAGCACCAAACTGTGATAAGATAGATGCTGAAAAGTTAAAAGATGGAGAGGAAGTGATTACTCCTCCTGAAGGTCGAAACAGCAGACTGGACTTCTACATAGAGTGCTTCCGCCAACGTGCACGGGCTGAAATTGTGGAAAAGCAGCATCACTTACCCCATAACCTCAGCCATGCAGAACACAATGCCATCCACAGCCTCAGAAACAATTCTGACATCATAATCAAAAAGGCTGACAAAGGAGGTGCTGTCGTCATCATGAATAGGTCGGAATATGAACAAGAGGCTGCTCGGCAGCTCTCCAACACCACTTTCTTACAAGCCATTACCCTCTGATCCCACTGAGGGTTACCAAAAGAAACCACACCATTTGCTCAAGAAACTCCCTGAAAAAGCACAAGAACAAATCCGCACAGACACACCCCTGGAACCCTGACCTGGGGTATTCTATCTGCTACCCAAAATCCATAAACCTGGAAATCCTGGGCACCCCATCATCTCAGGCATTGGCACCCTGAGAGCAGGATTGTCTGGCTATGTAGACTCCCTCCTCAGGCCCTACGCTACCAGCACTCCCAGCTATCTTCGAGACACCACTGACTTCCTGAGGAAACTACAATCCATCGGTGATCTTCCTGAAAACACCATCCTGGCCACTATGGACGTAGAAGCCCTCTACACCAACATTCCACACAAAGATGGACTACAAGCCGTCAGGAACAGTATCCCCGATAATGTCATGGCTAACGTGGTGGCTGAACTTTGACTTTGTCCTCACCCATAACTATTTCACATTTGGGGACAATGTATACCTTGAAATCAGCAGCACTGCTATGGGTTCTGCATGGCCCCACAGTATGCCAACATTTTTATGGCTGACTTAGAACAACGCTTCCTCAGCTCTCGCCCCCTAATGCCCCTACTCTACTTGCACTATATGGATGACATCTTCATCATCTGGACGCATGGAAAAGAAGCCCTTGAGGAATTCCACCGTGATTTCAACAATTTCCATCCCACCATCAACCTCAGCCTGGACCAGTCCACACAAGAAATCCACTTCCTGGACACTACGGTGCTAATAAGCGATGGCCACATAAACACCACCCTATACCGGAAACCTACTGACCGCTATGCCTACCTACATGCCTCCAGCTTTCACCCAGACCACACCACATGATCCATTGTCTACAGCTAAGCGCTACGATACAACCGCATTTGCTCCAACCCCTCAGACAGAGACAAACACCTACAAGATCTCTATCAAGCATGCTTACAACTACAATACCCACCTGCTGAAGTGAAAAAACAGATTGACAGAGCCGGAAGAGTACCCAGAAGTCACCTACTACAGGACAGGCCCAACAAAGAAAACAGAAGCCACTAGCTGTCACCTTCAGCCCCCAACTAAAACCTCTCCAATGCATTATCAAGGATCTACAACCTATCCTGAAGGACGACCCATCACTCTCACAAATCTTGGGAGACAAGCCAGTCCTTGCCTACAGACAGCCCCCCCAATCTGAAGCAAATACTCACCAGCAACCACACACCACACAACAGAACCACTAACCCAGGAACTTATCCTTGTAACAAAGCCCGTTGCCAACTGTGTCCACATATCTATTCAGGGGACACCATCATAGGGCCTAATCACATCAGCCACACTATCAGAGGCTCGTTCACCTGCACATCTACCAATGTGATATATGTCATCATGTGCCAGCAATGCCCCTCTGCCATGTACATTGGGCAAATTGGACAGTCTCTACGTAAAAGAATAAATGGACACAAATCAGATGTCAAGAATTATAACATTCATAAACCAGTCGGAGAACACTTCAATCTCTCTGGTCACTCGATTTCTGATCTGAAAGTGAGTATCCTTCAACAAAAAAACTTCAAAAACAGACTCCAACGAGAGACTGCTGAATTGGAATTAATTTGCAGATTGGATACAATTAACTTAGGCTTGAATAGAGACTGGGAGTAGTTGAGTCATTATACTAAGTGAAACTATTCTCCCCGCCCCCCCGTTCCTCAGACGTTCTTGTTAACTCCTGGAAATGTGCTGGAAATGGCCCACCTTGATTATCACTTCAAAAGGTTTTCTCTCCCCCCACCCCACTCTCCTGCTGGTAATAGCTCATCTTAAGTGATCACTCTCCTTACAATGTATATTTTTTCATGGTCCGTGTGTATATATAAAATCTCCTCACTGTACTTTCCACTTTATGCATCCGATGAAGTGAGCTGTAGCTCACGAAAGCTTATGCTCAAATAAATTTGTTAGTCTCTGAGGTGCCAGAAGTACTCCTTTTCTTTTTGCGAATACAGACTAACACGGCTGCTACTCTGAAACCTGTGATTTACATGAGCAAGTTGTAAAGAATGGTTTGGGAAAAGGAGATTTGTCCTAAAGATTGGAGAAAAGGTGTGTGATGTTATTGACATGAACTGTGACTGTACAGATCGTTGTTGCATCTTGTACAAAGAAGGTCAAGTGAGGTGTCTATGAAAAGGATGTAATTTGCTGGTTATGATTATGCTGTCTGTATCATTTTTGTATTTGAAGTTATGAATATTGGCTATGTACTTGTATCTCAATGTGCCCAATTAAGAAACACTTAACTGACAATGGACCTTGGGAGACTCCAATCCACATCTGAGGAGTCTTCCTGGGAACGTTGAAGGTAGCATGTGAGCAATGGCTGCCGCCTGCAAACTGAGTCATACATGGACATGTGACTTGCCTATGTGACTCCAAACTCCATCTTGCTGCTTGCTGTGATTTTCCACAATAAGAACAAAGGGGTCCTTCCACGTGGCAGAGGATATAAAAGGCCCTGGAAACCTCTCCGTTTTGTCTTCAATCCTGCTTCTGACCTCTGGAGGAACTGTGCTTGAAACTGATGCTCTGAACAAAGGACTGAACGACCCAAGCTGGGATGTTTGTACTCCAGAGACTTGGTTGGTATAAATCAGCAGTAATCCCACTGAGCCTGAAACAAGCCTGAACTAAGAACTTTGCAATTGTTGTATGTATTTGATTCCATGTAACCAAGTTTAATTCTCATCTATATTTTTTTCTTTTTATGAATAAACCTTTTGGATTTTAGATTCTAAAGGAGTGTGATTTGTGGGTAAGATCTGACTGGTATATTGACCTGGGTCTGGGGCGTGGTCCTTTGGGATTGGGAGAACCTTTTTTTTCCTTTTACTGGGGTATTGGTTTTCATAACCATTCATCCCCATAAGGAATGGTGCTGGTGGTGATACAAGGGAACTGGAGTATCTGAGGGAATTACTGGTTAGCCAGTGGAGTAAAACCGAAGTCCTCTGTTTGGCTCGTTTGGTGTGCCTTAGTAGTGAAAGATCCCCAGCCTTGGGCTGTGACTGCCCTGCTCTAAGCAATTTGTCCTGAATTGATACTCTCAGTAGCGTCCCACCAGAGGCCACTTTGTTACAAGGTGTCATCTGTAAAATCCCCGAAAAGGCGGACCAGCTTATTTGTGATAACAGGAGAGGGGTGACACTCCCATCTGTACCTGGAAAAGTGGTTTACGTTATTATTTTGAATAATATAAAACTGCCATTGATAAACTAACCATCAGCCCATCTTGCCATAGAGTACAGAAAGGACTACTTTTCTATGATTATGCAAGTGCTGGTGGGTCAGTGGGGGCACTTCACTGACATCAATGTTGGTGGCTGGTCAGGGAAGGTGCATGACATTTGCTTCTTTAAGAACACAGGACTGTTCAGAAAGCTATGAGCAGGGACTTTCTTTCCTGTCAGATTACCAATGACAACGTTAAGATGCCAATAACAACCCTGGGGGACCCAACCTACCCCTTGGTCCCCTGGCTCACTAAGCTATACACTAACCACCTTGCCAGGCCCAAGGAAAGCATCAACTACTGGCTCAGCAGGTGCAGAAAGTAAGTTGAATGTGCTTTTGGTAGATTGAAGGGGCCCTGGCCTTGTTTACCCACGAGATTGAATCTCAGTGGAAAAAAAAACATTCCAATGGTTATAGCTGCCATCTGTGTCCTGCATAAGATCTGTGAAGCAAAGGGGGAAAAGTTGCTGCTGGGGTAGAAGGTGAGGGTGGAGTCAGTTGAGTTTGAACTGCCAAACACAAGGGCTATTAAAAGAGCATGTAAGCTATAAGTGGAGCTATAAGGCTCAGGGAGGCTTTGAAAGAGCACGTTAACAGTAAGCCACTTTAATACACTGTGGTGCACTATGCTCTTCCTGGCCTGTTAGGAATTGTGTGGTGCTGGGTGTACATTTATGAATATAACACTGTTGATGCACCTATTAATTTTGTGGTGCTTGCTGTACCTTTACGATTATTACACTGTGCTTGTTGCTGATCCTATAAGTTGTGTCATGCTGCACAACAACAAGTAAAGTAGTTGCTTTCCGAACTGCCAGGCACTCTGCAGCATATGTTATGAACTAATAAAGAGGAATTATTTTTCAAAAATAATTTTATTCAGTAACAAAACCAGTGCAAAAAAAAATCTGTGCAATTTAAAAGCAAATACAAACACATTAATGGAACAGAGCTTAACAAGGGAAAAGAACATTCATATGCATTTTACCTACACATACAGCAACCGTGGCTTTCACAGGTCAGTGTAATGTGAGGCTGTGATTGTCCTTAATGTCCCCCCGGTGTGGAGCGGCAAGGATAGGGATGTGGACCCTAGTACCATGTGGAATGTTGGGGGGGGCAGGTTGTAGGGAGGTGCTGTAATGGAGTTCTCCACAGACTGCAAAGAGAGGTGAGCCAATGACTATTGAACCTGTAGGTCCACAAAAGTCCGCAGCGTAGGCACCAACTCTGTGGGTGCTCCAAGGGAAAAAAATGCTCCACGGCAGTCCCCCCATCAGTGCCTCCTCCTCCCCCCCTGTGCCTCCAGCCCACCATTAGCCCCACCGATCAGCACCTTCCCCTCCCCCCCCCCAGCACCTTCTGCCTGCTGTGATCAGCTGTTCCATGTCATGCAGGAGGTGCTTGGGGGAGGAGCAAGGGCTGGCTGCGCTCAGGGGAGAGGGCAGAACGGGGTGGGAAGAGGTGGGGTGGGGGCAGGAAGAGGCAGGGTGGAGGCAGGGCCTTGGGAGAAGAGGTGGAATGGGAGTGGGCCTGGGGCAGAGCCATGGGGGAGCACCCCCCCCCAGCACATTAGTAACTTGGTGTGTATGGTCTGCAGCATCCCTGGGCGGCAGCTTGAACCCTCCCTTTGGGGAGGCTAGCTCCCAGCTTCACCCCTTCTGCCCACACCCCCCCCATAGCTGGAGCCCTGAGCCCCCGTCTCCCCCTTGTGGCTGGAGCCACAAGCCCCCTCCACCCAGAGAGCCCCTCCCAGCCGCAGGAGCTAGCCCAAGTCCCGAGCCCCACCCCCCCCAGAGCAGCCCTGGACCGGCCACAGCACAGAATGCCCACCCCCTCAGCTGGAGGAGGCCCAGGCTGGCCGAAGCCTCAAGTCTCCTCCCCCCACCACCTGCCCACTCGAAGGAGCTGGCCGAAGCCCCCTGCCCGGAGGAGCCCTGGGCTGGCTGAAGCCACGCCCTGCCATGCCTTCCCTCCCAGGACATAACCCAAGCAGGGGAAAAGCGTCTGTCAGAAGACGCTTTTGATATGCCCCATGCATGCAGGTTCTGGGACAGCTGAGGAGACGGTATGTGCCTCCTCAGCTGCCCTGGAACCTGCATGGGGCATAATAAAGCAAATACTTCACCACCAAATCCCACAACTGGGGTTCCAGCGGCTGCAGCAGCGCTGTGGGAGGCAGAGCCTCTCCTGGCCTATTATACCCTCTGCCCATGGCAGCATCTGTGTTTGCTGCCAGAGAAGCCCCATTATGTCCTGGTACATCTCCCTCTTCTTTTCCTGCTGGGACACCTGGGCCTTTCTCCTGTCTGCTCTTTCCTTCTCTAGGCTGTCCGCAATATTCACCCTCCATGGTCTGATGCAACACTGGCTTGCAGGATCTCATTGAACATGCCATCCAGTATAGTCACAACAGAAAATGACAATTAAGGTTCAGAATTCTCTTCCCTAACTATAACCAAATGATTGCTTCTAAAGACTTTTTTGAGACTATCACTGTGTCTGGAATTAGGCTTGAACTGTAGAGGGGGATTTTCAGCCATACAGTGTATCAACTATTTTTTTTTAACATTTATATTCGAATTCTTTTATGTTTGGAATACACCTCACACATTGTGGGTGCTAAGGAAAAACCAATTACTCTCTCCAATCAATAGTGTGGGTTTTGATGCTGCAGCATCAAACATGTGCTAAGGGTGAAAGGCTATACAGGTTCAAGTGTTTTAAATCTACTGGTCAGGGATGGTCCCGAATACTTTTGTAATTAGCTTCAACATGTTTTTGTTGCTTTGCAGAATACTGATATCATGGGAAATTATCTCATAGTACAGGAAATGGGTGGTGCTTGCTATCCCCAGTGCACAGAAGTTGGGAAAATTCTCACTTTATAAACCAATCCTTTTATATTTGTTTGTAAAGATGCCCAACTGTAAAACTCCTTGCATTATCCAGAGGAACAGTCCTTCAAAGAGGTGTCAAAACACCTTTCCTAGGTAGAGCAGCTGTCTGGAATGCATTACATTAGGGTGCCCTCAGGCAAGTCTCGATGCCTGTTAACCAAAATGGAGTTCATAATCTGATAAAGACATATGCTGTTCTTTCACAGTGAGAATATAGGCTCCTATGATTCCCTGCAGGAGACAATACTTTACTTATACTTTATTTAATATTATTTACTTTATCTATCTGCCTCTGCCCTCACCACAGGATCAAGGGCCCCAAACTCTTACAACCACTGCTGTCTGGATACTCCACATCCCCAACATGTTTCAGTGTTGTTCAACTTTCTTTGACACCATAAAGGGGTCATCAAGGGCCAGAGTTGCTGCAGCAGGGAATGCATGTAGCCCATAGGGCTAGCTTGCCTTTATTATATTCATTGTCTTGCCTTCATTATATTCTGCCTCTATTATATTCAGCAGTAATGCAAGGAACCTACAGGCCCATATCCAGACATCAGCCAATCACTGAAACGTGAGCTAACACCAGCTTTCGGAAAGACCATCCAACCACAAGAGTGCCATGGCAATGAATGGACATATGTGATAATAAGTTGAAAGCATTAATATACTAACCTGTAGGAAAAGGACACCTCAACACTAGGAGGGTGAGAAAATACAAATAAAGAAGAGGGGAGAAACCCCTACTGAATATGCATTAGCCATAGTGGCGTCAGCATAACATACTATAAAAGTTGCATCCCAGCCTGTGGGCAGTAAGAGGGAGAGATGTAGCCCTTGGGAGGTGCCAGAATGATGGCCACTGTGGGGGAGGAGGAAAATGATGGTGATGAGGAAGATAATGGTTAACATGTCTGGTTGTTCTGCAAGGGATAGTGTGAGTATGGATGTTCAGAAATACTTTCTGTATTACCTCTATCTACCTTACTAAGTTGGAGTGTTTGTGACTTTGCTAAATGTATTTATAAATTAATGTAAATGTAGAAGCATTTCTATAGTGTGAGTGTTGCAGCTGTGCACATCGGGGTTCCCAACAATATAGTAATTTTAACAATACTGGGCCTGTTCTTGGGACAAGAACCTGTCAATCCTCAAAGTGATAACTGGGAATTCTTTAGTAATCTATAAAAAGAAAAAAGAAAAGGAGTACTTGTGGCACCTTAGAGACTAACCAGTTTATTTGAGCATGAGCTTTCGTGAGCTACAGCTCACTTCATCGGATGCTATGCATAGCATCCGATGAAGTGAGCTGTAGCTCACGAAAGCTCATGCTCAAATAAACTGGTTAGTCTCTAAGGTGCCACAAGTACTCCTTTTCTTTTTTCTTTTTACGAATACAGACTAACACGGCTGTTACTCTGAAACCTTAGTAATCTATATAATTAATACATAATCTATAGATTGGGCTGCAGCAAATAAGAACCACCAGGGCAGATCACGAAGTCCATTCTAACCAAAATCCACCACCAATAACCAAGCACTTCTGTCCAACCTTCTCCCACAATATAAAGTTCAGTTTAGTGCCACTTCACTCTCTCTATGTAACTAATTAACACATCCATCTCAACCCACAGCTAAATAACCTTATGGGTCTCCCACAGCACTCTTTTCCCTTTCCTAACCCATATATTACTTCTTCCCATTACTGAACACAGAACCCCAAACCCATGTCAAAAAGCGAGGTGACTTAGGCCAGGTCTTCACTTAGAAAGCTTTGCTGGTATAGCTATACCAGTGTACTATATTGGGAAAGCACTCCTAGTGTGAATGCATCTTATATCAGAAAAATGTGCTTTTGCCAGTATAGGTTATTCCAGCCTCTGCAAGTGAAATAAGCTATAGTGGCAAAAGCACATTTTTGTCAGTATAATGGCAACTACACTAGGGGCTTTTGCCAACACAGAAACTGTCACAAATCACACCTCATGACACACCTGAACGACAGAGGCTTCTAGTCTAGACCTGGCCTCCAATATTCAGACACAGAACTGTTGCGGGCCCAGGACTGAAGCGTGCTGAAAACGGGCCGCAGACTGTGTAATTTTGGGGGAAATTCCCACATTTGGGGAGAGATGGAGGAAACATTTCTCTGGAAGTTGTTTGGAGCTCCTCAGGTGTCTGGAATGTAATAATGCATGCACTAGTGGGCAGAGGGCAGGTGATGTGGTTAAAAAGTGATACATTCCTTTATTACATGGATATCACCACTACATATGTAGTGCATATGTGTATATGTATAATAATGTGTGTGTATAGAATGATTATACTGTACACACATATACACCACAAACAACATATCTCTTAGCACTATTCAGTTTGTAAACCCATCTCCCCCCCTCGGAAACAGCTAGGGAGTTGTCCTTATTAGTAGCTGTGGGCAGTTTTAATATTAAAATAATATACAGTCTGCTGTCTTGGGACATCAAGGTTACCTTTGTACTGATGGTTGTAACCCATTTTCAGATTAGCACTGAAGGTTCAATTAGTAGATGCTGCTACAATTAAACCAAACTATAGTTTTTCAGAGCCTACCAGAGGTGAGTGAAAATGAACTCAGGTTGAGCACTTGGGATTCTAATGCCTGCTTCAGAGTTATTGCATCGAAGATGCAGCTTTAATCCAATTTCAGAAAAGGCCGATGACGTACATTAGTTAAGTGAGAGGACTGAGGCAGCTTGCCAAAAGAGAGAGATTTCATCAAGGAGTCCCAGCATTAATAGTATTGTAGCATTAGATGACAAAAAGGACAACAAATATGTACCAATTTTGGCATTTTATACTCTTCTGGTGCCGTATAAGTTAACAAGGTTATGCAGTGTGGCCATTCTGGTTATTCTGGCCCCATTCTGGCCCCAGTCTCAATACTAGGATTGTACATATGGACAAATATATCAGTCAATAGAATTTTAAGATTTTGAGGACCTGGAAGATTAACAGATTACTGGAGGCAATAAACCTTGATACTGCTTAGAAGGTTGAGATTTTCAAAGCAATTACTCCTTGTTCTTAAAGAAATCTTAGGGGATTTAGACAGCTTCCATTAATTTTAATGGAAGATATGTATAACCCCGGTAAGATTGCTCTGAAAATCTCACTTGAAAAAAAGAAAAAAAAAGCCATGCTTATTATTGGTATAAAAGGTTTCCTATAAAGAGACATCTCTGTTGGAGTAACCAGAATGGGCAATTGCCAAGCCTATGATCTAATAGCTATGAGCTGTAATTTGACATTTCTCTTTAGACATACATTCCTCTTGCCAGTTATTACTATATTTTCATTTTTAGCAGACAGCAAAGAAAAAAGGGCTGCATCAAGTAGCTAGTATATCAGTCCCAGGGATTGAATTGACAGGGAACACAAAAGCTCTGTTATCCTCTTAAAATAAAACAATGTGTAATATATAGGAAGAACATAGAAAGGGAAATGTAATCCCCCACCAAATGTTTCCCATTTGAACCCCAACTATACGTCTATGCAGTCAATCCTCCTACCTAGTGTACTAACTCCGATTGACCTTCTGTCTTGTCCTGCTGACTGTGTTCTGGTTTCATTTCATTGAGCTAAATAATAATAAAAATACTTCACACATGTATAGCATCTTGCCAAAAAATCTCATCATACTTCATAAAATTGATTGTTACTATCCTCATTTTACAAAAGATAAAGTGGTCAAGTGAAACACACAGCAGCTAAATGGCAGACTTGAGAACAGAACTCAAGTTGCCAGACATACAGCCTCTGCTCTAACTCCAAGACAGACTTTTAAAATATATTTTTCTCTCTAAAATTGGTTCAATGTTATGAGAAATGTCATCATCTCGCAGGGATCTGGCCTTCCTTCAATTGCTCATTATATTCAAAAGCAGTGTTGCCCCCTCTTCAGCCATGTTGCCAAAATGGGACAAATACACCCCAGCACACCATGCTCTCAAAACTCTCCACTGATACATGAAGGGATCCATACACTTATCTTTCCTGGCACTTCCCATGGGGCCATCCCAGAGATTTGTGGATTCACAGAATTGAGCCAGATCTGGGAACTTCACTACATGATACCTGGTGTGACCTTGGTCACTCTGACTGGTGCAACGGTCCTCAGTAGACTATGTGTGTTGGACGATGCTGATGACCTCAAAAATTCATGGTTGTTTTCTTTAAACTCAATTGTTATTTCCTTAGCCTTCTAAGGAGCTGTTATTTTGTTCGATAAGAGTAGTCCATTCAGCTCTAACATGGATTTTCACACATTTCATACATATCCTATTGTCCATGCTTTCTTGTCTAAGCTGTGAGGAAGATTTCTTGCATTTCCCTGATGCAGCCATTTTTCTAATGCAGTACAATTAGCTTTGATGTACATCAAAGCTCTACAGACCATATCCCACTGATGCCTGATATTGGGTGGAGGCATGTATCTGCTGTGTTCCAACAGCATACGGTTACTGATGCATCTCATTCAGTTTTTGGCCTCTCTAGACTGCAAACAAGGAATCAGTTTTGATGCGGATGCTTGTCTGATAGGAATGGACACCATCATGTAGGTGACCAATGGTAACAATTTTCAGTGACTACCAACCAGTGCTGGATTGGAACTAATGACTGAGGTCTCTATCTGGAATCAGATCCATGCAGGCAGCCCCCAGTGCCCATGCAGAGTCCACATGGGAATATGGTCTGCCTATGCGGATCCAAGTGCAAGACCAGGATCTTCTGGGTCCCCAGAAATAGGTATACATTTGATACTTGTAGAGTTGGGGAAGAATACATTTTGACAGGCTCAAAAGTTTATGGCTACAGCCTCCAGCCCTCCTTAGCTAGAAAGATGGATGTCACGGACAGGGGAAGAGAGGGAGAAGAAGGTCATCTCTCCACCCCACTACCTTATATAAATGATATACTTTCAGGCCATCTGATTCTGTAATACGAATGAACGTGGTCGTCAGGAATAATCATTTATAGAACATTTAGAATTTATTTTTTGTATGTCAATAGACAAAGATTTCCCTGAAATCATTGTCCTGGGACATGTTACAAACTCTTAGCAGTAGTCCTTGAAACAGGAATTTTCTTTAGGTTTCTCAATGTGTAATGTTGGCCAAGTCACTTGATCTTTATGTTCCATAATTTACCCATCCTTAAAATGGGGATAATACTTGCTTACCTCACAAGAAAGAGTTGTTAAGCTTCATTAAAAAGTGGTTTGTAACTCTCAGCTGAAAGGTATAAAAAATTAAATTACTATTACATAGAGTAGAGAACAATGAACTCAGATTTTAAAATGCCAGTTGAATTTAGTTTTTAAAATATCCTAGTTATGTTAACATTTTTTGGATCTTCTTTACTACTTTTCAGAGACTGCTCCTGAGTTTTAGTTACTGTCAAAGAGTTGAGAGGTAGGCAGGCTCTTAAAACCTCAAAATCCTCATGCTAAACCAGCATAAAAAAAAGTGAACTCTAACTGCTGATATACAAACATTCGGCAGATATGTGACAGTTACCTGTCACTTGTATGTGTAACTTTGTATTCTGAACAGCCTGTCCTTTATTTCTCATAGTACTTGTCTGTAAGCTTCAGATCTCATAAGTAAGGAGTCTATCCAAATGTGAATTAGACATGTTTAAGGAGGGTCATTCCATTGAACAAAGGAGTAATGACTATGCCAGGGACTGGCAACCTTTGGCAAGTGGCCCAACAGGGTAAGCGCCCTGGCGGGCCGGGCCAGTTTGTTTACCTGCCGCCTCTGCAGGTTTGGCTGATTGCAGCTCCCACTGGATGCGGTTCACTGCTCCAGGCCAATGGGGGCTGCGGGAAGCGGCATGGGCCAAGGGATGTGTTGGCCATCGCTTCCTGCAGCCCCTATTGACCTGGAGCGGTGAACCGCGGCCAGTGGGAGCTGCAATCTGCCGAACCTGCAGACGCGGCAAGTAAACAAACTGGCCCGGCCCACCAGGGGGCTTACCCTGGCGGGTCACGGGCCAAAGGTTACCAATCCCTGGACTATGCATTCAGTACTGGAAATGGGTATTTAAAGAGACTATTGCTGAAATGTTCATGTGTTTTGGGCAATAGCAGAAACATTGCTTAGCACAAGCTAGAAGAAGGTGTTTTATATGATTGTTCAAGGAGCATGTTGCCAATAGTGAATTTTATCACCCTTGGGAACAGTAAAAAGCATGAGTCACCCAAACTAGATTCAAGCAGGTTTTACGTTTCTGGTCTGATTTTGAAAGATGATGAGATGTTTGAACTATTGTCAGTTATGAGGGTCTGAGCCTCCATTGTCCTGCATTACAAAATGGGTGTAAAACACTATTATCATGAACTGGTATCATTTTACATTGACAAGGTGCCAGGCAATGGAGAATCAGGCCCCTTGTGTTTTGCAGGAGGAGTCATTGGGGGTGTAGTCATTTACTGCTGGCCTGTATCAGCAGCAAATTATTACCCCAGCTCAATTACTCTGAGTAAGGAGAGTAGAGGCCCCAGGGAAGAAGTAAGGTGAGTAGTTTCACTTACTCCTGTGCACCCAGACCCAATGTCTCAGTGGCCTGCATAGGCATACACAGATCGGGAAAGAGGTGTGTGGCACTTACTCCTTTGCATGGGTACACTGTCCAAGTTACAATCTAGCTGCAAATGATTTGATTTTCAATGTAAAACTGAAGCAATCTCCAACAAAAGACTGCTGAATTGTATAAAGACTGGGAGTGCATGGGTCATTACACAAAGTAAAACTATTTCCCTGTGCTTATTTCCCTCCTCCCTACTGTTACTCTCACCTTCTTGTCAACTGTTGGAAATGGGCCATCTTGATTATCACTACAAAAGATTTTTTTCTCCTGCTGATAATAGCCCACCTTAATTGATCACTCTCCTTATAGTGTATGGCAACACCCATTTTTTCATGTTCTCTGTATATATCTATATCTTCCTACTGTATTTTTCACTGCATGCATCCGATGAAGTGGGTTTTAGCCCATGAAAGCTTATGCACAAACACATTTGTTAGTCTCTAAGGTGCTAAAGTACTCCTCGTTCTTTTGGCTGATACAGACTAACACGGCTACCACTCTGAAACCAGCAATCTATATAATCAGATTCCAGGACGGTCACTCTGAAGTCTAGACTGTCGGATGGCGCGCACGTGTGCGTGTCCGTGCGTGTCATGGAAACAGCGACAAGCATGGCCGAGAACTCTTTTTGTTTAGAATATCACCATGTTCAGTCATCACTAGGATTCATGATCAGTTACCATCCAATTTTTAAGTTCTCAGCCATTTTCTACTTTATATTTTATGAATTATGCCCATGTGACAGCATTTAAAATGAATGTGTCCACACAACCAACCCCGTTCCGTCGACTTAAAAGTGATCTTAAAAATCAACTTCTGTACTCCTCCCCGGTGAGGGAAGTAGCACTAAAATCGACCTTGCTGGATCGATTCTGGGGTGGTACAGACGCAAATCGACAGTATTGGCCTCCAGGAGCTATCCCAGAATGCTCCATTGTGACCGCTCTGGACGGCCCTTTGAACTCCAATGCACTAGCCAGATACACAGGAAAAGCCGCGAGAACTTCTGAATTTCATTTCCTGTTTGGTCAGCGTGGCGAATTCAGGAGCACAGGTGACCATGCAGTCCCCCCAGAATTGCAAACGAGCTCCAGCATGGACCTAAAGGGAGACACTGGATCTGATTGCTGTATGGGGAGAAGCATCTGTGCAGGCAGAACTCCGATCAAAAAGAAGAAATGCAAATATATTCGCCAAAATCTCACAGGGCATGTTGGAGAGAGGCTACAACAGGGACACAGCAGTGCCATGTGAAAGTTAAGGAGCTGAGGCAAGCCTACCAAAAGACAAAGGAGGCAAACGGTCGCTCCGGGTCAGAGCCCCATACATGCCACTTCTATGATCAGCTGCATGCCATTCTAGGAGGGGACCCTACCACTACCCCACCACTGTCCGTGGACACCTGCAAAAGGGGAGTCTCATGCAACAGGGAAGAGGATTTTGTGGACGAGGAAGAGAATGCGCAGCAGGCAAGCGATTAATCCATTCTCCCCTGGAGCCAATCCCCTCCGAAGGTGGGATCCCCAACCCTGAAGCTGGAGAAGGCACCTCTGGTGAGTGCACATTTGTAACTACAGTACAGGGTTTAAATGCACTACTGTTTAATGTTTGATTTGCCCTGAAGAATTGGGATGCATTCGCGGCCAGTACAGCTACTGGAAAAGTCTGTTCATATGTCTGGGGATGGAGCGGGAATCCTCCCAAGACATTTCCATGAAGCTCTCCTGGAGGTACTCTGAAAGTACTCTGGAATCATTGCGGCACAAAGCATGGCAGCAAATAGTCCTGGGTTTTGGTCGCATTTAAGCAACATTTGGTCTATATCGTTCTGTGTTAGCCTCAGTAGAGTGATATCATTTATGGTCACCTGGTTGAAATAGGGGAATTTTTGTAAGGGAACAGTAAACGGACCCTGTTCATGCTGGGCTGTTTGCACTTGGCTAAAAGGGATCATCCCGGAGAATAGCCACGTGGTGGGGTAGGGGGAGGTGTGTGTGCTGCATATCTACCCAAAAACCGCAGCCCCTCCTTTTAAATGTGAGGCTCTGGGCACCCAGCCACTCCACTCCAGAGGATGGTGCAAGCAACAGAAGGCTGTCATTAAAACGGTTTGATTTGTAGTGTGGCTACAATAAGCAATGTGGCCTTGTCCTTCCCACCCGGGCTACCTTGTCAGTTATCTCCCCCTTTAAAAAAAACCGCATGGTTTCAAAACAACAGTTACTTTATTTCGAAGGGGGGAAGGTGGTTGGCTTTCAGGGAATTAAAACCAACAAAGGGGGCAGGTTTGTGTCAAGGAGAAATACACACAAATGTCACACCGAAGCCTGGCCAGTCATGAAACTGGTTTTCAAAGCCTCTCTGATGTGCAGCGCGCCTTGCTGTGCTCTTCTAATCACCCTGGTGTCTGGCTGCTCAAAATCCTCAACCTCCCACCCTGCCATAAACGTCTCCCCCTTACTCTCACAGATATAATGGAGCACACAGCAAGCAGCAACAACAATGGGAATGTTGGTTGAGCCGAGGTCTGACCTAGGCAGCAGACAGCGCCAGCGAGCTTTTAAACGTCCAAAGGCACATTCTACCACCATTCTGCACTTGCTCAGCCTGTAGTTGAATGGCTCCTTACTACTGTCCAGGGTGCCAGTGTAAGGCTTCATGAGCCATGGGAGCAAGGGGTAATCTGGGTCCCCAACGATAACTATTGGCATTTCAACATCCCCAACGGTAATTTTCTGGTCTGGGAAGTAAGTCCCTTCTTGCAGCTGCTCAGAAACCTGAGTTCCTAAAGATGTGAGCGTCATGTACCTTTCCCGGCCATCCCACATTGATGTCAGTGAAACATCCCTTGTGATCCACCAGTGCTTGCAGCACCATTGAGAAGTACCCCTTGTGATTTACTTACTGGGTGGCAAGGTGGTCCGGTGCCAAGATAGGGATATGCGTTCCATCTATTGCCCCACCACAGTTAGGGAAACCCATTGCAGCAAAGCCATCCAATAATGACCTGCACATTTCCCAGAGTCACTACCCTTGATAACAGAACGCCAATGATTGCATTGGCTACTTGGATCACAGCAGCTCCCACAGTAGATTTGCCCACTCCAAATTGATTCCCGACTGACCAGTAGCAGTCAGGCATAACAAGCTTCCACAGCGCTATCACCACTCACTTCTCAACTGTTGCGGCAGCTCTCATCTTGGTATTCCTGCGCCTCAGGATGGGGGAAAGCAACTCACAGAGTTCCAGGAAAGTGGTCTTTTGCATTTGAAAGTTTCGCTGCCACTGTGAATCATCCCATATCTGCAATACTGTGCAGTCCCTCCAGTCTGTGCTTGTTTGCTGGGCCCAGAATCTGCATTCCATTGTATCAACCAACCCCATTGCCGCCTTGATGTCCCAATTGCCACAGCACGTGCTTTCAGGAATGTGTGTGTCCATGTCCTCATAAAAATTCTCCTCATGCTGGTGTCTCTTAGCCTGGTTCTGCATACACTCCAGGATAATACAATGCTCACAACAACAGCGGTGATCTGAGCGGGCTCCATGCTTGCCGTGGTATGGCGTCTGCAAGAGAGCAGTGTTACAGCGGAAGCAGTGGATGACAACGGATGCCAAGAGAACAGATATTTATACAGAACGACGAGAGGACCTGCGAGGTGGATTCATGGCACCCAGGAGAGCAGAGTTGCAGCGGAAGCGGTGGATGATGACAGTTAGCAGTCGTACTGCACCGTCTGCTGACAGCAGCACCCAGGACACAACAGCAGCGGTGACAGTGAGCTGAGCTGAGCGGGCTCCATGCTTGCAGTGGTATGGCATCTGCACGGAAAAAAGGCGTGAAACAATTGTCTGCCGTTGCTTTCATGGAGGGAGGGGCGAATGACGACATGTACTGAAAACCACCCGCGACCATGTTTTTGCCCCATCAGGCATTGGGAGCTTAACTCAGAATTCCAATGGGCGGCGGAGACTGTGGGAACTAGTGCACCGCTCCATAAGTCAATGCTAGCCATGGTAGTGACAACGCACTCCACCGACTTAATGCGCTTAGTGTGGACATATGCAATCAACTGTATAAAATCGACTTCTATAAAATCAACCTAATTTCATAGTGTAGACATATCCTTAGAAAAAGACTGCTGTACAGCTCAGTCAAAAAACCCATCAGACCTATGCTTCTTCCAAGGAGCCGTGTTTAGTGAAAGTAGAAAGTGATTAGCATTGAAGAGAGTGGTATTCATGAGGCTGATACCATAATGACTTGTGCTGAAGCTCTTGGTGCTAAGGTAATCCATGATGCCTTGGCCTCACTATCAGAGGCAGCTAATTTTGATTTTTGAGGCAACACCGGAGCCCTAGTACCGCACTCTAAGAGATCCAGTGGTACCCAGATTGGGCCATGGAGTCTCCTTCAAATAGGAGTGATGAGGTGATTTAGACCTCTTTAAGCAAAAATTCCCATTGAGGATCGGCCCTCTGCTCTTCCCAGAGGAGTAATTTAGATTTAATGGTCCTACCCAAATACAAAGCAGGCACAGTCTTTGAAGATGGAGCCTGGAAGCTAGTGATTCCAGAACTTACAGGGGTCCTATTGGACTGAGGTGGAATTTGTCCAAGGGGTTCTGCTCTCTCTGGAACAGAGGCTGGCCACATGGAGCTGTCCAACAAAAACACTGTAAAATATGCCTCCCTTGCTTTTAAGGTCCTTTTAGAAATGGACTTTTACTCCACACATTTGTCAGGGATATGTGCATTCCTTAAACAAAAATGGTATCTTGCATACTGATCATTTATTAGAATTGCCACCTAGCAAGAGGGACAATAATTTAAAGCCAGGAGACTTAGCTATATAATTATCAGCAAAGTTTGTAGCAAATTAAAAAATCTGAAATGCAATTAACATATCCCAGCTGCAAAATTTGGTCTTTACTTGCTGTAAAATTGCAGGTATGTTAAATATTTACATACCTAGACTATTTAGATAAATATCTGAGTCCAAATTATTTAGATATAAACATTTAACACAGTTGTAACTCTCTGATATTTAAAAGCAAATTTATGTATGGGCTTAAAAAATTATAAAAAAAGGTTTTAGTACAGATCAAGTGATAACCTTACAAACTTCTTGATACTTCTTTACTATGAAAGCTAACCAGATTTTAGTCAATAAAAGTAAATCAACAGCTATTATATTTGTGGGTATACTTTAGACCTTCACTGATGGGCAATGGCTAGTCCTTGAACTCGTTGTCTTTCTTATATGGCAGAAAAATTGGAAGAATTTAGCTTCAGTGAAGTTTGTTATAGTGCCAGCATGTGCCCTATGATTGGTATTAAGACAGGTCTGCGGTGGGATTGCTTCTTGCAGTACTATCTAATTTCCATTGCTAACAACATCTCTGAAGTAACAGAGATAAACATTAATTTTTGTTGGTGTAGTTGTAGAGCATTGTGTGAAAAATATGTTATATACAGTACCTGGTAAAATGGGGTCCTGGTCTATGACAGGGGCTCCTAAACACTCTATTACAATACAAATAACCAATAAATTATAATATATACAGACAGCAGAATCGACTCACTATACATAACAAAAATCTGTGAGGAAAAAATGGAAGACCCAGATTTCAGAGTTTTGCAACAAGTCAAGAACTGCAAAAATTAACCTCTATTTATAAGAAAATGATCCTGTGGAAAACACAATTTCCCAAGATTCCACTATATTATATTAAAAGAACTGCACTTATTGGCTTTGTCTTGTATCTTATCAACCTAAATTAAAGTTCTATTTGAAAATATATAAAGAAGCACTTCGGGAAAAGCCTCCCAAGGGAAGTGGTGGCAGCCCCCAAGTTTGGAAGATGTAAAATTAAAATGTAAACAATTCAGCAGTGGCAAGAAGATGGACTGTCTGTATGCTCTAATAGTCTTTACCATTTCTAGTTTCCATAAAGCTGTGATTCACATACAGAATTAGAACTGGAGACTGATGTATTTCTGAGCTGTGGAATGTGGTAA
Organism: Natator depressus; assembly: GCF_965152275.1. Lineage (NCBI taxonomy): Eukaryota > Metazoa > Chordata > Testudines > Cheloniidae > Natator > Natator depressus. Next base: position 86,793,125 of record NC_134241.1, on the reverse strand, counting down.
TTCCCAGAACCTGAATGACAATTTGCAAATTCACTGTGTTTGAATTTGGATTCTTGGTGAGTATAATCCAGCAGAGGGGAACAGCAGCACTGAAGTTACCAAATGAGGCCAATTCATTCTCTGGAATGTAGCAGCACTAGTAATGAAGATTGATACTGACAGGGCTGCTTTCATGTAGCAATATGCTCTGCCACCAGCTGCGCAACAGAAAGAAAGAACTCTCTGGAATTCACAACATTCCCCCTCTGATTAATCCTTAGCTTTCCTGCTGTGCGTGAATGAATTGTGCTAGGTATTCCTAGCTCTGATAGGGGAGATTTGCTGATTTCTTTGAACCCCTGCTGGGAAGTGATATAGAGAGTAAATAACCAGCCTGCAGTACTGACTGTGATGTAATGAACAGGGGTATTCAGATTGCAGAACCCTTACCTCTGCTATCCCAACATTCACTGTTCTTGCCTCTGAATGCCACAAGAATTGGGTGTGGAGACAGAAACCCACTGCCCCATTTACCATTTATAACCAAGTTTAAAACTATGTTTCAACTTGGAAGAGCCTAATATAGTTTAACATAGTTTAGCCAACACAGTCTTTGTTTTAAAATAAAAAGCATGCTTTAAGGGCCAAAGAGCACTACAAAGACAATATGGTTGCCACCTGAAAATGTTAAAACATACTGAATTTAAAAAAAAAAAAATTAAGTTAAACAGAAACATGTAAAATACTGGATGGAGTATCACCGCTGCCCTCTACTGTAATGTCAGAACCTGCTCTAGCCATAGACTTGAGATTCTCTGTTTAATCCAAGTGGGAGGAGTCTATGTTTTTCTAGCAGAAGGACCAAAATTGTCCCCTTGGTTGTGACTGTGACATTCTGGGTGGCCACAGACCTTTAGAAGATACTAAGATTTTGTGCCATCACTGTTTCCCCTTCACCTCTGAACCAAAAATGTTAAGAAAATAATAGTGGGGAAGTTAGAAGGATTGAGCCAAAGAATAATTAAATGTCTCTCTTTCAGTGGCTACATATTACTTAATTAGTTGTCAAATGCATGTTAAATGACATTTTAAATACACAACATAATAATATAAGCAAGATGGGAGAAATCCTCAAGGAACCCTGTTCCAGTCTGGAAACCAAACACAAGTTCTAGTATTCTTAGAACAGAACCCAAAAGAGAACTTAGTGGCTGAACAAAGAAAATATTTAGGGACAGCATGAAAGTGAATAAGCCTAAACACACCAGTAAGGCACAAACCAACTGCAAAATGCAGGCAGACATATTTCATGCCCCATCTCTCTCATTACATTACATTTTCATCCTTTACAGTTATAATACTTTGCTTAAGTATATAAGCCATGCTTTTACAGCAAAATTGAACATAAAATAAGATTACCCATATTCATACAACCCTCCAAAAATGATAAGATTACACATTCTCTTAATAAAGAGGACTGGAGCTGGCTGTAGATGCTGACAAACCTTGGCAACCCCCACCGAGTTCCTGCAGGCCAGTTCCTACACAAAAGATCTTGTTCTGGATCCCTGAGGCTGCTCTAACTTGCGCCCCCAGAAACAAGAGCGGGGGGAAAGCAGCAGAAGGCTTCAGTATCTGGTCCTCTCTCTGTGGTTCATAGGAGAAAACATTAAAGCCAGAAATCCTTGTTAGCTAGAGAGGGGTGAATATTGCATTTTGTTTTCTGGGAATTTTCACTCTGATTTTGAAATGAATTTGCTTAGGCCATGTTCATGCCCCATTTGTGATCATTTTCTGAGAATATTCAAGCAACTGAGTTTTACTGGAATAGGTTTTGGTAGAAAGCCAATGTCAAAGTTGCACATGACATTCACAGAAACTGAATTTTATATTCATGGACAGAAGCGCTTGTGCGCTCACCCAACAGCGGAACACAAACCAGACTATGATTTATGTGGCCAAATCACAACTGTGCCACACAGCTGGCATTCTGAATATGGAATACAAAAACATAACAAAACTAACTGTGATCAAATCTTGGTGGGGAAAAAGGAGAAAAAACGTGCTGAATAAATTTCAAACAATAAATTCAGTTGGAGAAATCACAATCTGTTCCTAGATATACTGCAAACAGAAAGAGACTAAATTAGCTGGATGATGTATCATTCACTGTGGTTTATTTGCTCAGGCCTACTGGCAGCTTGCCTCTTTGCCTTGATCCTTTTCTGAAAATGGGCCAAATTGTGAACCCTTTAATCACACTGGTGAGCAGTTACTCACATGAGTAATCCCATTGATGTCAGTGGCATTAGTTGTGTAAGTACCTGTTCAGCAATCTGAGTAAGGAGTTCATAATTGAGCTCAGTGTTTTGTGTGTTTTTTAATATACTATTACTTTAGATTCAGGTCATAACAACTGTGTCACTAATTCTGTACTTTAATGTATGTTACAGCCCAGAAAAATATTTTAAGTCTTCCTGGAAATTTGATGCATCACAGTGCAATCGTGGTTCTAGTAGAAAAATTCCCAGTGTAAAAGCTACTATCTATGTAGGAGACAATTACAACAGTATTAATAATGAAGATGTAAATGATGTTACTCTTGTAGCCATATTTGGGGTCGGGAAGGAATTTTCTTCCAGGGCAGACTGGAAGAGACCCTGGAGGTTTTTCGCCTTCCTCTGTAGCATGGGGCACGGGTCACTTGCTGGAGGATTCTCTGCTCCTTGAAGTCTTTAAACCACGATTTGAGGACTTCAATAGCTCAGACATAGGTGAGAGGTCTTTCGCAGGAGTGGTGGGTGAAATTCTGTGGCCTGCATTGTGCAGGAGGTCAGACTAGGTGATCATAATGGTCCCTTCTGACCTAAATAAATATCTATGAATCTATTGACACCAAGAGAGTGACAGACACAGACCTGTATTTAAAAAGAACAATAAAAAATAAATAGGGGGCAGCTGGAGAATATTTTCAAAACAATAAATACTAAAATTGGAAAAGCTCTGTTTGGGTATGTAAAGAAATTAAATTTGCTTGTATGTACCTTAATTATAATTCCTTGCACTTCTGTTGTGCCTGTCATTCAAAGATCTCAAAGTTAATTAATATCAAATTAATTCTTGAGATACACATGAGCTAGATATATATCACCCCACTTTTACAAATGGGGAAACGGAGGCAGCTAGGTTAAATGATTAACCCAAGTCACAGTGGAGGTCAGTATCAGAGCCAGGACTGGAATACAGGAGCTCCTGCCTTACATTCCCATTCTCGGACCATTATACCATGGCCCCACTTAATCATCAGTATTAATTATCTCCCCTTAATTATCAGTATTCCTAAAAAGGGTGAATTAAACTCTGGGTATCATAAGGACAAAGCACAAAGCTTACATGATGAAGATAACTGCACAAATGGCATTAAAGAGAATGAAGGAAATTATCCAGGATACCCTCTTGTTGAATTCCAAGTAACTTACAGTGTAAATGTCTGTACTCTTATTATTAATTATTTGTCTGGTGGTGGCACCACCTGAAAACCAGAAAAGATTCAGACTCCCTTGTGCTAGGTGCTCTTAACATCTTGAATGATTAAATCACAGTCCAGAAGGACAGACACTGAAGAAAGCAGCTTGTCCTTAGCAGATAAATTGGGTGAAACTTTGAGGACTCCTTTATACAACAGAAATGTCTGAAAGCTGCAAAGGAACCAAAGGTGACCCTTGTTAAAAGAGATTTCAAATTGACACATCTATCATATGTCTTATCTGGTGTCTTCAGGAGAGAGCTTTTTCCTTCACTGTGTTTCAAGGACTGTATTGAACAATCCATGTGATTCCTACATTCTCTCACATTCCAATTCAACCGAAGAGGTCCCCTGCAGAGTTGGTGCTTGCAACCCTTGAATAAAAGTTTCTCACACTACAACACCATTATATCAGGGATACCAGGGAAAGATGATCCAAGTAATTCAACAAACCTTTACATCAAAGGTAACCCACAAGGGGTGGATCTGTTCAGAACCTCTCTCTCAAATCTTTTAAAATGCATCCTGTGATTTTTATAGCCCTTGTGCATTTTATTTTTATCCCTTATAATAAGAAATTCGTTTCTCAGTATCTCCAGTTGCATGGAGCTTATTATTTGTAATTTATATTGCACCAACACTGTGTTAAACATGTTATAAACAGATAAAGCTTTAAAAGTTAACCAGCTGTATGCCAATGCCCATACCTGAAGAAGGGCTCTTTGAAAAAGTTTTGTCTCTTTCACCAACAGATGTTGTTCCAATAAAAGATAACCTCACCCATTTTGTCCCTAACATCCTGGGACCACACCACCACACAGGTACACATTCAATTCAAGTGTGAAGCTGTTTCTTCCAGTCTAAACAGACAGTAAAATTTGTAACAAGAACTTTAAAAAATTAGCATCAGCTAAAAGGATCTTGGTGACCTGTCTATTAATTTTTCATCATGCTTCCATTTAGTTGTAAACATTTACCTCAGGAGGTTGTCAGTGGAAATACAAACTATTTTAATATGCAGGCACTTCCCTGTTTAAAGATTGTGGTTTTCTAGTCCTAATGGATTGTGCGGACAAAAATGTTTAGAATCATTGCAGTGACTTTTCAGAACACTGTAGGCAGGCACCATAGACTCCGCCTATCCTTCCTGTGCCCTGCTCAGTAAAAAGTTTACTTTTGCAAAATGTTGCCAATTAATTACTGGGATCTTTGGCAGAGCAGGTAACAACCACAAGAAACCCCTGTCGCTAATCCAGATCTAATGCTAGAGGTCATGGTGGCAGTTAGTACTGAATGGATTGTGAACATACTAAAGGGAAGAAGATATGGTAGGTCACTCCATCATGAAGATTGAAGATAGCTTCCCTAGACTTATGTGCCCAATTTTCAATGCCCTGTCCCTCCCCTGCAATGTCCCCCAAATTTCAGCCTGAACCCTTACATGCCACATTTCATCACAGGGTAGATATTTCCTGAGAAGTTTGGCAAAAATCAGAAAAAGAAAAAAAAAGTTTTAAAGTTAAAATATTTTGAAAATGTACCTGTCCTTCGCTTATTGGAAAAAAATCCATCTTTGTTTTGTTGGCCTTGCTGAGGAAGAGTGCCTTTTTGAGTTTTGGATGAGGAGGTAAAGAGTTACTTTTTAAGTGTATGTAACCCTTCTGCCAGGCCAAGTTGATAGCAGCAAGGGCCGGGTTCAGTACACAGGGGTTCCCTCTCATCAAAGCAAATGCAAAACTGGCTCAAGCCCCCACCCAGTGACCTGGGAAAATCTTACACACCCCCTGGGCGCCTCAAAGAGGCAATACTTCCCCTCTCGCAAGCACAGAGTCTCGGTGTAGCAGAGAATCTTTAATAACAAGAGGTAAACGACATCAGCATTAAATTGGGGAAACACCACAACTAGTGTTCATTAACCAAACCATGAGCAAAGACCCACCCCAGCAAATTGGGCCACATCCTTTCCCTCGGGTTCTTGAGTCCCAGAACCCAAACGTCTCTTGAGTCCAGACATCCACAAATCACCCAAAGTTCAAAAAGTCCAGCCCCAGAGTTCAAAAGTTCATCTGCAGAGTGTTACTCCACAGTCTGGCTAAAATGTGCCTGTGTGTGGGGGAAAGAGGTAAGGGGCACCTTACGTGTCCTGAAGCTGACTGCCCCACAGGGCTCTGCTCTGCTCCGCTGTCTCACGAACGGCTTCGCTCCACCACGACCGGCTCCGCTCTGCACCGCTCGCCGTCTCACGAACAGCTCTGCTCAGCTCGCCGTATCACAAACATTCCGGTGTCTCGCGAACGGCTCCGCTCTGCACAGCTCACCTCGCCGTCTCACGAACACTCCGCCAGCCTATCCACGAACAGCACCACTGCACTCTGGATCTTCCGGCTCCCCACTACTTGACACAGTGCTCAGTGATTTCAGCTCATAGTAGTGGGAGCCTTAGTGCTGGTGCACCATAAGGCCAAAGTGAATTCAGCACAGTACCTGTAGCAAGACTCTTAATAGACCCAAAATTAGCTCTGACATTCCACAGAGGAGAGAGACAGAGATGAGATTGGTGTTTCAGGCCCTCACAAAGGGGCCCACACCACCAGGTACAAATACCTGTCTCAAGCCTCTCTCCATTCACAGAGTTTTGGAACCCACGTCCCTTGCTAAGCGAGTGCTACTTAGTTGATGGTGAGTCCCTCCATCATAACAAAAGGCCAAGTACAGTTCCAAGCACAGTTCCCATAATCAGGGTAATAACAATTTATTCTTCCCGCCCCAATAACAGAGACACTGGGGATCCCACAACAGCCAAAGTGACCATTTGGGCAGCTATGGCCTCATTCTAGGCAGGGTGGGTGTGCCTATGCAAATGAGATCAGCCCCTGAAGTTCTTTTCCACAACTTACCACACCTCACCAACAGATGTCAGGGTGGAGCTCATCCTGACTCTGCTTACATGTATAAAGACCAACCTTGATATTTTCAAACTACAGAGGGCAACATTAAGGTTGGGTGGACAGTGTCAGTCAAGTGGGGTTATTGCAACTCCATTAGTGTCATATTTTTATTTCTTCACAATTTATTCTGGTTTGGAGCCTTGGGAGTCAGAGGCCAACACTTTCCTATTCATAGAGTACGGAAACATTAGTGTCAAATTGATCAAGGAGTGAGTGAAAAAACATAAGTACAGGAACTTCAGGGGTCTACCACGGAACACCCCTGAATGGGGTCCAAATTGCCTTCCATGCTATTTCAATGCCACATAAAGGACTTTCAGGCTGGGATCCTCTTGCTCCCTCCCCTAACCAAAGGAGTATCGTGGAATAAGACTCCCTACTTCTAGTAGGGGAGAGTCTGTGACTGATTATTCTCAACCAGTGAAGGGGTAGGGCACTGTTATATCTGTTCATAAACACCGTCTATTAACACAAGTTGGGCTCCAAGTTAAGGTCCCCTCTATCATTCCCAGAAGCTGACTGATCTCTCAGGGATCTCCAATGAAGACTGAGGATCAATAGCACCGAGGAGTGGTTGGCAGCATGAGGCTGGTAGCCAGCTGGATGGCTTTTGTCAGAGGACTAAGGAGTTCCATTGTGTTGGGGGAAGGCAAAAGGAGTGATCAGAAGCTGAGAGAGTGGAAGAGGGAAAAACTCTGAGGAACACAGTATACACCTTTTCTGGACAACGTGAAGTATAGCTACTTTGATAGTCCTCTGCCTTTCCCTTGCATTCAAAAGCAGAGCTGCATCCCACTTTGTAAAACTGCCAGGAAGTTCTAGTGGCAGCTTCCTATTTAATTATTGCTGCAAAATTAAATTTCTTTTGGTAATGAGAATGTTTTATGTATTCCATTGTTGCATGTGTGCAATATGAAAGAAAAACCACAGCAACACTACTGCAAAAAACACTGTGGTTAAATATAGACACATAATAACCATGTTGCACTCTAAGACAAAACTAAGCATGCCAGGGCTCAAATAAAAAACTTCTGCATTACCAGGCTATATACAGAGATCCAAGGTTGCAGCAAATGGCTTCCATCAGACAAGCTTCGCTACTCTCTACATTTATTTTCAATTGCAAACTGGATGATTAGTGCCAGATCCTGGGGTTCTGATGAGCTGCATGAGCATCATTAAGGGGTGCATGTGTACAGGTGTCTTAATTTTCCTGCAGCTCTGTGCAGGATTGATCCTCCTGCATCATTTTAGTCTAGAGCTGCGTGAGGGCCGTCATTTTTTACATTTTGCTGAAAAGCAGTTGAGGATTGGTGTCCTGGCCAGGCACCCTTTTTTCCAGTTACACATTTCCCCCCCTCAGATATACTGACAGCTGGGTGAAGATGAGAATAAAAACTCCTACACGGGCTACATGCATTTGGACGTTTCTTCTTAAGTTGTGATCTTCCCTTGACCGTTAAACCATCTTTAAGGTCATATTACACACTGCATTATTCTGGAGAAATATTGCCCTGTATCAATGTCAGTAAGGTAAATATTAACTGTAGCAACACGAAATCACATCTCATTTAGTTCCAATTACACACTAGCCATAATGGGCAAGATTCTGGCCCCCCCTCAGCCCCTACATGCTGGCCTGGTCCAACTCTGTTACAGCCTTAATTTACACCCACTTAAGCATACGAAAGGGAGTTTATATTGGTTTAATTTACACTCCAACGCCTAGGCTATACTAGAAATTTATATCAGCATAGCTACATCTTTCAGGGGTGAGGATTTTTCAGACCCCTGAGAGACATAAGTTCCCAGTGTAGACCAGCCCTTAGTCTTCTTTGCATTGCACTAGTACATGCAAGTTTGTAAACTCTGAATGTAGACATGCTGTATAATATAAACCAGGCTACTCTGGTAATTCATTGGATTAAGTCATACTAATCTAGGGACCACCAATGCAGCTCATCTACATTAGGAGTTTACAGGAGTTTTTAAGGTCAGGCTTGACAAAGCCCTGGCTGGGATGATTTAGTTGGGGATTGGTCCTGCTTTGAGCAGAGGGTTGGACTAGATGACCTCCTCATGTCCCTTCCAACCCTGAGATTCTATGATTAATAGAACTAGACTGATACAGTTACACGAGGGAAAATTCTCTAATATAGGCAAGACCTCAGACTCACTGGACCAAATTCCAAAGTGCTGTATTAAAGGGAGTGGGTGTATATTACAAACTGGTTGGGGTAGTGATCCGAAAGAAGTCTAAATTGACGTAGCATACATATGTATGGAATGAAGGGTCCATGAGTTGAAAGAAGGATTAAATTAAATCTACTTACAGAGTTATTCTACATTTAAAATGCTGCAGCTGCACTGCTGTAGCGCTTCACTGTAGACACTACCTATGCCACCTACCTGAGAGGCAGTAGTTAGGTCTACAGAAGAATTCTTCTGTCGACCTACCACTGGTCTTCATTGGAGGTTAGGTTGGTATGGCTACATCTCTCTTAGAATCACTTCTGAATTTGGCCCTTATCCTTCAGCAAATATTCTCCTAGGCCTGGTCTACACCAGGAATTTATAATCGGTGTATCTACGTCTCTCAGGGATGTGAAAAATCTATCCCCCTGAGACACGTAGCTATATCAACCTAACCCCCCGGTGTTGACAACACTAGGACAACAGAAGAATTCTTTTTTGTCAACCTAGCTACCATCTTAGGGGAAGTGGTTTACCTACACCAACAGGAGAGGCCCTCTCGTTGGCATACGTATACTGAAGTGCTACAATGGCATAGCTGCAGCGGCTCAGCTGTGTCGCTATAGCGTTTTAAGTGTAGAGACGCCCTTAGTAAAAGAAATGGATTTGTCAGATCAGCCCAACAGTATTACATATAATGGCAGTTCCTAAGCATCAACTATTTATTTACTTAATGATTCATTCTCTCCTCCATATGTTTATTTTAATAGCCTAACCACATCCATTGTTGCTCATTACAAGCTGGAAATGACTTTACAATGTCATGTTCAATTGACTCTAATCATTCCCACGTGGTCTTTGACTACAGTCACCACTCATCAGTGAAAAGAAAAGGAGTACTTGCGGCTTGGTTAGTCTCTAAGGTGCCACAAGTACTCCTTTTCTTTTTGCGAATACAGACTCACACGGCTGTTACTCTGAAACCACTCAACAGTGAACATTTGCAGAAGAAAAGAATAAATCATCATTTCACTTGGGATAAAATACTATTGGGTAAACATGTATTTAGAGCTCAATCCAGCACCCAATGACATCAGTTAAAAGACTCCTGGTGACTTCACCAGGCATTGGGCTCAGGCCCTTAGAACAAAAAATGCCACAGTTCTTCGAGCACCTTCTGTGTGATGACATTGTGAAACATCCTTTCAGATGCATTTCTCCTCTGAAAGCTGACTGTGTAAAAAGGGCTTCATGGGGCTCGACGCTAATTCCCCTCAGGCCAGGTCTAATAGTAGGAATTACTTTGGGATAGCTACATCTCTCAAGAGTATAAAAATTCCACACCCTGAGAGACCTACCGACCTAACCCAGTGTAAACCAGCACTAGGTTGATGGAATAATAGCTACTGCCTCTTGGGGAGGTGGATTACTTACACTGACCTTGTTTAATTAGCTAGTGGCAACACCTGATTTCCTTTGTTTTCTTTCTCAGCTCTTCCCCCGGAGGGGGGGGGTGAAAGGGGTTGACGGTACCCCACAGGAAGGAATTCCCAAGTGCGCCTTCCTGGGTTCTCAAAGGGGTTTATGCACTTGAGTGGTGGCAGCATCTATCCATCCCAGGTCAGAGAAAAGCTGCAACCTTGGGAGTTTAATACAAGCCTGGAGTGACCAGTATTAATTTGGGAGAAGCCCTCCTGTTGGCGTAGGTAGTGACTGCATTGAAGCACTACATGGATCTGCTGCAGCATTTTAAGTGTAGGTATACACTCAGTGATTCCAGATTAAATGTGTTCAGTTTACAAGTAAAAAGATGGGAGGAGTTTAACTGCCAGCCATGTAAATTCAACCTCGGATCTGAAGTTGATGCTCTGTTCTTTCTGGGTTGTGCATCATCACTGTCACGGGGTGCAGACTCACCCAGCAGTGCTTCCTGCTGGTCATCTTGGGGAAATTAGCGTTCCAGCCTCTGGAGCACCCTATCAAGGCCGGTGTCTCGCTGTCCCTGGCCCCCCATGTCCCTCCCGGACCCCGGTGCCCCTTTCACTGGGTGCTGCCCCCTGGCAGTACCCCACAGTTCTGGGTCTCCCCCTCCCAGAGGGGCCCCCCACCCACTATTCCTACCTCACCTTAGTCATAGGCTCCTGCCAGTCACCAGCTAGTCCCCGCACCCTGGGGCAGACTGCAGTATGAGCCACTCATCACAGGCAAGGTTGGGTTTGGACCTGCTGCCTCTGCCTACCCGTGGCTACCCCTGCAACCCTCGTACTTAATAGGCTTTCCTAGGCCAAAGCTCCCCAGCTCCCTTGGCCTTTCCCCAGCCCTGCTCCAATCTGGGTGTCCTGCTCGGCACCTTGCAGCCAGGCCTTTCTCCCTCTACAAGCAGAGGAAGACTCTCCTAGAGCTTCTGGCTCAAAGCCTTTATAGAGCCAGCTGGGCCCTGATTGGGGCATGGCCCCCAGCTGCCGCGACTTCCCCCAATCAGCATTTAAAATTAGGAAACTAATTAACAATTCCATTAACAATGCATGAACCAGAATAGAATCCAGCTCTCTTTCTCATAGCTCTGCAGGGCTAACAGGGGTAAAAAGTTATAAAAACGTGCTTTTGTCAGTGAGCAGATGTGACACTGGGTACACAGAGGCACCTAATATTCTGAGTCAGAAGGAGCCATTTTTACATGATTACTTTTTTCCCACAGCCACATTAAGTATCTATGCTTTTGTAAGCCCTTTGTGATGGGAGCAGATACCAGATCCAGCAGACAAGAAGTTGATCCCTGCTCAAGGCTCTGGTGGCCCACAGCTATACCAGGGGAATGCAGGGCTCCTGACAGAACAGACTCTAGCCACGTGCTGAGCCACACAGGACTTTTTCAGGAGCCCCTTCTGTTCAGTACTCTCTTTCAAAACACACACACACACACATAAAATGGCCTTTTGAGACATTGTTTCATCTCCACATCAGGAAAGATGAACTACAAGATTCAAAACCCTCTCTCAGTTGCTTAACACCAGTTCCTGATCTAGATCTAGCTGATATAAACATTCTGGCCTCTCATCCACCCACCTCCCTCAGTTTTGGCAAACTCTTTATATGTAAGGAATATTATTTTATTCTTCCCCGCATCTAGCAACTCACTTTTCCACACCACTGTGATGCTGGTAAACCAAGTGTAAGCTCTGGCCAAGGCTGTAGGCATTAGCTAAGAACTGACAAATTCATAGTTGGAAACCAAACCAGCTCACCTGTATGTTAGTTTTGTTCAAAAAAAGGTATTAGTCTTATAAGAATGTATTTAATGTTTAGACTCTATGAAATGCTTGCTGCATGCACTGATCTCACTTGTAATGTCTGAATTCCATGCTATAAGGAAATATGTAAGTTTTTCTTTATAACCTGGAAAATGTTTGCTATGAACTTGTGAACCCAGGCATGGGAATCATCCTCATCCTCCCCATCCAAGAGGACTATCAATAGTTAAGTGGGCCATTATAAGACAAAAGCCTTTTTAATTGCCCCATCCACCCAGGGAGAAGTACCTGCAGAAGGTCTCCTCCCATTGGTCTGAATGCTGGAAGAAGGAAATAAATATATCGGGGTGGCCAAACTGGCTCCGGAGCTGCATAAGGCTCTTTTACAGTTAAAGTGCGACTCAAGGAGCTCTCTATGGCCATCCCCCACACCTAACAGACTGGGGGAGGGAGCTTGGTGCTTCTGCCCTGCTAGTGGGGTTTGGGGCTTCTGGCAGAGATGACTGGTGCCTGCTGGGGGGGGGGGGGCACAATTTAAAGGTTCCTCACCAACAGCTTGAGCCATGCCCCTCCTTACTCTCAGCAGCCCCTCCCTGCAGCTCCCAGGTGTTAGTTCTGCATGGAGAGGCAAAAGCAGTGGCTCTCCCTGCAGCTCCCAGCTGTTTGCTGCAGTCTCTCCCCACAAGCTGTTTGCTGCAGTCTCTCCCCACAGCCACTCCCAGGTGGCTGGCCCCGGCAGCTGTTGTGCAGGGAGGGGCCCTATGGCACCATGTGACTGAGCGGGGCCAGCAAACCTTGGCAAAAATATGGGGGGGGGGCACATGACTTCCCCATGCATCGCCTCTGGCTTTTGCCCACTGTGGAGTTTCAGCCCCATGGAGCACACCTGTTGGGGCTCGGGGCTACAGCAGAAGCGGAGCTGAAGCCCAGAGACCCCTCTTCCCCACAGGCAGAGGGCTCCCACAGGGCTGAAGCCTCGAGACACCCCCTCCACAGGGCTGAAGCCCTAAGCCTCAGCAGGTGTGCCCTGGCTCTCAAATTTCTCAAGACTGTCATATGTGGCTCGGAGGGCTGTAAGTTTGGCCACCCCTGAAATATATAGTGGACATGAAGATTTTTCATTTCTTTGCTGTTTGAACTCACACAGAGGGCCAGAGACACTAAACCGAAGCCAGAGATCCCCTTCCCTGGGTTTGTCCTGAAATTCACTTAGAATTAACAGGTCTCTACAACTTTGTCACTCTTAGGATTTAGATTGCAACTCATTGTGTACATATATTAGCTTGCTTTAACCTGTAAATAACTTTCTTATTTATGTTTCCTAGTTAATAAATCTTTAGCTAGTTTGTTGCAATACTGGCTACAGGCGTTGACTTTGGTGTAAGATTTACAGTACCAATTGATCTGGGGTAAGTGACTGACACCGGAAGCAACCTGAATATTTTGTGATTTTTGGTGTAAATGATCTTTTATCACTAAGTCCAGCTTGAAGAGTCTAAGGGGACTGTCTGTGACTCCATGGTAAGACAGTTATAGTGATCCATGAGTTCACATTGGTCACTGGCTTGGTGAAATCTAATTATAGAATTTACCACTAGGTTGGGGTATCTGCCCTGGTTTTGAAAGTCTGCCCTGAGGTAGGCACTCAAGGTCATGAGCCACTCCAGACAGCGTGACAACCACATTCCAACAATGAAAGACAGTGTCTTTCTCATGATGAGACCAACTCTTCCTCGTATGTTTCTGTGACAACTGAGATCATGTGAGGCACCTGAGCTAACAGTCCCCTCCTGATATAAGCAGGAGACAAGGGTTAGTGACAGGCACTCTCAGTGAGAGGCCCTTGGCTATCCAATTTGCTCCCTCTCCTGCCTAGAGCCCAGATCCACCTGTTTGCCCATGCTTTTTCTGGAGCGGGATGGGATGATTAGGTGCTGACTGAGGGGCAGTGGAGACCGGGTTGGGAGAAGTCGACTAGGGGTTGGAAGATATTGTAGTAGTTCTGTGGTTTTTCTCTTGTATGATTTACAGGCTGGGTTGAGTGCCCCGTGTTAATATTTTATTGGAACTGTTTTATACAAATGTTGTAATGTGCCTAGAGCCCAGGATAGATGCAGTAAAAAAATATGAATAAAAAATAAATCATCCACAGCCCATGCAAATATCACATCCTCCAATTCTTAGATGGTTTGTGGACGTGGCCTGCCAACTCACATCTTATTTCACAAAGGGCTCCACAAAATCTAGAGCCAGTCTGGGCTAAGGAACATGTGATATGGTACCAGATCCTCACATGGTATAAACCACTATAGCTCAATTGACTCCAATATCACGCTACATCAAATTACACCAGCTAAGGATCTGGTTTTTAATTACTCTCATATCTTCAGGCGAATTCAGTGAACTCCCTACGTTCTCTCATATCTTTTGGCATCTACAATAAGCTTTCTAGCATCTCTTATCAATTCCATTCACTTCAATGAACTCCCCTGCACGTCTCAAACCTTTAGCTTCCTTTGCTCTTCTCTCAGCATTTATGTGGTCAAAAGCAAATATTTTTGCCAAATTTGTCCGGAATTGGTTGAGCCTGAACTAGAATTACAGAAGCCCCCAAAAATGCTGTGGTTTTGGATCAGCCTTTTAGCTCTTTTAAGTAAACAAACAAAACCCCACTTTAATTTAGATACACAATTTCCAGGCCATTATTGTCAGAATGCAGATAAAAGGCTTTGGGGTATTAAAAAACAATATCTAAATAAGCAGCAGCAGAATTCAGCGGAATTAAGAGTGGGGCTCTGCCTGCCTTTGATATGACATTCCAATAGAGTATTCTGGTTTTTCCCAGCGTCCAGCGCACGTGAGCAGGTTTCTAAATAAAGTGGAGAAAAAATTCCACTCACCAGTCTGACTGTTCTTTAAATGGCAATGGGGGGGAGGGGGTTTAAAGTCGATGAGCAAATTTGAAATCCATGTTAAAGTGCAATTGCATAAAACTCTTCCTCAGTGCTGGTGCAGTTCATTGCACGTAGTTTCATATCACTAGGCCATCTGTTCTAAATTCAGAAAGTAAAGATAGAAAGTTTTCAAAATAAATGGCTTAGAGTAACAAATGCAAACTCTGTATCCTTCCAGAAAATCTGTTTATTCTTGCTTCCTTTCTGTATTCATTAAGGTAAGGATGCTCTACGCTAATTCAACAATAAATACAGAAAGTCTAGACTTCAGCTGAAGGAGTAAAATAAATCCACTTGAATCTACTTGCTCTTAATTAACATATTTGCCATCCACACCTCGTTGCCTTTTGGAACAGTAAATTAATAACTGATGTTTATCAAGAGAATACAAACATTCCTTTAAACACGTCCTCTTTGCCTTTGTTGTACTTTATCTTTCACAAGATAGTTATTTATCCTTTGGTTTGAACCCCTGTATTCAGTTTTCAGCAGGGTAATACCAGCCTAACATCAATGTAAGCATGTGGAAAAGTAATCTATATTAATGGACTATATTCTCATTGTGAATATGAACCCCATCTAGTGGTCAAAATATATTTATATAAAATAAGGCAGGCCAGTGCACACAACAATACTAAAAAGAATACTCAAAAACTAAATCTCAGCAGCCTCTAAACTTAAACAGAACAATCCAGCAGTGAATTCAAATGCAATGTTAGAATTTTACAGATAGCGTGTCTTTCAAAAAGGAAGCCTAAGGCTTAATTATGGAGGATGAAAAGTGATTTCTGTATGTGAATTATGATACAGTGCTCAGTACAGGCAAATGCAAAAATACATCAGGACAAATTAAAGTACTATAGATCTTATGTTTATAGGAAAGGGATGTTGGCCAAGATTTCAAAAAAAGATTTCAAACCTAATGTTTGGCTCCTAAATACATATTTAGGGCTTGTCTACATTACCTGCTGGATCCATGGGCAGTGATTGATCCAGCGGGGGTCTATTTATCACGTCTAGTCTAGACGCGATAAATCGACCGCCAAGCACTCTCCTGTTGACTCCAGTACTCCACCAGGGAGAGAGGCGCAGGTGGAGTCGATGGGAGAGCATCAGCTGTCAACTTACCACAGTGAAGACACCACGCGCAGTAAGTAGATCTAAGTACATCGACTTCATTATTCACGTAGCTGAAGTTGCGTAACTTAGATCAACGCCGCCGCCCCCCAGTGTAGACCAGGCCTTAGGCACCTAAATCAGTGGCCTGATTTTCAAAAGTGCTGAGCACCCAGGAACTCCCACTGACTTCAAGGCATTTTTGTGCTTTTAGTCTCCTCAAATACATTCTGCTCACTTAGAGTGAATTTCTGTCACTGCTCCTTCCCATCCTCCATCATCTGTGCAGTTCCCCTGTGAAGTGACCCAGGACATGGAGAGGCCATACCAGGGCTACAGAGCATGTTGTATACACTATGGAGCTGAGTGCCATAGCAGTCTACTCTATCCTAACACGTGTGAAGGAGAAAGGGTTGTGGCTGGACCGGGGAGAAGTGAATAGCAGGTCTGCAAAATGCCCACAGACACTAACCACAAACCCTGGATGGAGGATGCAACCCCGTGGGCTGGACTAGCGATCCTGCAGTGGCTATATGGATGTCCAATACCTTGCCATCAAATTGGGTAAGAGAATTTCATCCCACAGTTCGAACAGTGGTAATATATAAACATCACTTGCATTGGTGTGGATGGCCTAATTCTTGGGACTCTGGGACAGTCCATGCCAGCGTGGGAATTCTGCTACCCTTTTACAGAATGCAGTTTGCACTGCCCAGGTCTTCTGGCTGGTGCAGAAAGTCCCCCACCCTTCTCCTGGCCCTCCAGCTCTGAGGAGTCACTACCCCTACAGTGCTAAACTCTCCTGGTCCTTTCACTCAGGATACATCTACACCGCAAATGAAAGTGTGATTGCAGGACAGGTAGGCATACCTGGGCAAGCTTTAATCTAGCTGGAGTGGATAACAGGGGTAGTGAGGACATGGCAGCACAGGTCATCCAGTCCAATACAAGCCCACTGTGGACTCTGGTATGTACTCAGGTTGCTGGCCCTCAACAGGATCCGTGATCCTATGTTGTCACTGCTACTGTTAGCTATGCTTACTAGGTTAAACTAGTATGACTATGTTAACCTGCGCTGCAATCACACCTCCAATTTGCAGTGTAGATGTACCCACGGGAAGCACAAATGTAACAACTACTCCTTCAGCTGTTGGTGGGAATAAAACCTCACACCTTCAGCATAGGTTTCTACATCTTGAGCTATTTGCTGGTGGTAGAAACAGGATTTTATACTCTATGTGGGCCAGCCAGTAGAGGGAGATATAATCTCATATATTTAGATGAGGATTGTAGCAGGATCCTTCACATTGCCACTAGGATGATTTCAAAAGCTTCCACAAGCATTTCTCCTCTTAATAAATTAAAAAACAATAGCACAGACTATTGCATGCATTTCCAATGTAAAACAGAGTCTATAGAGCTATAATAATTTAAAATAATGAGTCTTCAAAATGATTGTTATTGCTAATAATTTTTTAATATTATATAAAAATTATTTTACTCTCAAACTGTTTCTTCCACCTATTCTGGGAAAGTTATATTCAGCAATGTATTAGTCATTGCTTAATTATCCTTAAGAAGTCTTATTAATATGTATGTATGAAGATCTATCTGGCACGAATGCATTTTAATGATGTCACTGAAAGGCAACAAGCTATAATTTCGATAAGAGTGTTATGTCATGACTAAACAATAGCAAACTCATTAAAGTAGCCCAGAAATAGTGTGCTGGGTGGAAGTAAAAATTCAAATCCATTTTAATATTTTAATTACAATCTTAATTGGAAAATGTTTAGACATCTTGCCTGCATAGTTAGAGAATCAAATGATTTAGAAATATCCCTGCTGGTAAAAGTATTTAAAAATGTAGTCTACAGCTTCCAGTCGCATTATTGGCAGCCCATGTAAAACCCAAATATGAAAGGAACAGTTGGAAACTAAACATTTTGTGGTCCATTAATTAGTCTCAATCAAACTTAGAATTTTTAAGTAATTAAAACATGAGGCCTACAATCTCAGCAGAATATAACTAGAGGCTCCAGTGCATAGGCTGTAATGTTCTATGTAAGTAAATAACAGTCTACACTTTAAAATCAAGGACATGATTGATAAATAGTAGTGGTTTTCAACCTTTTTTCATTTACAAACCCCAAAAAATGTTGAATGGAGGTTCAAACCCTATGGAAATCTTAGACATAGTCTGTGGACCCCCAGAGGTCCGCAGACCACAGGTTGAAAACCACTTATATACATCATATGTAACGGCATATAATTTTTGTACCCCATATGGGTGCTTTACCTTTTATGTAGTATTTTGTGATGGATATCTGCTTCTTCTAAGGTAAATCATCAACACTTAACATAACCCTACCCAGTGCTTTCTGAACAACCCCACTAAACCTAAGGAGGCAACATGCCTAAATACAAACATAAAAGGGAAAGAAGAAAATAGAACAGCAAGAGAGCTAATGAAAGGAGAGAGGTTTGAGAGAGAATGACAGTGAAAGCAGGGAATGGAGAAAAGAGAGGCATAGAAGACCAGGAGAGGAGAAAGCAAGAACCTGGGATTCACAGAGAGGGTACTTACCAACCTGTCAAGTTGAGACACTGTGAATAGTGGAGGGTATCACAGAAGCATGGATGAGAGTTCAAGCGTGTCACTGAAACACATAGTGAAATCCTTCATGTAAGGTTTAACTGCCTTGGACTGAATACAAAACTATGCAAAAAATAAGTGCAATTTGGCTGATCTGTACTTGAATTGGCAAGGGGTGAAATGGAAAAAGCTGACAGGGTAGGGCAGGGAGTAAAAATTAAAGAGGGAAAGGAGGGAAGAGGGAACTGATGGAGATGGCACAGTGAGAAATAATGTGACAAGGATTGGAAGTGGGATAATGGAAGAGAGGACAAAAGAAAATAAACACAGGAAGACAAAAGGAAATGAGAGAACAGATAAAGAGTAAAAGCAGGTGGAGATGGAGGTAGAGACAAGAAAAAAAGAGAAGGCATTTTAATAGCCCATGCAGAGACCTCTGCAGATCAGGCCAGGCAATAAGCAAAAGTGAAGGCTGGGTGGTTTCCTCTGTTGCCCGTGCTGAACATTTGGGAGAGACTGTCACACATCTACCACCAGCTTTGCTGGGGTGAGGGGTCGGTTTGTGGCCCAGCAGGGGGAGATCAGAGGTAAAGGTCTGGGGGAGGGGGTTTTGCTCTCTGGGACTCTATGGACAGCATCGTGCTGCCTCTCCCAGCTGCGCTATCAGAGAGAGGCAGAGCTCAGATCCTGCTGCTCGCGGCACAGGCCCCTGCAGGAGAATCTCCTCAGCTGGGAGGAGTACAGGGCCTATGCCCCACAGCTGACCAGATATGGCCCCACCCTCGGAGGACCCCGCGGGCAGACACGGGGGCGGGATCCTGGCAGTGACTGGCGTGGGCAGGCCCCGGAGCGGTGCTCAGCGGGCTGCTCGCCCAGCAGCTCTCCCCTGGCGCTGGCGGGGCGGGCAGCGCGGGCGGAGTCGCTCTCTGGGGCAGCGGTTTGGGGCTGCTGAGGTAGGAGGCCCAGGCGCGAGCCCCCGAAGGCGGCGGGGGGAGGGGCCGCGCCCCAGGCCGGCGGGGGCCTCACTCCAGGAGTTCTGAGCGGGGGCGGGGCCTGGCGGGGGCGGGGCGGTAGGGCCCGCCCGGACCGGACTCTGTGACTTTCGCTCGGAGCGAAGCTTTGCTGGGGGCGGGGCATGGCCGGGTCCTGCTGCCTCTCAGAGCCTGGCTCCGAGCTCGCTGCGCCGCTGGACCCAGGGGCCCGCGAGAGGGTCTGCGGGCTCCCCTCCCCCCCGCCCGGTGCGTTCTCCGGCCGCCCCCTCACGGCGCCCGGCCCCGCCCCGCCTCGGCTCCCTTCCCCGCCGGGAAGGCTCTGCGCTGTTGGGGGAAAGCAGAGCAGGTGCCGCGGAGACTTGCCTGCTCCCGCGCCCTGAATTCAGGCCCGGCTTCTCCTGCGGCCGATTCCCGGGGGCGCTGGGCCCCCGGCAGAGCTGCCGTGGGTGCGGACGGGAGAAGGGGGTGGGGTGGTTGGTCCAGGCTGGTTCAATTCCCTGCATTGCTCAGATTTCCTGTGTGGTGGGGCAGCTCCCAGCTGTGCAATGGGCTAGGCCAGTGCCCTGGCTGGGTTGTGAAGGCCTCAGCTCTGTGGGGTGGGAGCCACATAGGAGCGGCCGTAGGGGGTCAGACCAATGGTCCATCTAGCCCCCTGCCCTGTCTCTGGTAGGGGCTAGTGTCAGGTGCTCCACAGGGAAGGATCAGAACAGGCAATAAAGTATGTAGAAGACATCCAGAAAAGCAGGCCCCTAGTGCGGAGCAGGACTAGCTAGCACCCTGTGGTTACTGGTGTGTAAACAATGTAGCTTTCACACCTACCCACTTCTGAATAACTGAAGGCTGCTTCACACCTGGGGGTGAACGTTTGCAGTCACTTGGGGGGTGTCTGCTCTGCCACAGATCATTCGTGCAGTTCTTGGAGCCTGATTTTCAGAGGTGACCAACACCTGCAGTTTCAATTGTAGTTTTTAGGAGCTAGGGATGCTCTGTAATTCTAAAAATAGTCTATTCCGTGAGCATTTAGTTCACTGGTAAATGTTAAATAGATCAAAAATAACTTGAATTTAGACTTTCAAGGCTCAGCATTTGACAATTTGTGTCATGTAATGTGGTCTGCCTGTTAGTTTTTACCCTTTTAATCGAGAGATCTGTGAATTTGAATACTGGAAATAAAAAGCTATTTCTCCTTCTTCAATTCTTAGGGCCATGTGGAACAATATCACTGCATGCTCACTCTGGAGACCCTTTCCTAGCTTCATGTCTTCAAGAATCCAAACCTTAACTCCTTTATTCATAAGAAATTATAAGGACTTCTGCAAAGACAGACAAACAATATGGATGCTACAAAATAGTCTCTGCCAGGTTATGAAAAAGACTGTCCCCACATTGAAATGTAATATGTTTCCCCATTGTTTTGTAAGTAACAAAGCAAGATACGGACAATATACAAAAACCTTCCCTGTTTTAGATGGACGTATCCCTTCTGTATGTGAACATGTGTTTGAAGAAAACTTAAGGAATAGTGAGGCTTGTATTCAAAGGTAATTGGCCATTTTTGTAATCGTTTGGCAACATTAGTATGCATAGAAACTTGACTATCCATGTAGTAGCCTATAGGTAGCTAATTAAAAAAAGAATCTAGACATTAAGATTTGTAGCAGGTTTTTTACTACCAGAAAATTGTAAATGGTTCTTTTGCTGGGGCTTATGGACACAACCTCTTTGCAAGGTGTTTGCTCAGCGTTTCCAAATGTCAACCCACTTATGTAGTTGCCTAAATATCAATTGAGGTGTCCAGTGTTAGGCACCCAAATTTAAAACATTTAGCCATGCTGTATTATTTTGCATATATTACTAAAAAGTAATTTTGTAGAACTTCATAAAATTTGCCGTGTTTAGTTTTGAAAGCAAAGGTGGTGGTGGTGACTCATACGTTTTCAAACCTCCAGTGAAATAGTAGATGACAGTTATCTCAATTAGTCATGATTCACTCATAAAAGGAGGAAAGTGATTCATTTATTTTATGTATTTGTCCTTAAGGATCATGTGGCAACAATTCAAAGGTCTTTACTCGGAAGTATGCTCTGTAAGCAAAACTATGTAAAAGATATGGTGCCCCCTTGTGGTGGTATTTAAATAGTTACTTACAATTCTTTGCTTTTTCTCATGAGACATTTTAACATACACAGCGGTACTTACCCTGCAGGAAACCACAGTAGAAATACTGAATAATATACAGAATAATTCGTATATTGTTTGGTTAAACAATGCTTTTGGTTAAAAGTGACACTTGCAGGTGAAAATGTATATTTTAAAAAAGTTTTACTTAACTTTTAAACAGATGATTTCAAAAAGCAAATTTACTGTTCACCATTTATTCTGTTTTTTATTTACACTGTTCTTCTCTGACAGAATTAGGCTAGTCAGATTTAGTTTTGTGAAAGTACAATGCTGAAATGTTCACTTGGTGTAAAACGTTCTTTCTGCAATGGAGTTGGACATTAGTTTTTTTCCTATCTGTGCCAATGGATAAGCTGTTTTCAGCACTTGTTGAGGGGAGCCAGGGAAGAAGCCAATGAATGGTTCCTTTTTCTAGAGTAGCAGAACTCTAAAAGTAAGGCTTGCCAAAAACTGAATTAAGGCTGGTAAACTGTGATGATCAATATTTGCTCTGCAGTGAAAATTCTAATCAGCAAGTGCTCGACATCTCTCAGGATCAGATGCTTCAGCTGTGACAATCAGTAACTGCTCAGTCACTTATTAATTCTCCATAGATTGAGCTGTCTATACCGCTGATAATTTGATCCCATAAGTAGTTTAAAACATTTAACATTGCATGTATATGGCAATACCAAGGAAAAGACTGTAGCTATTTTTCATTAAATTAAGCTTTGTTTTTGAAATCAGATATTCAGAGTTGCTTTGCAAGGTCAGTAAAGGAGGTGGAGAGAATGCAATCTTGCGTCATACTCAAAGGAACAAGAAGTTGCTTGTTCGTGAACGCCTAAGAATGCTCCTCGATGACGAAACTTTTCTTGAGCTGTCCCCTTTTGCAGGCGTTGATTTGCCATACGGTGATGTCCCTGCAGCTGGATGCCTCACTGGTAAGATTTGTGGCCTCTATAGTTGGTGTAATGGGCTGCCTAAAACTTAAAATTTATCGTTATTGTATTAATCATATTTCTATAGCCTTTTCCATCTGGAGGGTTTAAAGTACTTTGCAAACAATAATAAATTTATAGGTGGTATTATCTCTATTTTATAGATGGGGAAACTGAGGAAAGAGAACTTAAATCTAAAGCGGCAGAGCTAGTCCCTTTGCACCATGGATGGGCAAGAGAGTGAAATGCCCCAAAGTATAGGGTTTCCATTGGAGTAAGAGGCTCAGATTGGCCATAATCCATCACTGTAGACGATGAAAATTATTTCCCAGTAATAAATCATGATAATGATGCTAACGTTCTTGGAGAACAGCTTAGTAAAATCTCACTTTTTTGCTGATTTTAATTTGTTTATCAAGCAAAAAAATTAATCTTAATATTTTAAGAGTTAAATTGAAGAACATTATTATTTTGTATCACCCGTTAACTTTTATAACTAATGCCAAATAAAAGTTGCCGACTTTTAACTAGAGGCTGCCCAGTCAAATTAAGGGAGCTTGAGCCACTGAGTGATTAACACAGGAACTGTGGCTTTCATTAGTGAGTTGTTCTCAAACTATCAACTTGATATTTGGGTTCTTTCCAGTAGGTATTCAGAATGCATGACCAATTACGCCTGTGTATCACTATTGAACTCGGGCATCTCTTTGCTGCTGCTGTGACCATCCAAAAAGTGTCAGAACATATTCATG
The DNA here is from genome assembly GCF_965152275.1 of Natator depressus. NCBI lineage: Eukaryota > Metazoa > Chordata > Testudines > Cheloniidae > Natator > Natator depressus. The sequence continues at coordinate 86,769,717 of NC_134241.1, read as the reverse complement.
TTCTATAAATAAGTATTCACTTACAGTGAAATTCACCCAATTCAGAGGGCCCTCACAAGCCCTTGTGTGCACAAGCCCTTTGTTTAGTGCTGTTACAGGGAAACCTTGTCACGGGCACCCTACTTGTAGCCATCTTCATGAGTACAGACACAACCCGCTCAGGTTTCCCTCCATCCACCCATGGATCTCTCAGTGGCAAATTCAAACCCTTTCATTCATGTAAAGTGCCACAGCTCAGAGACCCCTCATAGTGAAAACCGTTCCTCTGAAAACCCTGAAGTAAAACAAGGTAGCAACTCTTTAGTCCTGTTCAAAAGTCAGTGTTCCCAGCTCACCCCCTAAGAGTCATTAGGCTCTCTGTCATAGTTCCTTTTGCCCCTGTACCAGGTCTCCACTCTCCAGGTCACGCACTTGTGTGTGCCAAGAATTGCTTCACCCACTTTTCACACCAACTAAGCTGGTTCTTACCCTCGTTCCTAGGGGCCTGTGCACAAGCTTTCCTATATGTTGGTAGGATTTCCCAGCTCTAGTCAGTTCTCCTCAGTACACATCACAAGCGGAAAAAAGTTACTGCTGTCTTTCAGGTCTTCAGCAGCTTTTCCTTAGGTTGTTCCTGCCATCTGTTCTCAGGCAATTCTTACCTGCCCTTTCTGTCTCTCCCTAGGCTGCAGGTGCCTTCTCTCAAGTCTAGTGGTGTGGCAGCTGACTAGTCACAGGTGCATTGGACCCTGCTCCCCCTTAAAGGATCCAGTCATCCTGTACTTAGGGTATTATGTGGGCCTCTCCACTGGGGAATTTTTTCTGTAAAAACTTAAATGACCCACATTTGGAAGGGTGGTGAGCTAGCACATACTCTTTTACATGAAAAGGGAGTGAAATGAGATGAATGCTTGGGGATCATCAGTTCAGGTCTTAGTGGATGCCTTCTGATAAAATAATTTGCCTTGTTGCATTTGAAAGTGCAGTTCTGTGGTGAAAAGCAGCTGGAAGAATGGTATAATGAGGTTCCATATTTACTGTCTCACTGATTCTTTATCAGATTTTCTCAGTTTTTACACAGATTTTTTTTTCCCCCTAATTGCCTGCCCTGCAAACTCATCTGGAGAGCTGGGCTCGCTCTTCATGTAATGTCAGTAGCAAAGATGTTTCAGGTCACATTGTTTTCATCTGTACAATGCCATTAGCCTTCACATTGTAATGCTACAGAGTAGGAGGTGTATTCTCCATACAGTATCTGTGGCTTCACTGGCATAGGGGTAAATACTGTAGAAAGCCTTACTGACATGCTGCTACTACTGAAAAGAGTAACATGCACGTTGACTTCCTTGTTTAGTGTATGGAACTGTTGCAAAATGTCTACACTTGGGTTATTACAGAGCCCTTGATCAATGTCTGTGGGCTCTGTTTCAGGAATTGGAAAGATCTGTGGAATCTGGTGTGTCTTTATGGCAAATGACGCAACAATTAAAGGTGGGACCATTTATCCCATTTCAGTGAAGAAACAGCTAAGAGCTCAACAAATAGCAATTCAAAACAAACTTTTATCGGTATATCTAGTTGACAGCGGGGGAGCCTTCCTACCACTACAGGTAATAATGGAAATGGCACATTGTATGAAAATAGCCATTTTTTATCTGCATCAGATTACAGGCAGTCCTCAACTTTATGAAGTTCGACTTATGACGTTTCTGAATTGACACTCTGATTCAACTTACGACAATTGGTTTTGACTTTATGATGCTCTGTCCCGCAATGGAGTGGATTTCGGTTCCAAGTTATGATATTTCGACTAATGACGCAGTTGTAAATCCGAGGACTTCCTGTAATTTTTAGAAGTGAATCTCGTTGTTACGCTTTTTTGGCTGGCTGACTTTAACTTTTGTCCAAATCACACTCTACTTGAACTCTGCAATCAAATCAGAGTCTAGGAGATGTTTCTAACATCCAGGACAGTCGAAGTCATTCTGACTGATCTTGCATCTAAGCGAAGCCAACATGATCAACATTTAGAAACTCAAGTGTCTACATGGGAACAAATTGTGGACTCGGCAAACACTGAGAGCTCAAGTGAAGATCCCCTGGGTCTTCAGTGTGTTTGAGTTTGTATTTTCAGTATGAAAAAGTTTTGCAAAGACAAAGTATTTTTAATATAAAGTTTGTATTAATAATGCAGAGAAAATTGATGATAAATAGGCCCCTTAGTCTCCATTTTATTTTTTTCTCCTTGCTGTAATATGAGGAAGAGGGTTTGCAGAGGTCATTTTCACTGCATAGAATTCAGGTTTCTGCAAAGAATATGAGTACTCTTAGTACACATGACTTCTGCTGAAAAGCTAAAGCTGCGCCACCTGAAACATAAAGCAAAGCTTTGTAGACGGTAACCACCACTGAGCCAGTTACTGAGTCAGCAGGAGCCCTGTATGATTAAAGCCGCATCTAGTTTAATTCTGAATCCAGAAATTGCATTGAAAACAAAGGACAAAAAAGAAACTCTGTTGAATTCATTTCAGAAATATACAATGAACATGAGATCTCCTGTTCCCTGGTTTTAAGTCTGTGCCCATGTATCTAATGAGAAATGGCTTCTGTGCCCCAGATGTCCTTGAATTTGAATAGATTGCCCTTTCACAGAACCAAGATGTGTGACCTCTCTCTGCCTTGTGCAGCACAGAAGGCCTAGTCATTTTTGTTGAATTAAGTTTCAGGTGGGCAGTACATACAATCATAATGTATAACTTTCAGATACTTTTTTATTCTCTATTGTAACAGTGGTCCTCTATGAATCAGATATGCTGTGCAACTTGTTTGTTTTTATGTTTTTCAAAACTAAAGGCAAAGTGTTGGCTTTTTAAAATAATGTTGAAACTCTCTGGTAAAAACGTTGTCTTTTCTCTGCATTATTAGGCAGAACTCTTTCCTGACCAGTCTCATGGTGGCCGAATATTCTACAATGAGGCAATAATGTCTGCTATGAAAATCCCTCAGGTACAATGTCATATTGGATCTGTATAAAGATGGCATAGTTGTTTCAAAGCTGAGAGTTAAACTATGAAGTTCTTGAGGGAAGTGGCGGTGATTAAGTATGGATTAGTGGGGATGATCTAAGGCTAAAGGGGACCTAGGTCAACCAAAATATGGGGTCCCAAATCTGGGTGTTGACAGCAGATTAAGGCTTGGGATTCTAATCACTGGGAGTGTGTAAGTGAGTTGGAAGCGCTTGTGGGGTATGTGAATAGTATGGCAGGTGAAGGACAGGGAGTGCTGAGAGGATTTGGCAGCTAGTAGGAGGTAGTTAGGGCTTTTCTGCACCAAGGAAACAGCTGGTGCCCTATTCTTAAAGATGGGGTTCTGGAACTTCTTCCTAGTTAGCTAGATGATGGGGAAACATCTGACTCGCAATTCATTTTTAGGTGCCAAGAGACTTTCAAGGATGGCTGCCTAAAACTTAAAATTTATCGTTATTGTATTAATCATATTTCTATAGCCTTTTCCATCTGGAGGGTTTAAAGTACTTTGCAAACAATAATAAATTTATAGGTGGTATTATCTCTATTTTATAGATGGGGAAACTGAGGAAAGAGAACTTAAATCTAAAGTGGCAGAGCTAGTCCCTTTGCACCATGGATGGGCAAGAGAGTGAAATGCCCCAAAGTGTAGGGTTTCCATTGGAGTAAGAGGCTCAGATTGGCCATAATCCATCACTGTAGACGATGAAAATTATTTCCCAGTAATAAATCATGATAATGATGCTAACATTCTTGGAGAACAGCTTAGTAAAATCTCACTTTTTTGCTGATTTTAATTTGTTTATCAAGCAAAAAAATTAATCTTAATATTTTAAGAGTTAAATTGAAGAACATTATTATTTTGTATCACCCGTTAACTTTTATAACTAATGCCAAATAAATAACTAATGCCAAATAAAAGTTGCCGACCCCAAAAGTTGCTGACAGCAGGGCTGCAGAGTGCTTCCTGCGCAGCCACAGGCTGGTGACACCTGATCCCTGCAGGCACGAGGGCGGGGGGTGAGTGGGAGGAGGCTGTGCTCCTTATTGTTGAAGATGAGTATTTTTTTCCCCTTGATTTCATTGTAAGCTGAACTGACATTTGTCAGTTTAATCAAATCCTGCCAAACCTACACATAATCTGTAAGATTCAGCAACATTACTATTGCAGAGAGAGCCAGTGTTACTCATTAGAACCTCCTGTTCATGTACATTCTTTGTGTATTTCCCAGTGCACACACCTAACCTTCTACAGTTAAAAACAAATCTACCACTGGGGAATAATGAATGAACATGTTTAAAATAAAATATATAAAAATTATTGGTAATACAAGGTCTTGGGCCAGGATACGGTCATATATTCATAGATATTAAGGTCAGAAGGAACCATTATGATCATCTGGTTTGACCTCCTGCACAATGCAGGCCACAGAATCTCACCCACCTACTCTTGCAATAAACCTCTCACCTATGTCTGAGCTATTGGAGTCCTCAAATCATCGTTTAAAGACTTCAAGCTGCAGAGGATCCTCCAGCAAGTGACCTGTGCCCCATGCTGCAGAGGAAGGCGAAAAACCCCCAGGGCGTCTTCCAATCTGCCCTGGAGGAAAATTCCTTCCTGACCGCAAATATGGCCATCAGCTGAACCCTGAGCATGTGGGCAAGATTCACCTGCCAGAAACCCAGGAAAGAATAATCTGTAACTCAGATCCCACCCCATCTACCATCCCATCACAGGCCATTGGGCCTATTTACCATGAATAGTTAAAGGTCAATTAATTGCCAAAATCATGTTATCCTATCATACCATCTCCTCCATAAATTTATAGAGTTTAATCTTGAAGCCAGATAGGTCTTTTGCCCCCACTGCTTCCCTTGGAAGGCTGTTCCAGAACTTCACTCCTCTGATGGTTAGAAACCTTCGTCTAATTTCAAGTCTAAACTTCCTGATGGCCAGTTTATATCCATTTGTTCTTGTGTCCACATTGGTACTGAGCTTCAGTAATTCCTCTCCCTCTCTGATATTTATCCCTCTGATATATTTATAGAGAGCAATCATATCTCCCCTCAATCTTCTTTTGGTTAGGCTAAACAAGCCAAGCTCCTTGAGTCTCCTTTCATAAGACAGGTTTTCCATTCCTTGGATCATCCTAGTAGCCCTTCTCTGTACCTGTTCCAGTTTGAATTCATCCTTCTTAAATGTGGGAGACCAGAACTGCACACAGTATTCCAGGTGAGGTGTCACCAGTGCCTTGTATAACGGTACTAACACCTCCTTATCTCTACTGGAAATACCTCGCCTGATGCATCCCAAGATCGCATTAGCTTTTTTCACGGCCATATCACATTGGTGATTCATAGTCATCCTGTGGTCAACCAATACTCCGAGGTCCTTCTCCTCCTCCGTTACTTCTAATTGATGCGTCCCCAGTTTATAACTAAAATTCTTGTTGTTAATCTGTAAATGCATGACCTTACACTTCTCACTATTAAATTTCATCCTATTACTATTACTCCGGTTTACAAGGTCATCCAGATCCTCCTGTATGATATCCCGGTCCTTCTCTAAATTGGCAATATCTCCCAGCTTTGTATCATCTGCAAACTTTATTAGCACACTCCCACATTTTGTGCCGAGGAGAGTAATAAAAAGATTGGTCCCAAACCAGTCCCTAAAGTTACTTGAGAAAAAGCTTTTGTTTTGTGATTGCTAATCACCTAACTAATAATGCTCCCTTTTAATGTTCTTTCATTACATTAGAATTTGGCAGCCAGCTAATTTAATACAATTTTAAAATAAGACTTGTTTAGAAAGTTTTGGGGGATGTTTAGTTTGGTGCATAAAGATCATAAATCTCAAAAGTGCCTAAAATAGCTTACTACTACTATTATTACAATAGTGTCCCTGCCCAAGCATTCTCCTTACTCAAATGTCTTGCTTTGTCCCCCAGGTGGCAGTGGTGTGTGGTTCTTGTACAGCTGGGGGTGCCTATCTTCCTACCATGGCAGAGGAAACTGTGATTGTAGACAAAATCGGTACTATGTTTCTTGCTGGACCCCCTTTGGTTAAAGCTGCCACAGGAGAAGATATCTCTTCTGAGGACCTAGGAGGAGCCAGTATGCACTCTAAGTAGGTACAGTGTTTATAAAAAATGGGGCTCAAATAATATGTTTAGTAACAAAAGGTATGCCTGATGTCTGCAGTGACAGCACACTGTCTGATCCTAAAGATAGGAAGTATGTCTTGAAAACACATTAGAAATTATACGTAAGTGACTTTTTAAAGAGCCTTTTTGCGCATACATGGGAGTGCGATAGTGCTAGAGATACATTCATTTAAAAAGAACCCACCAAACATATAATGTAACGTAAGTGTATAACAGCTAAGTATTGTTATAATTCTTTTAATTTCGTATTTTACTATTTCTGCTCAAACAATCTCTCCATTTCAGGGCCTGCTCCTCAGATCTTACACACTTGACTTCATTAGGAATTCAATAAGAACTTCAGGATCAGGCCCATAATTGCAACTTACCCTCATACAGTATCTGAGGAGGAAGAAAGCTATTGATTTATTTACATTAGCGGAGAGGAAGGATGGTCCAGTGGTTAGGCTGCTAACCCGGGACTAGGGAAACCAGGGTTCACTTCCCTGCTCTGCCACAGACTTCCTGTGTGATCTTGTGCAAATCAGTTAATCTCTGTGCCTCAGTTCTCCATCTTGCAGGGGTGTTGTGAGGATAAATGCATTTAAAATTTGTGAGGCACTGAGATAGTATGGTGATGGGGGCCAGATACGTACCTAATTTGGAGGCATTGAAGTATTTCACTGCAAGAAAGAAGCTGGATGCTTGTAAAAACAGCTGGAAACAAGGAGCTAGCTTTTCTGCCTCTACTAGTAATCCTTGCTCCCTGAGAGGAAATGTGAGCTGAACTCAGAAGGGACTAGAGCATCTAGCAGGACAGTTTCAAGTATCTAAACACTTCCTTATTATTTTTCCATGTAAGAAATTGCTGCTGTTGCCAAAAGAATGTTTTTGCAGCTCCAGATAGGAGGAAAGGTGGGTTCTGTCTTCACTGTGCTCTGCATTGTAGACATCTCCACTGCTCCCTGGGCTTGGCAGACTCAGAAACTGTACCCCAGAGCCTGCTGGGTTGGATGCTGTGATTGAGCAAAGATTAATCTGAAGGTTTTGGTTATCCCCTTGCCATTCAGATAAATGGGACCGTGCAGTATATGAAAAGTTGGTTTCTTTATTTCCAGTCCTGACATGCTGCTGGTGTAAAGAAGTTGCAAAAATTATTTTTCTCTTTATCATTTCAAATGTTGTATCCAAAATATTTTGAAGATGAGTACAAAAGCTTTTTCCTTTAATATAGCTAACCATCAAAGTAGTAAAGGGAGAAATTCTCTCCTCCCCTCTCCACTGTGGATCTTTTGTTGTTTAGACTGCAGTTGTTCTAGGCACAGCACTTCCATTCACTTACGTGAGAGATCTGCACCTCAAGCAAGAACAAAAATGCACAAAGTCCTCAGTGAGTCTGGAAATCCACAGTGCAAATGATAGAAGTGATTTTTTTCCTCTTTAATTTTTAGCATCAGTCCTTAATTTTTCATTAATGTAGTCTGATGTCCAGAACTTTCATTTTTATTTATTTTATATGTCCAGAACTTTCATTTCTAAAATGTCATTGTCCTTCAGAATCAGTGGCTGTGTTGACCATTTTGCATCTTCAGAAAAGGAAGCATATGAATGTGTTAGAAATATTATCTTGACGCTAAATTATGAACTTCCACCAGAGGAAACTTTGGAGTATGATGATCCTCTGTACAGTGCTGAAGAGCTCCTGGGGCTTGCACCACGAGGTTATAGCTATACTCTACATATAAAACTGGTAAGGAGGACAAATGCTACAGTAGTTCACAATTTTTAGGTGTCTGCTTAATCCAATATCTGCATATTAAAAGACAGCATGCTACCTTTCTTTGGAGGATTCCTTTGGGAATCCTAAATCACATGAAATACTCAGGTTTCAGAGTGGTAGCCGTGTTAGTCTGTATCAGCAAAAACAACGAGGAGTTCTTGTGGCATCTTAGAGACTAACATATTTATTTGGGCATAAGCTTTTGTGGGCTAGAACCCACTTCATCAGATACATGGAGTGGAAAATACAGGAGCAGGTGTATGTCAGATTTATGTCCATTTATTCTTGTCTCACATATCTGACATCAGGAATCAAAAACCAGTAGCAGAACACTTCAGTCTCCCTGGTCACTCAATAACAGACCTAAAAGTGGCAATCTTCAACAAAATAACGTCAAAAACAGACTCCAGGGTGAAACTGTAGAACTGGAATTAATTTGCAAACTGGCAGTGGTTGGGTCATCATAAAACCTAAACCTAATTTCCCCAATACTAATTTCTCCCTACTGTAACTCACACCTTCTTGCCAACTGTCTGAAATGGGCCACTCTCATTACCACTTCAAAAGTTATTTTTCTTCTCTTGGTATCCTACTGTCAATTGAATTGTCTTGTTAGACTAACCTTCCACTTGGTAAGGCAGTTTGCATCTTTTCATGTATTTTTACCTGCTTCTGTATTTTCCACTCCATGCATCTGATGAAGTGGGTTCTAGCCTACGAAAGCTTATGCCCAAATAAATTTGTTAGTGTCTAAGGTGCCACAAGGACTCCTCATTGTCTATGAAATACTCAGTGTTGCATATTATTGTTGCCAAGGACCTGACTGCTGTGTCAGCTCTTCTTTCTGTCTTGAATATATTTCAGAGTGTAATGGCAAAGGTTCCTCGTGGCTGTGTAAAAAAACCAAAAAGTTAATCACTTTGTAGAGAGTAGAATAACTGCACCAAATGATTCTGGAAGTACTACTCCTCCCACATGCCTAGGCATGTAGAAGCTTGGAGTGCTTCAGAATCCGTGCGCTCTGCATCTTTGTGGCTGATTTTAAGGAACTGCAAATCGTTGGAAAATGGTTTTGATGCTTGTTGTCCATTTCCCAGTAGACAAAGCTACACATCACAGAAACCACTCCTACAATTGGCACTAACTTGCACCCTTGCTGGTAGTCTCAGTTGAGAGGCCAAGGAATGAGTGAATTAAGGAGTCTGACTCCCTCCCATCCTCTGGTGGTCCCTCCAGATCAGACACATTAGTGGGGCAGTGTGGGGAAACTTGGACTGTCACTCCTCATGTTACAGGTGGTCTGTGGATATACAGAGGATTTTGGTCTCCAGGGATATTAGTCCAGCATCTTTTGCCAGCAATAAATTCTAACAATTCAGGGGTCTTAGCTTGTTTTCAAAATGGTCCTCTTAGAATACACCTGAAAAATGTGTGCACACGTGTGGTTTAGTGCAGTGTTACTTGTGCACACAAACCAGGTAATTGCACTCAAAAGAGCCTTTTTTTGCTTGTGCAAATGTGGGTTTTTGGTCATGTGAATGACTGCTCACTTTTTAGAGGCCAAGTTTAAAGTTTGTTTCCAGGTAGCAGGTAATCAAGTACTAACAAAAGTTTGTTTTCATACTCATTGCATATTTTTAGATTTAATAGATTTTTAAAGCCTGAAGGACTATTATGATCTACTCTGAGCTTCTGAATAGCACTGGCTGTAATTTCTGGTTGGACAGAGCGTAAGTTTAGAAAGACACCCAATCTTGATTTAAGTTTCTGATGAAAACAAGTAATTTCCTTGTAGATTTTGAGCCGTCTGATAGATGGAAGCAGGTTCCAGGAATTCAAAGCTGAATATGGAACAACATTAGTAACGGGATTTGCCCATATGGAAGGGTAAGACTGCAAGAGTATATTATAAAAAATTCAGACTCTGTTGGTAAAGAAGCTTTTGTATCATTATTAGGTCTTTTAGTATGTCCAATTAAAAAACAAACACCTTAAGTTAGAGTTCTGGATGGTTCAAGTGATTGATAATAAGATAGCTCTAGTTAGCCTAACATTTTACCTCTAGATTCTGAATTCAGACTTGGCCAGGTCAGTAGTGGCTGAGAGCCATTACAAGATGATGGCTGGTCTGTGGCCTATATGAAATGAGTTGGTGATTCAGCCCAGTGTCTAGGTGGACAGGTGTCCACATCCCAGTTGGTACTTTGCTGACAGTCTCAGCAGATTCATTAAGCAATGAAAAGGCTTGGACACTGAACCTCTCAAAGTGGCCCCATAGAGCAGGGCTCAGGTATATAGGTGAGGCAGTGTGAGTGACCTTGCATTGCCAGTTCCTGTACCGTGCCACTTCAGTGGATAAGAAATTACTTCATCCTCTAAGGCTGTTACTCTGGCACATTTTACTAGCACTGAATTCACTCATAATCTTTAAAATATCAAAATAAATATTTTAGGCCCATTTTGTGAGTCAGAGTAACCTGATAGCCCCTTTCTCTTTAATAAATGTTAAGTTTATCACTAAACAGTGCTAGAAGATAAATCATTTTGCTAAAATTAATATAGCATGCTACTCTGCTTAACAGTCAGGTTAATTGATTTTCCTCTGAGACAAGCTGAATATTTGAGACACACATTCCATTATGCTGAAAAGACAAATTATACAGCTGAATATATTGGGCAAGTATATTTTGCTTGCTGCCATTAGCAGTTTGAGAGTTTGTCAAGCTGAGACCATTCATAAGCAGCCATCTTTAGAGTTACTAGTATTTATTGGCCTTGTGTGTCCTGTTGAATTTCTTATTCAGACTCCCTGCTCTAAACAAATCACAGCTTTGACAAGCGTAATCTTCATAATAAACTAGAAATCTAGTTTAAGCTTAGACTTGCAGCTGTTGAGTGTATAACATAGTACAGAATGTCCATTATCGCTGCAGAAGGTACAGAATGCATTGTAAAGCATGTTTGTTTTTCTTTTAGCTGCACAGTTTATCCTTCAGAATCTGAGTAGGATTTGCTCATGAATAAACTAGAAAGAAATAATAATCACAGCCTGATCTTTTTTCTGGCAACAGGAATTGAAGCTTTGCCATTCAAACTGGTCCAGCCTGCCCTTCCTTTTTTTTTTAAACCATGTAGAGCCCCAAAGTCCTAACCCCATTAAGCAGCATTTTTGGACTAGCATTTAGGACATTTAATGAAGCAAGTCATTGTTAACTAAACAATATAAGTTGGATGTGGGGAAAGAGAAAGTGGTAGTAAATGAATTTCTAATCTATTTTCAAGCGTTTCCAAAGCGACCAGCGCTGCATGAAAACAGGGTTTTCAGTTAGAGCACCAAGAGTGACCTCTTTTATGTTAGACTCTGTGTGATCTGGTGCTTAAATGCTCAGTATGTGCTAAAACAGACCATGTTAAGTTATCAGATACATTCAGTGCATACTTACCTTGTGATCTGGTTTATTTGGAAGCACAAACATACATGGCAGGCTTCTGTAAAGTTGAACCTTAGAACCAACACAAATGTTGATCCTGATTAAAATGTGTGGTTTTGAATGACATTTTATAGAGGAGGAATATTTGACATGTTTTGTTTGACATAAACATTGTTTGTTTTTTAAAGAAACTGTTCAGAAATAAAAAAGCTTTTCAAAAACATATTTGGTTTCAAATGTAAATAGGGGATAGTGGATGTTAACTAGACACACATTGTATGTCGCACTAAGTGATGAGGAAGAGAGTCAGGACTCCTGGGTTGCATTCATAACTCTGCCCACTATCTCACTGTGACCTTGAGGAAGTCACTTAACATTTCTGTACTTCATCTAAGTTTATTTATCTGTTAAATAAGTATGACACTACCCTGCTCCACAGGGATGTTGCAAACTCAGTGTTAATAAAGCACTTTGAGATCCTTGAATGAAGGCAGCGTGCAAGTGCAATTTGTGTATTATTTTGAGTGTCTCTTGAAGCTGCTCCTATAGGACTGATGCTAGTAAAGCCGAATATTATTTTTGTTAGTTTACTACAGGCAACACTCTTACCAATCTCAATCTACAAAAATGAAAGTGTTCCTATGTTTGTTTTGTTAGACACCTAGTTGGGATAGTGGCTAACAACGGTGAGCTGACTCATGATGCTTCTCTAAAGGGCAGCCACTTTGTACAGCTGTGTAGTCAGCGATGCGTTCCTATCCTGTTTCTTCAGAATACTGCTCCACATGCACCAGAGCCAACAAGTCTCTCACAGGTATGGCACCGTAATTCAAGAATGAGAATGTAGTTCCCAGTTCTTGTCCTGACTCATTTTTCACATTGACAAAGTCTCTATTCATTTTGTTAAAATCACAATCTTTGTTTCAACCTTACTCATTTTGCTGATAAAACCAACTAGGTTCTTAGGCATTTCATTCTTAGACCTAGACTCTAGGGTCACCATTTTCCCCCTAGTATTACACTCATCCACATTCTCTTGCTTTAGCAATGCTATCCATTAACCTGGGGTGGCAGGGTGTCCAGCCTTCACTGCTCGTAGTAAAAGTTAGCACTCAGTGCTTTTCATCTCAAAACATTAACTAGTCAGTTCTCACAACCGCCTTATCAAGGAGGTAATGAAGTATTATCTCTATTGCACAGCTGGAGAAACCAAGGCAGAGAGTTAAAAGTTACTTGTCCCCGGCCACAGAGAGCATCGGGATAGGTTTAGCCCTAGGTTCTATGAGCCGAGAACTCCTCTCTCTATGCACCCATTTCTTTCCTAGCCCTACTCTTCCTGTATGCCCCTAGCATTTGGGATCAAGCCTGGTACAGCCGCAGTGCATCTGAGCTTTACTAGCCTAGACAGAGACAAAGTCACTCCAGGATCCAGGGCTTATGTAGCAAAGCAGTGCTCCACTACCAACATAGGCTATAATTATTTCACTGATTTATAGTTTTATGGCCTATGCTATAATACTCACTTTTGTGCTGTGCTCTTCCTGATTTATTTGTTCTGAAAACATTGATCAGTTAGCATTTTATGCAAAGAAATCTTCAGATGCTTTATAAGTTTGGTTAGGATGAGGGGAATCTAGAAAAAATATTTAAGAACTAAACTGTCTTCATCTGTATTTTAATTTCAGGCAGAGAATCACACCAATAGATTAAAGGCACAGGCCTCCATGATGGCTGCAGTTGCTTGTGCTGCTGTGCCCAAGATAACCCTTGTAATTGGTGGCTGTTACGGGAATGAAAGTTATGCCATGGTATGGTTAATATGTTGGGTAATATTTGACTTGTCACAGGTTTCCATCTGGTTCAGCCTGCCACTGGCACACACGTGTAATTCCATTCATTATTGTAATTTTAAAATAGGAGCTGCTTCATAAAGTAACTCTACTAAGTTTGGTCCCTATCTGTGAAAGCTGGGTGTCCGTTGTGAAAGTTAATTCTCTGAAACTGCTCACGCTAAGGATCAAATGCTGCCCTTGTTCCTCAGCTGAAGTTTATTAGTCTCAGTGATCAAGGGTCATATGTTTCTTAGTGAATTGGAAATTAGAAGTATAAGAAAATATCATAGGCAGTGGGGACTACTCAGACACTTAAAGTTAAGCATGTGTATAAACACAGTTACACACTGATCGGTCAACTCACATCCTGTAAGGTGCTGAATGACCTGAACTCTAATTGAACCCAATGAGAGTTTAAGTTGTTCAACACCACCTTGAGCCAGGTCCTTTAGCATGATTTTAACGTTTATAACATGGATACATGCATTTGTTTCAGTTAGGCTCAACAAACTAAGTTAATAGTCACTATTAGTTATTTAGGCCAGAAATTATATATATATAAAAATGTAAAAATATTGTTAATGCCTTTTTATATATAGATATAAACAAAGACATTTTAAAAAATGCAACAGTAAAAGTAAGCAAACACAGATCATGCTAAAACTTGTAATTTTGGTTCATACCTTTAAAGTCACACATTATTGCAGGGAATGTGATTAATTCAGTTTAATATGTTGAAGTGTTTTAATTGATCCCTATAAAGACTTGAAGGAATTGGTTTAAGTCTGATAGGGATCATGTGCCGAAGGAGAATATACACACCTTAAAAACCATTAAATTTTGTTCTTCAGGGACCTGATTGAATCATCCTATGTGAATGGCTCATTTTAAGCTCCTGGAGATTGAATAGTGTGTCTCTTTCTTTCTTTAAGTGTGGGAGGTCATTTGATCCAAACTTCCTGTTCCTGTGGCCTAATGCAAGAGTTGCCCTTGTGGATTCAAGACATATTTCCACATTCCCACAAGCTAGGGATGATGACTGCATAGGAGATGACTCAGAGTTAAAGCATCTAAAAGAAAAGTAAGGATTGAAAATAACCCCCTTAATTATGGTTATGATTAAATTAATTTCATTTTTTTATTTGTTTTATCTTCCAGACCAACACACCTACTAAATATCTCACCAACCAAAGCAGCTTTACCTTGCATATTTCCTTTGCATGTGGAATTACTTAGGGATCAAATTCTGTCTGTAGATATATACTGGACACCCACTGATTTCTATGGTAGCGTCACACATGCATCCCAGAGTAGGATTTGTGCCCTATTCACTTTTGCTTCTGTTTCTCTGCTTTGACTTGAGTGAATTTCCTATTCTGGAGTTTTAAAACTTCTGAAATACTCTCTTATCTAGGCTAGACGAAGAAAGCAGTGCATTTCACTCCTCTGCTCGACTCTGGGATGATGGCATAATACTGCCACAGAATTCTAGGAAGGTAGGCTTTTTCCTTACATTAAATGCACATGTCCACATAAATCATTCAGGTTCTTCTCACCTTTTCTCTCCATGCCAATCTATCCAAAATGCTCCTGTTGCAGTCCTCTTCCATTCTGGTTGCTTTGATCATGGAACCGCCTTGAATTCCTTAATTGGCTTTAATCTCCTTGACGTTTCCTTTAAGGCCCTATATAATCTGGTCTTCACCTACATCTCCACTTTTTAGGGATTGAGGAATTTAAAAAAAAAAATTCTTCCTAATTCTCTTTCTTTGTGCTGCATTTTTCTTTCTTCTACTCTTGGCTTCTGATTTGCCCCTTATTCTTGGAATGGTCTTCCTGTCTTACCTGCTGTGCATCCACTTATTCAGATCTTTCCTTAAAACCCTCTGCTTCCCTTTGTGCCGCCTCACTATCTAGATTTCCTGGATACATGTCCTCTGTCTTGTCATCTTATTTATTAATAAATATTTCTTTAAGAGCCTAGTGTTCTCTATACTTTGACACAGTAAGCTCTTTAGGGCAAGGATCTTGTCCCACTGATGTATATTTATGGTACTATATAAGTGATTTTTAATATTTTCTTTAGCATTTTGTGGAAACTGTTTATGGGAGACTGATGTATCTTTCACATATTTGAGCTCACAGACACATATAAATACATCTGTCTAGAAATTAAATTTGGAAAGAAAAATGGACAGTAATCAGGGAGCTATCCATACCTGCCTTCCCAAGCAATTCCATTGGGACACCAAAGTTCATTTTCCTTGCAGTTCTGAGCAGTCTTTTTACTATACCATGTTGCCTCTTACCCCAGTTCTCACTCTGAGTTGCAGATATCCACCTAAATGGAGAAATGTGTGCTCACGTGTTAGCCTGACTAATAGGCCTTTTTGTGGTAATATGCTCTATTAGTGGTGGGGTGTTTACTATTAAAGCAGGAACAAAAAACCCCTTAATTTCAATAAACGAGAAAAATATGTAGTGAACTTTGGGAAAAGTGTCTTTCTATATCAAACTGTGCCAAACATGATCTGAGTCTCTCGAAATCAGTATATTTAGAAAAATCAATCACATTCTAATATAGAAATTGTAATTTCCTTACTTTAAAATTGAACAAATGAAAGGATCATATATTTCAAGACAAAAACTGGACAGGTATTGATCCATGGGAGACCAAGAAAAATTATTTTCTAAAAGATTAAGTCTTGAGAAAAGGAGCAGGATAGTCAGTTCTTCTGTGCAATTGGGAATACTAGTAGTGCAGAGTTGTAATGACATTTGGATTGGATGATCAGTCTATCACTCCAGGGAAATGTGTGTTGGTCAAACAAAAGGGGTAGGGCAAGATAGTTTAATAATCAAAAATGTACACTTTTGTTATTAGTTACTTCAAATTAATAATCTTTCTTCACAGTTGCCTAAAGTAGAGTGACATCTGTTTGCTCCACACATTCTGTTGAGCTCCAAAGGACATTTCTCCCTCTTCCTTCCCCCAGCAAAATATTGCTCTATTTTTCTTCTACGTGTGCATGTGTTAGTTTTTGACAATTAATCATTTTTAAGCATCAGTTCTATGAAAGAGATAAAAACAAAAGCATTATCTGAGTTTCTAAATATAATAACCTCTAGTATTGAGTTTCTGGAAGATTAATTGCTTATCCGGTGTTCTCTTTCATCAGGTGATTGCACAGTGCTTAACAATTATGAAACAGCAGAAGTACCAGACTGCATCTCTGCAACGATACCCCGTTATCAGACTGTAATCAAACTGCCATTGGCAAATAACTGGATTTTTAAGAATGCCAAAATACAATGTTTTAAATGGAAGTGATTTTCTAACAGTTTGATACCTTTAGTATAACTTGAATTAGTTCTAGAAACTGTCAGTATACAAAAAGGAAGCTCAGATTTCAGGTTTGTATTTTGATCCCTGTTGCGCTAGCAAATTTGAAAATTATACTGTATGAAAAGAACAAGGAAAATGCAATTAATAAACTTTTGGATCTTGACACTTGTTCTGTGTAATGAAGCAAACTCCTTTTGTGCAAAAACTATTCTTGGGTTATTAACATTCACACTTTGTATATGAAATGTAAGAGCAAGCTGTAGTTTCTCAGTCTACAATAACAAAACAATTAAAAGTAATAAAAATTGAGTGGAAGCTGATACTAAAAATAAAGGCTTTACTCTTCCCTGCATATTTGCTTTAAAGTCACTATACCAAGAGTGGGCAAACTATGGCCCAGGGGCCGCATCCAGCCCTTCATACATTTTAATCCGGCTCTTGAGCTCCTGCTGGGGAGCAGGGTCCAGGGCTTGCCCTGCTCTGGGGTTCCAGCTGGGAGCATGGTCGAGGGCTCCACGCAACTCCTGGAAGCAGCAGCATGTCCCCCCTCCAGCTTCTAAACATAGGGGCAGCCAGGGGGCTCCACACGCTGGCCCAGCCCCAAGCACCACCTCCACAGCTCCCATTGGCTGGGAACTGTGGCCGATTGGGAGCAGCCTGGCTGCGTCTCTATGTAGGAACCAGAGCCTGACCCCCTCCCATACCCCGACCCCCTGCTCCAGCCCTGATTGCCCTCCAAACCCCTCAGTCTCAGCCCAGAGCACTCTCCTGCACCCCCAACCCCTCATCCCCAGCCACACACTCCTCTGTGTCCCAGCCCGGAGCCCCCTCCTGCACCCTGAACTCCTTATTTCTGGCCCTGCCCCAGAACCTGCATGCCCAACTGGAGCCCTTGCCCCCTCCCACACCCCAACCCCCAGTTTTGTGAGCATTCATGGCCCGCCATACGATTTCCATACCCAGATGTGACCCTTGCGTACACTATACTGTCAAACTTCTTAGCATTCATCAGTGTAAATAGGGGCTGAAGGGATCCTTCTTGCTTCTGAACTAGTTTGTTGTGGAATTATCTTTTATGATACACTATAAATCTGCATCACTGTGAGTCTGATCCAGTGCCCTCTAAATGTAACTGGGGTCTTTCCATTGACTTTTAATAGGCCTTGGATCAGACCACATTCAGAGATCTAGTCTCTCCATACTGTTGGTAACATTTAGCCAGTGCTAGGTGTTCAGTTAGTTAAGAGACACAGTGAGTCAGCAAATAGGGCACTGACCTGGGAGACAGGAGCCCTGGGTTCTGTTTCCAGCTCTCCTGCCTACATGGCAAGTCATTTCACCTCTCTGTACCTCAGTTTCCTCATCTGGATAGTGATGATAATGATGTACTGCTTTGTAAAGTGTTTTGAGATCTATGGCTGCAAAAGTATTCTATGATATGACCCAAGTACTGTTAGTAGACCTTCCTCCAGCCCAAGGTGCTGACTGAAAGCTGTTACAATCTGAAGGCTGTTTGGCCTAGGTGAAATGAATCAATGTTGAAAGAGACCTCATAGAAACTAGTCCTGGAATTGGCACTTGTCTCCATTCAGTAAAGGTCAAGAATCCATTTGGTATCTGAAAGCTTTAGATGCAGTCTTTCCTCATAGGATGTGAGGTACCTTAGCAGGGCAATGTGGGGCAACTTAACTAGCCCCCCTGACCTCCTGAGAATTGGACCTATTCTGCAAATAGAAAAATTCAAGTTCTAGTTGTATCAATCTGAAATCATTCACCAGCAGAAATAAGTTTGGAGTAGAAGACAGTGAGGACAAAGGCCTTTTCTTTGCATCTTTTGCATGTGCTAAGAAAGCAGGAGCTAAATGTATCTCACATGGGAGTTTTGATAGTGACAAATTACAGTAACAAGTTCTGGGATAACAACGCTTTAACACACAATATTACTTCAGCTCAGGGTCTGAGAAAGTAATATTAAAGCTGGAATATTAACAGCAAAATAAAATTTAAACCAAATGTTTAAATAACAAGAATACTATTAATTATGTAACATAACTGTCTTGTCAGCTGTGGCACAGAATTCCATGAATTCAGTGTCAAATAATGCCATTTTACCCAGAGGCTGGTTGCTAGTAAGTCTGTCAGTTATGAACTGTAACAGCTTTATTCTTCAAATAGCCTTCTGGATCTTTGCATCAAACACAAACACTGAGCTTAGGTGACTGGGCACATCATTATTTTAAATTTGGATTTGGAGGCTGGCAGGACTTTTGAGAGTCATAAGAGTACTTTCACCCTGGCAAGCAAGTGGCCAATATTTAAGTCCAAACTTCCTTTAAATTAAGTTTGGATTTTGTTCTTGGTCACTTATGCAAACATTCTGCTACATGCAGTATTTGGAAGGTTCTGCTCCCAAAATTCGGAGAAAAGCTGAGAGGTGGGGGATTTTCTTTCATATTGACTGCTTCTGGCTGCTATAATGTTTGGAAAGGGGACTTGCTCCTTAAATGAAGGGTGCAGGTGGGACATGAACTGTTCCTTTGTTGGCTGCATCTTGCAAAATTTCTTTGGAGTGAGTGTGTCATCAATGGAGAAAATGCTGTGTCTCAAAGCCATGGACTTACTGTCTCATAGATGGATCCTGGTTCTCAAAAACAGCCACAGGAAGGATAGTAGTCAACTTGGATGCGTTTATGGTGGCCCCACTCAAAAACATTGGGTTTTAAAAAGCTAATACAGTGAACTGGAATTTAGTCAAATCAATACATTTTTATACAGGATAAAATAGCCTCCTCGTAAAGCAGTCATTAGAAGACACTCTTGAGCTTGTTCCACTGATGTTTAGACTCTACAACACACTGAATTTCACATAGTGCTGTTTCAAGTGCATCTCTGCCCCAAAGTTTAACTCTGTAAAGAACCTTTCTTTAAAGTTTTGAAATGCTCAATGCTCCTTGTTTTAAAATCCTGACGATGATTTTGCAAGGCTGAAAAATCTGATGAGAGAATAGTTAAGTGACCATCAAGAAAAGTGAGAGACTGGGAGGTAATATCGTTTATTGGACCAACTTCTGTGGGTAGAGACAAGTTTTCAAGCTGCACAGTACTTCTTTAGGTCCGAGACACTCAGAGCACCTTTCCCAGACCTAAAGAGTGCTGTGCAGCTCAAAAGCTTGTCTCTTTCGCTGACAGAAGATGGTCCAATGAAAGATATTATGTAGTCCACCATGTCTCTCTAAATTCTGGGACCAACACAGCTAGAAAACAATACTGCAAACAAGAAAAATGAAATTCTCAGTCTTAATGAGTTTTACAAATCAAAGACACTGAAGGAACATAGAATATTTTAGTTTTTGTAACTAGAAATGTATCTTTTCAAAGTCAAAAAAGCAAATTACGATAAGTACACTGAAGAGAATCGTCACAATCTTATGAACGTTCCATGGAAGGTAACAGGAATATTCATCTCCACTTCAGCCCTGGCAACTTCACTCATATCCTTTGCATTCAGTATCAGTAGATAGGCGGGCTTCTGTCCTGCTCCAGGGTTAACAATCACACTCAGAACGACACCTAGCAAGCAGAAGTAAATATGATTTATATCAACAAAAAGCACATGGCATTCAAGGTAACTCACTAGGCTCTCACTTGGCACCCACTAACCTCCGAGTGGCAAAACTATCAGTTACTTCCAGAATCCTGGCAGAGCACAGCTATTACTAAAAGCATGGAGGCCATGAAACTGCTACTGAAAGGTAAAGGCTTTTCCTCTTCAGAAAGCATTCTGGATTTTTACTTGCTTTTCCAATAACCCAGTGCTTTTTGGATTTCTGAGGCAGGTTTGCTATAGCATGGCAGCTCCAGCCCAGTGTATAAAATGTTTTAAAAGCAGGGCTTTATTCTAAAGATGACCATAAAAATGATATTGCAAGATCCTGTGAAACTGACCCTCAGTAGAGTTCATATCACATTAGAAGTAGAAAGGGAAAATTATTTGCCCTAGAAGTAAGGCTAAGATTTCTGTCACACATATTTTTAGTAAGTCACGGACAGGTCATGGGCAATAAAGAAAAATTCACGGAAGACAGTGACCTATCTGTGACTTTTACTAAAAATATGCATGACAAAATGGGGAGCTGCAGGGTCCCCATGCCACTGGTAACTCCAAGCTCAGGGGACTCCCGCCACCTGCTGGCTGTGGTGCTCCATGATCCCAGGCACCCCCACTGCCTGCAGGACCGGGAGCTGCACAGCACTCCTGCCACCCGCAGTGACTGGGAGCTGCGGGGCACGCCTGCTGCCCTCTGCTGCTGGGAGCTTGGGCCTGAAGTTTCCAGTCACCAAGGTTGGCGGGGACCCTGCAGCTCCCAGGAGCCGGGGGCTCAAGTCACGGAGGTCTCTGGAGGTCATGGATTCCGTGACTTCCATGATCTCCGTTACAAAGTCGTAGCCCTACTTTAATTCTACTTTTCTGATCTTCACTTCTGGGCTGAAGTGTGAGATGGGCAGAACTCCCCTACCTCTTAAGATTTTTTTTTAGCAGCCACTCAAAGTAGGGTAGAGCATGAGACAGGAGAGGGCCCTATTCCCTTCTGCCTATCACTCCGTTGAGTCCAACTAGCCCTCTTCACTGATTTTCAATCTGCCTCCATACAAGTGGCAGGAACTGCTGACAGTGTCCTTAAACTCAGGCACTGGTACATTAAGCCCACATGCTGACAGCAGAGTGCCACAGGAGTGCTGGAACATGAGAAACAAGCACCTGGTGCAAAGAAAAAAAAATCTGAGGCATGGAAAACAGAGTCACTAAGGTACCAAAAAATAATCAGTGACTCGGGAGGGCAGAGACAGTTGCTGCAGCATCAAAGAACAATGTCAAAAGTATTGGGACAAAGACTGTAAAAATGTAAGCACTGAACCAGAGTCGATGTTCACCTAATGCCAGAAAGCATGCAAGAATGTGCTTAAGTTCCATTTAAGTAAATAGCAGTTAAAGATATGCATAAGTGCTTTCATGAATTGAGCACATAAATGGAATCAAAATTTCACCCACTAAGTCAATGGGAGGTTTAGCTGTTGACTTCAGTGGGGTCAGGATTTCACCCAATGTCTTTTAACCATATTTTGGGAGACAGGATGATACGGGAAACCATTGGGATAGCTCCTTACCTTTACGCGTGCTGCTGCTCACGCTCAGTATTGGGGCACAAGAGTGCAGCTGCCCAGAGCCAGCTTGCACTATGCCTTGTGCAAACTGGAGCTCTGCATCCTACACTGACACAACCACGAAATTCACTCCTCCCCCAACATTAAGACTAAACCAACATTTGTTCTTACGTTTATACTTTCATAAAACTCTGCTATTGGAATTGCGCCTAATATTGTAATTCCTGATAGAAATGCTCAAGAGCAGGGACAAATTCACAATACCCTCGAACTCTTGCTTCCTCAGTCTTGGCCTCTGTTCTATATTCAGAAAGTCCTCCCAATTGTTTGAGACAGTTCTGCTTCACAGTAATGAAAACCACTCTCGTTTGGGGCACAGTTTGAGTGCCTCAATGTTGTTGTGGCACTTCACTGCCTGGTGCCTCTCTTTCACTTGGCAATTTATTGACTGTCCATCTAAAGGACTTGGCATTCAAGATAGCTCTGGGTCCCTGGGTCAGTGGATTCAAACTTATAAAAGAATCTAATTGAGCAAAAAGTAAACATAACCTAAGATCATTTACCATCGTCCTCTTCCAGGGCGTCTGGATGTGAAACAAAGATAGGCTCTGATGGGTATGAATCTGGTTCCTGCCACACCCAAGTCTCTTTCGTTTTAACATTCAGCTTACAAAGCTGCAAAGGGGAGAAAAATCATCTCAGTACAGCTCCTTGTTAATTTTGCCTTAAGATAACATGCCTTAAATCAAACATGTCCTCATTAGAATATCAATAGTTACCCTGTCTGGAACAAAGTGATTCAATCCAAGGCCATACGTATATGTATAGGGTTTTCCAGCATATTTCTTATAATTGATTTGTGGAAACTCAAAGGCTAGAAAATGAGAGCACACATTTTCTGGGATTAGTGGGTTTCGGATTTAGTAAACTCCTTTTGCTGCCTATGGCTGAGGTTCAGATTTAACATCTTACCTTGGCGAGCCCCAGAGAAAAGAATCTCTGGTTCCAGCCAGATTGTTTCATCACTGTGCAGAGTTGCAGTTGCTGTTGTGTAGGGCAAGGTGACCAAATTCTTACCCGTGTCGGCCTAGAACAAAGAGAAGCAACCGCTTTTGAGGAACAAAGGAACAACTGCAATTCCAAACTCTGTTTATTTTCTGCACTTTTGCACCACACACTGTCTAATGTTTATTTTCTTTGAACACCAGCAATGCAGTTAGTGATGTACAGCAGAACCTTGCTAAGCAGCAAAATTTATAATTCACCTACACAAAATGGCTGTCTCTTCCCATTTCTCAGTTAACACTTAATGGCAAGGTGCTTTGATGAGAGCTCATCTCCGTAAGATTTTGTTAGTTTTACAAAACATATAGCTGTATGTTTCCCAGCATATTATGAAGTCTCAGGACATAATTGAAACTAAGATATAGTTCCCAAAACAAATAAGCAAAGTACAACCTGCAGTTCAGTATCCTTGAGTTTTCAATTGGGATTTACTGGCTCATTTTCACAACTCGCAAATTCACATGGGTTTCCCATTGGCTAGTGTAAATTTGGGAGGCTCTGCTGCACTATATCTGATCATGAGCAAAATCCACATTTTATTTTCCTTAAAAGAATGAAAACAAAGAGAGAAACCTGGGGCCAAATTTTGGTCTGTTACTTAAGTGTGAATCGGGAATCAATGGATTTACATTGGCATGAGATCAGAATCAGGCCGCTGGTCCTTAGGGAAGAGGTTTCACAAAGAGAAGTTAGGTACCCAATGTTCACTGAAAGGCAATGGAACACAGGGGCCTAATTCTTCTTGAGAATCTTCCCTAAAGTTATCCTGAGGTAATTAAGTGCTGACATATGTACATGTATATTTTAATTAAATTATATGAGGTGTATGATATATAGTGCCACTGAAATTCACTGCTTTTAAGCCAATTTACTTGGTTGGAAGTGTCACCCCTGGTCTGTTCTCAACACAGTCAGGATTGAGAGCAAAGATTAGTTTTAAAAATCACCTAGAACAATAAGGGTGAAATGTAAAGGCCCCTGCTTTACAAAAATCTAAGTGGGGTGGGGGCCACAGGAGGAGCAGATGCACAATGGACCTCGGCACTCTGTTTGCCAGGGAAATTAGCTCTGCAGCCGTAGGTGCTGGAACTTAGGGTGCAGATGCAACCCCTGGCTTAAAGTGGTTTCCATTAGATTCAAGATTTACAGTTCGGTTAAAAGGTTCTCAGCACCATCCTCTATAAAAATTGTTCCAGCACCTCTCTGCAGCTTCTCTGAATATAGTAGCTTAGAAGGGAGCAGTAGGACAAACTTGTTCAACACAGGCTGCTTGGTCTGTAAATTCAGAGGCCACAAACCTTGTGTTGAGGCTGGTCATGTGTCAGAATCCCAACACCAGACCAGGGGCTGGGAATGGATTTCATCCAGAAGTTCACTCCAGCCGTGTGTGCTCTCTGCAAATATGCTAGCAAATAAGATGGCTGACAAATTATTCACCCACCTCCAACCAACACACTACAGCTCCTGGAAACCACCCTATCATGGAAGAACTGCACTTACACCTTGCACTTCTCTATCTTGGAAAGCAACACATGGGAACTTTCTGTGGGACAGACACTGTTAGAAAGTTATGGGTGGTTTTCTATTTCTATGAAGACAGATTTTTAAGGGGTTTTTCCTTCAAAAGAAATTTAAACTAAGTTACACTGAAAACAGTCTGCAACAGGTTTGCAGGAGCCATGCAGGCTGTAGCATTTCGGAGAACTGAATGTAGTTAAACTTCCAGATGTGCATAGCCTAGTCAAACTGTTACCTTGTCAATGTTTAAGGGAAGGACATATCTGCGAGCTTCAGGCTGAGGAGCTTTTTCTGCATGTTTCTTCACTTCTTCCCAATTGGACCGCAAATTGGCTAAGTACAGATAATTGTAAACAAACTCAAACCTGCACAAAGACAGAATCAGAAATAAGAACCAGAACAATTGTGTGTCATTTTAGAGAGGAGAGTTCAAAATGCATGTGTTCATTCCCACACCCGCAACAAGTGAACAGGAAGATCTGATAGGGCTCCTGATGAAGTGTTCTTTGGGGGAAGAGTTGTGTGTGCACAACACTTCCCTCTACTGGACGGAATTAAGAACTGTTCAGCTGCATGTCACAGGCTCCAAACAGTTAGCTGATTTTGGAGCAGGAGAATCCCACTTTTGCACTTGGTGTCATCATGAAGTTTTGAGTGTCCATGGTGCAGAATCACTGCTGGAAAGTTAAAGTCTATGCTGACAGATTTATTTCTGTATTTCTGTGACTATTGCCTATCACCCTAAGAAAATTAATCCAGACTTGTGCCCATCGGACTAGCAGTAGCAGAGGTATTTCAACAATTAATACCATTTACTAAAGCTAACAATGAACTGAAAGCGTTGGTAAATCAGTTATTAAAACTTCAGAAAATCCTCCACACACACTAGTAACTGAATATCTGTGTAAACCAAAAGTGATCAGTATGAACATTCTGAAAGAAGATAGTTGAAAATCAGGTCCTGCTTTAAACCCTGACCCTAGAAGCTGATTCCCCGCAGACAGATCCCATTTCCACTTGAGGGTCAGCTTGGGGGATCAGAGCCTTACTTCATTGCTAATAGCTGAGTGCCGGGGCTGTGTTTCCCCTGCAGGAACAGACGTCAAAAAAGAAAGATTTTTTACGTATTGTAATGAAACAGTCACATAGTCAAAACATTCTAATTACTTTCAGGAAAATAATATTTTGCTTTTAAAAATTAACATTTTCCCTGAAACCCAGTTATTTTTTCGTTTGAACAAAAATAAATAAATAAATAAATTTAAAAAAAAATTAGAGTCTGCCAACTTATTTCCCTTAACCAGATCACAGCATGGCAGTACTTTATGAACAGATGTCACTTTAGCTTTGTGCTTTAAAACTGATTACAGTTAGATACTTCCAGGTCAAAATTATTAAGGGCTGGTCTACGCTACACAGTTAGGATGACATAAGGCAGCTGGGGCTTCAGACCTCCCTGCCTGCTGGGAGTCAGGCAGCCTTGTCAATTTCATGGCTGGATGAGCCATGAAATTGACAAGCCTGCCCTGCTCCTGGTGGGAAGCCGGTGGGGGGCATGGGAGGCCCAAAAAGCCAGGGCAGCTAGACCCCACTCCTTGGGGGCAAGAAGCCTGGGGGAGCTTCCAGCAGGGAACAGGGAGGGGAAAAGCGCTGGGCAGCTCTCCCCGCTCCCAACTGGGACCAGACAGGCGGGGAGGGGAGGGGGAGGCAGCCTTCCAGGAGCCCGGGAGCCTGTGGGGCAGCTGGGCTCCTGGCAGGGCTCTCAGCTCCTCACACTGCCCTTCTTAGGTTGGTGGAAACGTTCGTTGTGAGGACGTGCACCACCAACCCAAGGAGGGTAGTGTGGATATGCACTACCACAATAATTACTGCAGTGGCTTTAACTCTACTTAATATAGGTCGACTTGCATTTCCAGTGTAGACATACCCTTAGTGTAGTTGTTATCCCTGGTTCCTTAGAAAATAAACTTGCTGCTGGATTATCCAGACCAGCCAGGTATTTTTTCAGTCAGAATGGATTTATAGCCTTGGATGACAAAATCATCCATCCATTCCTGGGGTACAATCGTACTCTGATTGAAGACAATGACAAAAATCTCAATGATGTCAATCACAGAGAGTCAGGCCCAGAATCATAGCAATTAGATATAGGAAAGACCCACTAGGTTGCCCACCCCATTGCCTTCTCAATACAAGATTTCTCTCAGCACATTTCTAGACTGTATTTACAAATAGCCCTGTGGGCAATCACTTGAGCGCTCTCACATACCCCTTCCAGGTGCAGAGATCCACAATAAGAAATCCATTGTCTTCATACGTGTTAATGTGATGGAAGAGGTTAAAGGCCGAGGTCCTATATTTGATATTGATGTACTGTCCTTTTTTTTTATCTGCTACATGAAGCCAGACCTGGAAAACAAAGAAGCATTTTGCTTTTGGCACATGAGAAATAGTGAAGGTATATTTTCCATGACACATCATCTCATTTAGAAGGCCAGTATGTAACAGTGCAATGCAATTTCACTTACCCCCATGGTTTCATTAGACTCAAAGCAATCCATGTAGTTGGCTCCCCAAAGACTCCAGGAAGAAAGGAATTTGAGCAGGTTAATTTTCACTGGTGTTTCCACAAACACTATATAGTTTGGAGTCAGCCCAAAGCTGTTCAGAAATACAGTAGGAGCTTGTAAGTTTGCTTGTGGTGATTTCTGACAAAAGTATGTTTATACACAGAATGGTGGCTTGTCAAATAGTGGCTGCTGCATTTAAAAGTCAGTTTAATGTTATTGGAACATAATCCTCCTGATTTCTGCAGATTCTTAATGTTAGCTGGTGTTTACTGCATGCTTAGCAGTTTTGCTTCCCATTTATAAAACAGAAAGAATGTTTGAATAAACCAGTTTAAAAAAACCAATCAAACATTGTGCAAACTATATCTGTCCACATTACAGGACAGTTATACCTTTTGTGTTATTTGCATAAATGACAGTGGGTTCTCTGCTAGAAATGGCTGTTTTCAAATGTGGCTCAAAGGTATGAAATACAGGTTTCACAGCAAGAAAAAGTCTCACTTTTCTGCATACAGAATTGGTTTATATATTTCACTGTGCTGTTGAAAGAAATGGCCTACAATTTACCTGTGCACATACGAGGGTTTAAATCTATCGCTGCAAGGAAACTGCACAACCACATCGGACTTGTTCATTGGATCTTTCTTGTCTGAAATAAAAATAGTATTTAAATGATTATGGAAGCAGCCCCAAGAATGGCTCAGTAACCCAATGCAACAAAATGTTAGCTAGGAAGGTTTTTGGCCTTTAACACAAGAAGTATTCTTTTCTGAAAATAACATGTACTGTCTTTTTAAAGAACAACATCTGTAAAAAGTTTCTTATAAAAATTTTTAGTTAGATAAGGAAGGGACAGAAAAGAAAAAAAATCAAATAAAAAAATCATCTGAATACTGAAAAATGATGCAACGTACAAAGGTGACAGATTCATTCGGCACCTGAAGGGATTTCTACAGCATGAATGTCTGAAGGGCACAGACATTGCTTTTAAGCAATACATAAACTAACCTGCTTGCAGTGGAGGGATCCGTACAATATTGTAGGCAATTGCAAAATTTTTTCCAAAGCAGTTGCCGATGTTATAAACCGTCCCATCATTTTCAATATGGGGGTGAGCAGTCAAGCCATTGATTGAAACATATTTGCAAAGGTCCACCTGAAGAATGAGAGAGAGAGGTGACTTGGGGTGAATCATAAGCTTTTGTGGAGGAGGTATTTACTTATCATTATGAATGTAATGAAATACTTGGCTTGGGAGTGTCCTGTTATTTTAGGTAAGGAATGTTCTCGTTTCACACCTCTAGGTAAATTACCTAGAAATATTTAGAGAAATAGCAGCAATGACATGCACGCAACTCCCATTTAAGTCAAGAGGAGCTCTGTATGTAGAACTGTTGGGTCCAAAGGGAAAGAGTTTAAAAATAAAAAACAGCTTTGATGTCTCACGGGCAAGCTGTTGAAGATGGCATTCAGGTTAGAGACAGTTCTGCATTCCTCCACTTGTGAGATCAGAATCCTTCCCAAAACCTCTAGCTCTGATCAAAGAAACAACACACTAGATTCAATTTTTCGGCCTTGACATAGAAATGTGACTTGTACCCTGCTGTAATCCCTTTATGAGCTAAATTGGGGATTGGGTAGAATGGAGTGCCAGAAGAGAGTGAAAATGGAGGTGTGCTCATACTTCCATGCTGCAGTGGTATAAATGGGTGTGAGGGTACCTGATTGTAATGTCAAAGATTAAAGCAGCTCCCTTCACCTTAACTCTGGTGCTACTTTCCAGAGTCTGCAAAGTCTGTATCAGCTCATGCACTCAGATTTTCAGGAGGCTGCACAGGAGTATTGTTCTTTTGACAGCCATTACAAAAACCAAGTATCCTGGCAAAATAGACAGCAAGCCAATAAGCACAATGATGGCTCCACTTGGGGGGCCAGAGACTGGCAGTGCAATTGTGTGTCCAGTGAACATTTTGCCCTGTTACCAGACCACTGGGACACCATTAGCACATGGCTGCATGGCAGTCACTGGCTCATACTAAGGAATGCTCACTAGCTATGTCTTCATTGCCATGCTACTCAAATAGGTCCTATGGGGAGGCTCAGGGCCGGCTCTACGTTTTCTGGCATCCCAAGCAGCCAAAAAAAACCTGACGAATACGCCGCCGCTGGAGAGAACAGGAACATCGGAGGGAACTGTCGGCAAATTGCTGCTGACGGCGAGACGTGAGTCAGAAGAGTCGCCGCCGAATTGCCAATGCGGGAAACAACGGAGAGGTGCTGCCGCTGAATTGCCGCCAGGGCTGCTGCCAGAGTGCCACCCCAAGAACAGTTGGAGTGCCGCCCCTTCAGCAGCACCACCCCAGGCACCAGCTTGCTTAGCTGGTGCCTAGAGCCAGCCCTGGGGAGGTTGGCCTTGGGATAAAGGCACTGAACTGGGACATCTACCACAGACTTCCTGCGTGGACAAATCACCGAAGGGAGGGCGGCACCCACCACCCACTGAATGTCATTGGATTTTGAGCACTCAACTCTGAGAATCCTTTGAAAATTGCCAGCCTCAATCTGTGTGTGTCTCAGTTTCCCATCTCCAAAAAGAGGATAATAGAACAGGTCCAGTTTTTTTTACCCCATGAACATTTTTGACGCAAACAAAAAATATTAATTTTAGGCAAAATGTCCATGGAAAAGCTTTAAGTTTTTGGTGAAAACTGGAAACCAAAAGATGCTGGCTGCAAATGTGGGTTGTAGTATGTTATGGGAGCTATGATCCTCATATCCTTATTCTCCTGTGTGGGCTGGAACCCCAAACTGGACTACATCTCCCATAATGCCTCAGAGTCTCACTTTTTTGTGAGGAGAACTGTGGAACATGGAGTGCCTGGCTATGGTGCATTATGAGAGATATAGTTCAACTGGGGATCCCAGCCCCTAGAAGAAATGGGACCACGAAGAGCAAACTACAGCTTCTATGAGGCACCACAATGCTCATTTGTAGCCAAAGTCTTTCAGTTTTCAGCTGAAAACTTTAGGTTTTGGGCCAGAATATTTTGACATAAAATGACTTTTTCCATGGAAAGCAGACACATTTTTATGAAACAAGTAATTTTGTGGTGAAAACCCAATTTTCCATTGAAAAACAATTTCAATTAAAAATTTTAAGCCAGCCATAATAAATAAAATAATAATAATAATAAAGAGGTGCGGTAAATTCATTGCTATTTGAGGTGCTTAGCGAATACAGTGTATAAGTACTTAGACAGATCGATAGCAGATGCACCTAACTTAGGGCCCAGTCTTGCAAACATGATTGGCATATTGCTTTCTGCTGCGAATAGATCCATGGACATCACTGTTATCTGTAGAGTTGGGCTTTCAATTCTCATCAGCCATGGTCATGGATCCCAGCCACACTCCTCACCTGCACAAGTGTCTACTTTGTACATGAAGATGCACTTTGGTCATAGTTTGTAAGGCAGGATTTTAATAGAATCCTATGATTTCAAGGGAGGAATTAATAAGAGGAGCAGACAGAACTCTTTAAAACAAAGATGCTATTTTCATCTGCAAGCATGATGTAGGCAGCATGCTGTGAAGAGAACATTGTCCCATTTTTCATGAAGCCTCAGAACGACTTTAATAAATGATCAAGCTAGTTGATATCATTATTAAAACTGCCCATTCCAGGTAATACCTTGGATCTTACCCTCTGTAATGTGCTACCGATAGAGTTTAAAAATGTGGAGGAATTACAAATAAAATGAAGACTAAGTATAAATATCTACCTGCTTGATTGTCTCCAAAGTCTCTGGGTTAATCTTGGTGATAAAGTTGGTCTCCGTGCAGGCATAGTAATCTTCACCCACTGGGTACACATTGACCAGGGCATTATCAGTCACCTCCACACCTCTGAAGTATGAAAAAAACCTGGGCAAACAAAGTCAACAAATGATCAATGATATCCTAGCCGTGGGGCTTTCAGACCATGATACCGAAAACATGTCACTCTTCTACAACATGCAACTCTCAGTCACCTGGAAAATATGTTCTTGCATGGATCAGGGTAAGCACAGGTGCCAAATTCAGTTATCACGATTCTTTTCTCAGTCATTGCTCTTACATAAGCATCAGTCCGAATGAACCTAGAGAAAGCCAAGAAATAGAAGGGATGTAATGGACATGACGACAAAAGTGGCTGCAGTGTTATACAATGAAACAACAACTAATCCCTAAAATATTTAAATGAAACTCGATGTGAAGTTTAAAAGAGCTGAGTTTCATAAACATATTTCTGCAATCAAGAGGGTCATGTCACATCTCAAGAGTATATAACTCTGAAACCTGCTTCTCTCTCTCCCCAAATGCTCAGACATGGGAAACACCTGGGAAGTTGATGACCAGGTAAAGCTGGAACCCCTCTTAGATTTTGACTTCAATGGGAATTTTGCCTAAGGACTGCAGACTTGAGACTTTTCTTAGTGGTTTTCTGGAATGGCATTAGTTATGTCTTCCTTGGAAGCTCACATGTCCTATTCAGAATTGGACAGATGTTTTTTTCTTGGAAAATCTCAACATTTCATCAAAAACCAAACCCCCAAACTGAATTCTTTTTTAAAATAAAAAAGATTTGAACTTTTTTGTTTTTTTGGCAGATTTTGCCTGACCAAAACCCATAGAATGTTCAGTTTTTGGTTTTCTCACACACTTCAAGGAAAACAGACTCTCTCCACTAAAAATGCCTACTGTTGAAAAATCTTTCAATGGAAAATTTTCAACCAGCCCTAATCATCTTGTATCCTGGATTGATCAGCTTGGATGCCAGTCAAGTATCTGGACCTTCAATATGAAACAAATGCTGATCCTGCCAAATTGAAACAGATACTTATATACTTTGCTGAATATAAAGTGGCAGTACATTTTGGGTGCAAGCACGGAACCCCTGATTAAGAACTACAAGAGTGTTCTACAGTAATGGTCCAAAACTCTGCACTAACGAGAGGCTGAGCTACAGGGTTTTGACCATTGCTGTAGGACACTGCAACAACTTTCATAAAGGACTTTAGTTAACTAAAGGAAAGCAGAGTTGTCTAGTGATTAAAACCTGGGACTGGGAATCATGAGTCCTAGCTCTGTCACTTGAGGAAGCTTGAGGAAGTTACTTAACCTCCTTCTGTACCCGTTCTCTTATATGTAAAATGACCCAGTTGCAAAATGCATGCATTCTGTAATCTTTAAATGGAAAGTGTTATGTTAGTGCTAAGCATAAATATGATGTTACCATTATTAACAATTTATAATAATCCCAGCATTAGAGATTTTACAATCAGCTAATTGACTTGAAGTCAAGGTGAATCCTGCAGGCATCAGAGGGCAGAATATGGCCCTAACATTTTGTATTTTATCTCTTTATATTTGCTTTGATGTTTTGCACTTACCTGCGATGGTATGTGACATGCCCCTCCTTAAAGTCAAATTTATGAAGAAGTGCTTGGCCATCAAACAGATGATAAAATGGTTCCGAACCAACTTCAAATAAACCAGGCCCACATCTAAGCAGACTGCCTGTAAGCCATATGGGAATCCTGCCTATAAGAAAGGTAATCAAGAGGTAATTTTGTGAGTGCTAATTCCAAGATAAAACAGGTTTTTCTTAAGGGTCATGTGAGAAGAATAAACATTCCAAGTGCACCATTCCTCTTTCAATATGAGTTCTCCCTATGTTTATTAATTTCTTATTTTCACAAGGAAAACTGGGCTCTCACAATCTCTGAGATCAGTTTTTTCTTATTCTGCAGACTTAATATCTAGAATAAAGCCAAGTATGGAACAAAATAAATCAGCAAATTGTTATTATGCAAAGGAGCAGATTTTGTTTTTTAATGTAGAAGATTTTTTTTTAACATCTATTGAATTCCAATATCTTTCCACCTCCTCTTCAAGATTTAAAAAGGAAAGGAACTTAGAATTTAGTAGAAGAGTGAGCTATGGATCTGAATTCTCAATTAAAATTATAATGATCTTCCATTATACAGGATTCCAAGTCACCTTACAAACCTAACCAGTCTGATGTACAACTTTATATAGGGATCACTTCGTCAACCACTGAAACACAGCCTCCTCCAAGGTGAAACACAGCAACTACTTAAGATTGCATAGTAATACCACCAGAGGTGAAAGTAAGCTGGTACACCCCAGTACGGCATACCGGTAAGAGCCGGTGCGCCGTACCAGGACCGGCTTTCAGAGAGGTCAATTTAAAGCCCTGGGGTAGCGGCGGCGGGGCTGCAGCCGGGATTTAAAGGGCCCCGGGAGCTCCAGCCACTGCTATCCCCCTGCCCCAGGGCCCTTTAAATCCCGGCCTGAGCCCTGCTGCCTGAGCCCTGCGGTAGGGGTGGGGTGGGGCTCTGGCAGGGATTTAAAGGGCCCCAGAGCTCCAGCCACTGCTACTGCCCCGGGGCCCTTTAAATCCCAGTCTGAGCCCTGCTGCCTGAGCCCTGGGTTAGCAGCGGTGGGTCTCTGGCGGGGATTTAAAGGGCCGGGGCGGTAGCGGCGGCTGGAGCCCTGGGGCCTTTTAAATCCCCAATGGAGCCCGGCCACCACTACTCCAGGGCTCGGGCAGCAGGGCTCCGGCAGCTCCTACCACAGCGGAGCCCCAGGCCCTTTAGAGCTCTGCCAGAGCCCAGAGCCCTGGAGTAACGGTGGCAGCCGGGAGCCCCCAGGGCTCCTCAGTGATTTAAAGGGCCCGGGGCTCCACTGCAATAGTGGCAGCTGGAGCCCTGGGCCCTTTAAATTGCCCCCGAGCCCCGGGGCTCCCAGCCGCCTCTGCAGCTGGTAGCTCAGGGGTGATTTAAAGGGCCCCAGGCTCCCAGCCACCACTACTGCAGCCGGAGCCCTGGCCCTTTAAATCAAGATTTAAAGGGCCCGGGGATTTAAGGCCCTGCCTCTTCCGGTTGAGGCCATGCTCCCTGCGCAGGACTCCGGCGTACCGGTAAGTCCTCTAACTTACTTTCACCCCTGAATACCACACAATAATTCTGGACAAAAGATGAAGAAGAATACTGCACACATGTTAAGATGCAAGAGGAATTTACAGGCAAAATGCCAATTTTAGGAAGATCATTGCTCTCAAAGCTGGAGTTTGACAGCAGAGTTACCATCCCTGTTCTTACAAAAATGCCATGGGATCTTTAATGACCACAAGATGTCAGGTTTTATGTCTCCAAAAGATGTTACCTCCAGTGCTTCTTAGGAACATACTGGGCCTGGTATTATTTCAGTATTGACTCTCAGAAAAGAGTGCGACCTATGGAACTGTCAGTTCTATTTCTTCAGCTGTTAGGTGTTCCTACAGGTCTGTCCTGGTAAAGACTCAGCTTGATTAAAAGATCTGATGGGATCACAGCACAGGGTATAAAAGGAATTTGGGCTTGTCCAGAAGCACCTGCTTCCACTACCCTGAGATGTACAGGCCACTGTGCTTCCTGCCCCTGTGACACGTTTAACCCATTTATCTC
Source organism: Natator depressus (assembly GCF_965152275.1). NCBI lineage: Eukaryota > Metazoa > Chordata > Testudines > Cheloniidae > Natator > Natator depressus. The sequence goes on along the minus strand of NC_134241.1, from coordinate 86,735,350 downwards.
ACAGTGCAGCACCCTGGGATCAGGTGAGCAGCATTCATTGACCCTGGGGAGAAGTGCTGGGTTCCGAGGAATTGTGAAAAGAAAGCATTAGAAATATACAAACCTGTGACATGAGCAGTTACTGGTGCAGCCAATTCCTCCGCAGTCTCAAAAAGCTTCTTGTATCCACCAGCTGGGTGCTCAATTCTGAAAGGTTTTAAGAGAGCTTACATAAGAGCTTTGGAAATGTGTCAGAGTTACAGGGCTTTGTTTCTAGATGGGATCATTTCTGACTCACACTAACTCTTAACAAAGCTGCACGATCAGCCTGAGGAGAAGCAGTGGCCCTCAGAAGAATGAAGGTTTGAATGGACCTGAGGGGAAGCCTGATGAGCTGCATTAACTGATTAAAAATAACACAGAGACTTTGAAGAAAGAGAGTGAGCATCATCATGTGCCTTCACTGCTGGGCATCAGAACTGAACTAATGTTTCTGAATGCCTCAGCCCCCAGTGGCTGCTCTACAACAGGGCAAAGCCATAATACTATTGGTAACGGGTAGAGAAACCCTGAGGTCAGGGAACTGGGCTGTGATTTTAGTGCCAAGAGTCACAAGTTCCATTTCCCAGGCCTCAGGTAAACAGTTTGCTGCCAACTGTAATGTGTGTGTATGGCTAAAAATCATACACTTGATTCTCCTCCTGCCAAGTACAGACTACAATGTCCAACGCACTCTAAATATAGACTATACTCCGCACTGCACTACCCTGCCCTCTCATCCAGAGGTACAGACCATCCTCCTGCCCCCCCAACTGTAACCCCCCAGAACAGTATGCACACCCGAACTAGCATACAGAACATACTGCACCCCTAAACACAGACTGAAATTCCTCCCTGACTCTGGTGCAGCCTGCTGTCTAGGACCTGGTCACCCTCTCTCATTGCTACTGTAACGTTCCCCCTCTGTGCCTGATCCACAAAGGATGCACGTCTGTTACAGCCAACTGCTAGAGTGTGGCTCTTTAGCACATGTTGCGGAGACTTATGCTTTCAGCTCTGGAGGTCCCCTGTCAGTCCCTGCTTATGACAACCATCACATTGCTCCTTGGAGAGCAGAGTGCTGCATTATTCCCATATACTGCAACTTCTGAAGTGGGTTTCCATTTCTGAGAATATAACAAGCTGTAATAAGATGCTATGTGCAATAATCTCGGTAGGTAAGTTCAGGTATCTAGTAAATCCAGCAGATCCAGCTGTAGCATGGAGGAGGGAGGAAAGAGCCAGAGAGTGTAACTCCTTCCCCCAATACTCCCCATAGGAGGGGAGAGCTGATATCAGGCTTCATATGCCCCCCGCCCCCACTTCAGCCATGTGAATTTGGGGAAGAAAATCTTCTGGGAGGAGCCAGCCAGTAGGAGCAGAGATAAGCAACTGTAGCCAGCACCTTCGGAAGTTGGTGGCATCATCAGCACTCAATGGATTTCACTGTGAAAACTCTCCCCCCTGTGCTGACTGGCTATTTGCTTCCCCCTTTCCCCACAGTCTCTTCCCTTCAGCCTCCCTCCATGCTCCCCTTCCCTTAGTACTGTCTCCCTTCCTTTGTCTGTCTGGTTAGCTAATTCCCTCCCAGCAAAACTCCACCAAGTAAGTTTAAAACAAGCAATCAAAGAATCGTGGCACTAACTTGATATTTGCATCCTATTACATTGCTCCCTCCGCTCATGTGCTTTATCTCCCTTGCCTTCCTTCCCCCCCAGCATGTCTGTGTCCTCTCCTCTACTTAGAAAGTAAGCTATTCAGAGCATGAACAGTCTGCTACTCTGGTTGTACAGTGCCTCACACAAAAAGGGACCCTGCCTGAGAATGGGGGCTCCAGGGGGCTATTGTAATACAATTACTACATTAATAATAAGCACCAAGTCTCTAGTCCAGAGAAGAGCCTGTAGGGGTACTCACTGGCTGGACATTTTCTCCCTGATCAAGGATTTGAGCTTTCCAGAGCCAACTGCGGAGTGTGGAAGTCAGAGCTGTGTGCTGGATATTTATATGAGTGGTAAGTCCCACTGAAGGGAGTTATAGCCTCAAGGAAATCATCCCAACCAATTAGCTTGTACCAGGGAACAGAAGTTGCTTTCACCACTGAAATCATCCTGACCCTTTATTTATTTGTATTGCTGTTCACACAACAAAGTCTTTGAATGTTTTCCAGAGACTTAATTCCTTCCCAAGCAGAAATGGATTACAAAGAAATAAGAAGGGAAAGAGAGTGCATTTGAATCACACAGTCTGTAATGTGCTCTGCCCTTCACTACCACCACCACTAAGACTGGCTCTGTGCATGGTGCTGCTGGATCTGAGCAGCAAGGAAACAGTCTCCCAATGCACACCTGAGGGACAAAGAATTCTCTCTCTCTCTCCCCTCCAGGGAGTCTGTGTATCAGGCACTAGACCAGGCATCAGGAGATCATGAATTCTCTTCCCAGCTTTGCCACTGACCTGCTGTGTGACCTTGGGGAAGTCCCTTCATTTCTCTGTATCAGTGACCCTGTCTGTAAAACAAGAATAACTTCACTTTATCCTTAAATGTGAAGCCATTTAATATCTATAGATAAAAAGTGCAATATCCGTGTGTAACCTTTCTGCTCGTCAGAGTTGGCAGCAACAAGGGCCGGGTTCAGTATCTAGGGGTTCCATTCTAATAACACAATGCAAAATCAGCTCAAGCCCCCACCCAGTGACCTGGGACAAAATATATACCACCCCCGCTGGGCGCCTCCAAGAGGCAATACTTCCCCTCTCGCAAGCACAGAGTCTGAGTGTAGCAAAAGCCTTTTAATAACAGAGAGAAACAATATGGCATTATGTTGGGGAAACACCACCAACAGGATTCATAACACAACCCATGAGCAAATTGGGGCGTGTCCTTTCCCTTTGGTTCTTGAGTCCAGCAACCCAAAGTCACCCAAAGTCCCAAAAGTCCAACAACCCAAAAGTCTCTGTCCCTGGTGGTCAGTGTAGCTCCAGAGTTCAAAAGTTTATCTGCAGAGTTTTACCTCCCAACCTGGTTGGAGATGGGGGAGGAGGGGTGTTAAGGGGGCACCTTACATGGTCCAAAGCTGAGTGCTCCACCTCTCCATGGGGCTCCGCTCCGCTCCACCAGCCGTCCCACAAACTGCTCTGCTCCACCAGCTGCTCTGCTCTGCCAGCCGTCCCACGAACTGCTCCACAATATATCTTCAGGCCCCCCCACTACTTAACACAACACTCAATGATTTCAGCTCTTAGTAAATTTAGCTCTTTTGTGATTTCAGCTTGTAGTAGGGAAGCCTCAGTGCTGGTGCACCATTGGCCCAAAGTGAATTCAGCTCAGCAGCCTGTAACTAGACTCCTAATGGAATCAAAATTAGCTCTGTTTCAGAGTAGCAGCCATGTTAGTCTGTATTCGCAAAAAGAAAAGGAGTACTTGTGGCACCTTAGAGACTAACAAATTTATTTGAGAATAAGCTTTCTTGAGCTACAGCTCACTTCATCGTATGCATTAGCTCTGATATTTCACAGTGGAGAGAGGAGGAGGTACAATTAGCATGTAAGGCCCTCACCAGGGGGCCCATACCACCAGGTATTAATACCTGTCCCCAGCCTCTCTCCATTCACTGAGTTTTGGAACCCATATCCCTGGCCTAGCGAGTGCTACTTAGTTGATGTCGAGTCCCTTCATCATAACGAAAGGCCAAGTACAGTTCCACTGTCCTTGATTCACATAATCAGGATAATAACAATTTACTCTTCCTGCCCCAATAACAGAGAAACTGGGATCCCACAGCAGCCAAAGTGACCATTTGGGCAGCTATGGGTTCATGCTAGGCGGGGTGGGTGTGCCTATGCAAATGAGATCAGCCCCTGAAGTTCTTTTCCACAACTTGCCACAACTCACCACCAGATGTCAGGGTGGAGATCATCCTGACTCTACTTACAAGTGTTTAGATAATAATCTTATGTAGCTATTCCGATGGTCCAGGGACATCTACATCGAACACATCACCGACCACTGACAGTACCAGGAGGTGTGAGCCAGTACAACATCATGCATCAACTATGGGAAAGGGACTGAGAGACTTTTTCCATTGGACCATATAAACTGGAACCATAAACTCTCTGAACATTAAATCCCACCAAATGAGGGTAAATCCATCCTCATCATCGTATCCACTCATTATACTCCACATCTGAACATAGCCATTATATGAACAACATACTCCCATATCTCAATGTCTGTACTTTGACCTGTTAAACTTTTACCCCCAATTGGGGAGATTGCAGATTATGTATTCCTTACGCCACCTGTTCCTAAACCGAATTTCACACCCCTTGATAATCTGTACCTTATTCCCTGATAACCAGAAACTTCTATGCTTAAACTCTGGACCGTTTTCTTTTTACTTCAACATCATCTTAATAAAATTATTAATTCCTAGTGAGTCTGCAACTTTGCTACTGATCCACTTCCCATCCCATTCTGATTTAGCATTGACCACTTCCCATATCTATCTGCTACTAATTCCATCCCCCAGCCTTGTGCCATGGATGATGTCTCTTCCTAGCCTCAGTGTACCACACTACGCATCTGTTACCATCTGCTTCCCTCCCCGCCACCCCATGTTGGGCCTGCCACTGATTGCTGTACTGTGACTGGCCTTAAAAACTTGCTACACTGCAGTAGATAATACCTTAAACAAACCATGTTATCTAAGCCCATGCAGTACTCCCTATAATAAGAATAAGGTAGTTCAGGTACTGTGGGACAGGGATTGTCTATACCTTTTGTCTTGTACAGCACCAAGCACACTGCCAGTGTGTAACAAAAATCCATGCATAATAATACTGAGGTAACTGTATCTATTTATCAGACACAAAGTTTGATAGCTTTTAAGGGGACAGCAACTTGTAAGCAGCAAATTTTTAAGCCCGATCAATGTTGGCTCTCAATAGCTATCAGTCTCTGCCATGCAGACATCCACATCTCTGCAGGAACCCTGGGGCTCTCCTTGCATAAGGCCCATCTAATGTGGGAGGAGCTATTGCAAATGCATCTCACCTATCAGTTGAGCAGGAGTTGAGATTCAAGAGGTTTCTGGTTCATTGAAAGTGCCAACTTAGTATTTCAGTTAAAAAAATTACAAGGCCAGATCCTCAGCTAGTGTAAAAGCAGCACACCTCCATTGACTTCAATGCAGCTACATCAGTTTACATCAAGTGGGCATCATATTAACAATGACAAGATATTTACTAGGATTCTCGTGGTTTGTCACTGCTTGACATGAAGTGCTTAGCCTGATTTAATGGTGTAATATCTAGCTAAACAACTTAGACTAGAAGAAAAATGGCATATCCTCTTAACTACAGGCATGCAAACTCAGAACACACTGCTGCTTCATTACTCCAGACTGGGAATTGTGTCTTCGCAAACATATTCCATGCACATGGCCTGTTGCCTGCCTGCACACGTATCTGTTAGAACAGACTGATGACGATCATACATTGACCAAACTCCTACATGGGTCAACACTACAGCAGACATCTTTCTATTGGAAAACCATCTTTAGTGACTATGTTGTCACACTGGCACCAAGTCTTCTTAAACAGGATGGAACATACTGATACATCTTTGCCACAGAATGATTACGGGCTAGTTTATACAACCATTCATGCTGAGTAGCACCTTATCCCATTGAGGTCAATGGGCTATTACCTCATGAATAGTCCCTTGTGAGTTAAGACATCTCAGTCTGGCCCTATGCAAACAATTCAGGAAAGAGCGGCCTGGAGTTCATTTACAGGTACTTCTGACAGATTGTTAAATTTTTAATTGACAGAAAGATGCCTGATACCTAGTGCAGTGGACAATCTCTTTTCAAAGCAATATACAGTTACTAGTTAATTAATAATCCTCAAAACCCCTGACAAGTATTAATGTTCTCACTTTACAGATCAGGGAACTGAGAGACAGATGCTGTGAAGAAATGGATTAAGCTAAACTGTGCTAAATCACTCAGACCAAAATAAGAGTTCTACACAAACTTACACCACATCAATTTAAAAACACATCTTTAGTTAAACCAGTGCAAGTCTATGTGTAGACCAGTGTATGTGACAGGGCTGAGATTAGACCTCAGGAACAAGCTCCTAGTTCTTTGTCCAATCCACTACATCATGTCGCTGCAGCATGTAGAGATGGTTTAATATTCAGGGAGAGAGAACTGGATTCTATCTGGCTCATCCATCATAATAATAATCAGGGGCTGGGGAATGCCATTGAAAGTGGGAGGCCCATAGATTTGCTTCCCTCCTTCTCCTCTCAGGCCCCTCCACTACCTCACTATCCTTACCCCCCTAGGCAAGGAGCCCCTCTGCCCTCCACAGTGGGGCCAAATTTGAGTTGAGTGAATGGCATTGCAACTTGACACATGGGGTTGTAGTGCCACTCAGGTTTGGCCTGGCCAAAAAATAGTCAGGCCATGGCCCTCGTGCCCCACACTCACCCCACCCAAGGCTCCCTGTGCTACAATTATAATTGTTAACTAAATCCCCAGTACAGAATCTTTACTGTCAGTGATGCATGAATCAGGGGGAAAAAAAACAAACAAGTTTAACTTTTAAATCCCAGACTAAGTTTGTAGAGCTGGGTATTAAACCCCATCTTTTCACGTGTAGAATGAAGAAATTAGTTCTCGGATCACGGAGACACAAACATGGAACCCCACGATACAAATTTTACAGAGTCAGTTTTCAGAACAGAAATATGCTTTAAGAACAGAGAACACTATTACTATATTGTACACAACTCTGATAGGCTACAGGAAACTGAATGAACTCAACTGATAAATTAATTAGTCCTCCTGGCTAATTTTAACTTTGCACCATGGTACTTAAAATGAATACTGCCCAGTTTGAAGTAGACTTTTTAGAATGAGTCAGAAAGAAAACTGACAACTCCATAGCGGTTTAGTTTAAAATGAAACAAAGAATGAACATTTTTATAACGTGTCAGCCATTTAAAGGTGTTAACTGTCATGTTGTTAGTCAGATTTGTAACTTAGTTAGCTATTACTTTAGTTTATGTCAAGACCTTGGACTACAGATTAAATAACATGGATCAGGAACTCTGAATAATTGGGGCAGCCCTCTGAAAGTTAAATCCTAAGAAATGTCAGCCTCTCTCCTAATAAGTTGCTTACATGGAACATGTAAGTAAGTAAAGTATTAACACAGAACAGAATAATATGGAAGTCATTACAGTGTGTAAGGTTAGGCAGGTACTGGGGTTTGCAATGCTTTATAAGCACTGTTTGCTCCAGACTGCATATAGGTGACATACATCTTACTAGCAACAGCATCAATGCAAAACAATTTCTACAGACAAAAGAGCCATTGATTACATTACCAATATCAGCCAGTTTACACTGGATCCCTCCCCTCCCATCATAAAACAACAGCTCACCACCCTAAACACTAGATTATAGCAGGAAAGCACACATTAATGTTCCAAGACATATCCTGGCTATTAGAAGATAACCTGCTGCACCAAAGAAAGGAGACAAAAGCTCATACTACAGCTAGTGAGCATTTTTCTCTGTCCCCAAGAACTGTTTGTGCTGCATCACAGATGGTGCCTTTTGAAATTTCCACAAGCAGAGGCAAAAACAATTGCTTTGTCTGGAAAACTGAGTAAATTATGCTAGAACAGAGCTCCAAGACCAGATGTTTCCCTCCTAGATCCCTACGTGGAGGCTCTTTGCATGGATTTTCCCCTTTCCATATAGAGGAGAGGCTCAGCTGCCTACTTATCCCCCATACTCATCCCTCCAGATTTTGCTGATGCTTCCCCATGTGGTCCAGCAGGTTCATGCTGGGTCAGGAGATGGGGGGTAGCTGGGAAGAGAACAAGACTATGGGACCCCCAAATTCCCTCATGTCCCCTGTCCTAAAGAGGACCCTTGGATAAGATAAGTCAGTTCCACCGCACCCCCTGCTCCCGGAAAAAATCCATGACCGTGCTCATCCACAAAAAAGGCGAATGAGACGACCCCAGCAACTGGAAGCCCATCTCCCTCTGCTCCACCATCTACAAGCTGTATGCCAGCTGCCTCAAGGCAAGGATCACGGACTGGTCAGTGTGAGGGGGCGCCGTCAGCTCAGCGCAGAAGGGCTTTATGTCCTGCGAGGGATGCTACGAGCACAACTTCCTTCTTCAGATGGCCGTCCAGGCGGCCAGGAGATCCAGGAGGCAGTGCGCCATAGCATGGTTTGACTTGACCAACGCCTTTGGGTCCATACCCACCATCACATCTTCACCACCCTGGGAGAGTTCGGGATACCAGAGACCTTCATCCAGATCCTCTGGGACCTCTACAAGGACTGCACCACCACCATCCGCACCACAGACGGAGAGACGGATGCCATCCCCATCCGCTGCAGCATGAAACAGGGCTGCCCTCTCAGCCCCATCATCTTCAGTCTGGCCATGGAACCGCTCATCCGAGCCATCTCCAGCGGCCTGACCAGCTTCGACCTGCATGGCAAGAAAATCAGCATCCTGGCCTATGTGGACGATCTGCCCTTGGTCGCTGACAGTTCGGAAAGCCTCCAGCGGATGCTCAACGACTGCCAGCTGAGCCGCTGAGTGGATGGGCCTCCGCTTCAACTCCAAAAAGTGCGCCTCCCTTAAAGTCGAAGGCGGCGCCAGGGCTCTAGTCCTGGTGACACAGTTCCTGATCCAGGGCGAGCCCATGGCCTCCCTTGAAGAGGGAGAGGTATACCAACACGTGGGCACACCCACAGGAGTCTGCCTCCGACAGATCCTCCCCGAATACATCATTGAAGAGATCCTGTGGGACGCGGCCCAAATCAACTCCTCTCTGCTTGCCCCCTGGCAAAAGATCAATGCCCTCAATACCTTCCTGATCCCCTGCATCTTCTTTGTCCTCAGGGGATTGCCTGTAGACAAAGTGCCCCTGAACAAGGCCGATAGGACAATCAGGCAGCTGGTGAAGAAATAGCTCTACCTTCCCCAGAGGGCCAGCACCGACATCATCTATATCTCCCACAGGCAGGGCGGCACCAAACATACCTCGGATGGGCGACCTGTGCGACGTGGCGGTGATCACCCATGCCTTCGGCCTCCTGATGTGCCCGGACCTGACGGTGAGGAGCATCATGGAGGAAACCGTATGGGACGTAGTCAGGAAATGCATCGTCAGGTCCCCCTCCGAGCAGGACGTCGCCACTTACCGCAGCAGCTCCCTGGAAGCTGAATTAGGGAGAGAGGGGGGAGACCTGTCCTCTCTCTGGTCCCGAGCCCGCAATGCCTCGAGATGCCTAGAAAAGAGAATCGGCTGCCGCTGGAAGTGGTGCAAGGAGCGCCGGGAGCTGGGAATACTGGTGCCATGCATAAAGACCCCGGACCACACCATCATCACCCCGACCGCCAGAATCATGCTGGAAAGAACCCTGAAAGATGCCATCTGATGCCACTGTGCCAAGAACCTCAAGCGGAAGCCGGACCAGGGCAAGGTGTTTGAGGTGTCCAGCAAGTGGGACGCCAGCAACCACTTCCTCCCTGGGGGTAGCTTCACCGACTGGCAGTTTGTCCGCCAGGCCTGACTCAACTGCGTTTCCCTCGATGGAGCCATCTGCCACGGCAACTGGGACAAGCGCTGCAGGAAGTGTGGCTACGCCAACGAGACCCAGCCCCACGTCCTGTGTGGATGCAAACAGCACTCCGGAGCCTGGCAGCACTGCTACATTGCCATCCAGAACTGGCTGGTGAAAGTCATCCCGCCATCCCTGGGGAAGATCAGTCGACTCTGCCATCCCCGGGACAGACAGCTGACTGCGACCTGACATTGTCGTGACTGACGCAGAAAAGAAGGTGGTCCTCATGGTAGACGTCACAGTGCCATTTGAAAACAGGTCACAGGCCTTCCACGAGGCCTGAGCATGGAAGGCATTGAAGTACACTCTGCTGGCTGACACTCTGAGAGCCCAGGGCTACGAGGTCCAGATCCACGCCCTGGTCGTGGGAGCGCTGGGCGCATGGGACCCCCACAATAAGCTGGTACTGACAGCGTGTGGAGTCGGTTGACGCTATGCCCGGCTTATGAGACAGCTCATGGTGTCCGACACCATCAGGTGGTCCAGAGACATCTACACGGAACACATCGCAGGACACAGCCAGTATCAGGTTGAGTAACTGAGAATGCCAACCAGGGAAATAACCCACTTCCTTCCCTGATGAACCGAGGGACGCACCCCACCCATGTACTTATTCTCTACACCAATACTGACTTGGACTCTTAATACATTCCACGGGTGGCGTACCCGAGCCCATTTATCCACTGATGCTTTAAAAACTCCCACACCCCAATCTGGATCTATGCTGGTTATGTGATATGTATGTACCTCGTGAACCTTGTAACCGATATTTGCAATCCCCCATAACCCAAGCCCGACCCCATATGTTCAGTACCTTCCCTCTTAACTTGTGTAAATTTGATTTTAAACGTTAACTTTAATAACATTTTTAAATCTGTTTTTTCCATGGAGGCAGATGTGGTTGAGAAAGACCTTGCAGCCAAGGTGACAGGAAGACAAGGGTGAGTAGCCACTGGGTCCACAGCCTGTATACAGATGACCATGACCTTCTGAGGTCCTGCAGTACTGCTGACAGGCCCTCATAGGAGCAAACTCCATCTCCTTGACGGAATAATGGGAAGGGACGTCTCTGTGAGAATGTCCATGTAGAGATTTCCTCACTCTGAGAGCCTTCATACAGGGTTATTTATTTATTTTTTTAAAAAACACTTGAGGCAAGATTCTATTGCTGTTACATGCACAGAAATCCTACAGAAATCAAAAGGAGCACAGCAGGACACAGAATCAAGACCTTAATCTTTTTAGGAAAAACACTGCAATTCCAGATGGCACAATTCAAAGGAATGAGGATTATCAGCCACATGATTGTGAAAGATGCATTATTTAGCTTTTTTAAAGGGAAAAGAGAAGTTCTTTATTTTGCTGTTAAGTTTTTCTTAGTTGACAAAGATTTGTATCAGTCTTTCTTAGAGATTGACCATTGCTTAGGAAATGCCAGTCAGTCACCTGGACAAGGAACAGGAATTTATTTCACTTGCAGAACGTAAGAGGCATTTGTAGCCCCCCATTTCCCCAAGAAATAGGGTATTTTGAGGAAAGAACATTCATTGCTCTAGAAAAGAGCTACTTGATGCTTAAAAATAGACTAAGATGATAGAAATAGAAATGACCATCCTCAGGCAAACTCTGCATGAGTTATGCTGGCAAAAGCATATTTATCCCAGAATGAGAATTCAGGTACAAAGTTACTGGGAAATCTCCCCATGAAATATTGAATAAAAAAGCTCTAGGAAAAAAGACTAACTAGAAGTCTAGAGGATTCTTGGTTGCCTGGAAATCAGTACTAATTTGCTTTCATTTTAGTTTGGATGTGTTTGGCTTTGTGGCAGTTCTAGTGTAACTTCATAGGCCATTGGACTCTTACCACAGCAAATTCAAACTTCTTGTCCTCTCTTCAAGATCTGCTTATCTCTCTGGTCTCATTTTCTCTTACTCCTCCACCCTGTCCCTGTGTTTCTCCCAATCTGCTCACCTTACTGCTCCCTTTGGCTTTTCCCCAGTCTCCGTTTTGAACCTTTAATCGTATCCCTCCGGGTACGTCCCCACTGGAATAAAAGACCTGTGGCACAGATGCAACTGGCCCAGGTAAACTGACTTGGACTTGTGAGGCTCGGGTTGAAGGACTAAAAAATTGCAGTGTAGATGTTAGGGCTTGGGCTGGAGCCTCGGATCTTGAACCCTCCCCCATCACAGGGTCCCAGAACTCAGACTCCAGCCCACGCATCTGTACTGCAATTTTTAGTCCCATAGCCTGAGCCCCATGAGCCCGAGGCAGCTGACCTGGGCCAGCTGTGAGTGTTTAATTGCTGTGTAGATGTACCCTCAAGGGCTATGATTTAGCCAAGCATCCCTACTCAGTAATGCACTTAAATATATTTAGTCTGAGGGTGTGTATGCACTGCAAACTAAGCGTGGGCTCTGATTCTGGTTTGAGCTCAAGCCCCCTTTCTGTCTACCAGCAAATCAGTCTGACTCAGAACAGCAAAGACCCAGGTTCCAAGACCCTGCTCAGGCAGGTAAGTCAGAGCTCTAATCCTGCTGCGACTCACATCCAAAACCTGTAATTTTTGTAGCTAAAGCTGTAGACCTGAGTCAGAAGGTCTGCATAGTGCAATGTGGCCACATTAGTGTGGCTGGGTGGGCTTAGAAACACCGAGTTCACAAGCACAAGTCTCCCAGATTCAGGTTTACAGTGCAGTGTAGAGACACACTTATTAATTTAGTGTGCCTGGCCATTTAAGTGCCGTGATGTACCAGGGAATAAATGTCAGCATTAGATTCTTCTTTTTGGTGGGGGGAGGGGAAAGGAGGAATAGCACAGGAGCATTATGTGAGGAAGGAACATAAGATAGCCATACTGCCTAAAACAGTACAACTTGACACCCCAACTTGGATCTGTAGAGTGCCACCAGGACCAATAAAGGGGAAGCCTCAGGTTGCAGGAACTAAAGCATAAAATGAAGGAAGTGCATGTGAGCTTGCACAGCACCTGCTCCCATATTGCCCAATGCAATCAAATGATAGTACTGCCTCCTTTCCACCCTCACTCCAGAATGACAGAGAGCAAGCAGGTGGGCAGTTTAAGGATTTATCAAGGAGCAGCACTGTAATTAAAAAGACAAAAACATAAAACAGACTTTCAATTTCATGGCTCAACTTGCCTTTAAATCAAATACCAGTTCTAGCCTTCATTTTACACTGAAATGATGTTATTAGTGAACTTGTGACACTATGTTTAATGAAACCTTGAAACACACTAGAAGAAATGTGACAGTGAGCAAGAGGAGGAATTCTGCAGTGGAGAGTACACCTGAATACCAATTGAGATTACAGGGTTTTTTTTTTTAAAAACCATGTGCTTGAATATCAGGTGCTCTGACAAGCCTGATCACCTCAGGCAAAACTGCATGTAAACAGCTAAGATTCAGAGCAGGGTACCTACTAAATTTCAAATAAGTAGCTGAAAAGAAAAGTAGCTGAAAAGAAACTAAGAACATGGTTAAATCTTTCAGGATCAAATTATAAATATTACAGTAGTGAAAAAACTTATACTATTACATTATGTAAATAGCAGTTTTTACTGAATATTTCAGTAAGTGGTAGGATGTTGGGTATAACTAAGGATGTTTACAGAACAAAGTGGTTATTTACCTTATGGTAACTGCGGTTCTTCAAGTGATTGCACATGTCCATTCCAATGTAGGTGTGTGCATGCCCCCAATCCCTGAGCACAGTCGCTGGAAAATTTTCTCTCAGAGGTACCCGTCAGGGTGGCTCTGGTGCCCCACGCTCATAGTGCTGGTATAAAAGGACCCAGCAGACCCCACACTCCCTCAGTTCCTTCTTACCACCCAGGATGGTCGCTGGAACTGTTCCCTTGCTACGACAAGCTTCTCAGTGGACCTTCTTTATGATTATTGTATATAGCTGTAAATAGTTTATTAAGTCTTACTTAGCATAGTTTGTTTTTAGTTAGTTAGCGAAGTTTTCTCCATACTTGGTGCCAAGGCACGCCGTGGTCACCGGGCTTCAAGCCCTGTGCCTCCTGCAATAAGGTGATGTCCCTGAGTGACCTGCACTCTAGTTGCTTGAAGTGCTTGGGTGAGGCTCACATCAGGGATCGCTGTCAAATTTGCAGGGACTCCAAACCCCGTACAAAGGACCAGGAGACTAAATTGAAGTTTCTCTTTCTGGAGGCGGCACTGAGACCTTCCTCCGAGCAGAGCCAGTTGGATTCAGCACTATGCCCTCAGTGTTGGTGAGGAGTGCTCCTTCTATGGTGCAAGAGTCCTGGCACTATTTGCCATCCCTGGTGCTGAGGAAGAGGCACAAGGGGCAGCTGGCCAACAGTGGAAGTTCCCCAACTCCTAAGAAGGCCAGGCATGGGGAGCAGAGTACAGTGCAACATAGGTCAGGCCACTCCTCTGCTTCAGCATCGCAGTCAGCACTGTTGACATTGGCCCTTATGTGGGTACCATTGACTCTGGTACCAGATGAACTGGCACTGGACGGACAGCACGGCACCAACACCATCGCAGCGCTGTCTACAATGGAGGTGTTTGCTGCTGCCAGAGACCAGCTGGCACTCTCAATATCGCCATTGCTGGCAGTACAAGAGTCAGCAGCATCGGTGCAGGTGGCTAGGAGGAAGCACATAGCCCCCAGTTGCCGCTCAGTTCCGGGCCCTGCAGTACCATCTTGAGGGAAACCAACAATGCTGGCCCCGATGCAAGCTTCTGTGCCTCGGAACCGATCTTCAAACACCAGTGGGAACTGCACGTCCATGGTCATCAGATTTGGAGGTTGGATCGTACTCCTCTCGGCTGAGCAGTTGTTTTTGCTTCTCCTTCAGTCACCCCTTCCCTGCTGTGACCCCTGGCATAGGAGTGCCATTGAGTGCTTGACCTAGGGGTCACTGGCCTATGCCAGTGCAATGACCCCTTTGAAACCCCCAATCCCAGGGCCCCATTCAGAATGCTCATACCTGGTGGCCTCCAAAAGAAGGGCACATCTGTCTCATTGGGCATCACCTCATCCGGACTCTGGTACTGAGTTTCAGGAACTGGCTCTGCAGGATCCTGTCAGCACAGAAGGGAAGGAGGGGCCCTCGGCCAGTGCAGGCTTCCTCCTCCCCGGACGAGGCTGTGTCAAGGCCACGCGTGTTGCCTCCCCAAGACATCTGTAAGGCCCACCAGGAGCTACTGAGGACTTAAACTTGGACTTGCAGGCAGCAGTACTGAAGGAATCCTCCCACAGCCTGATTAACATTTTGGTTGTGGCATGGCCGTCAAAGGTAGCCCTGCCTTTCAATGAGGTCACTATGGACCCAGTGAAAGCTCTGTGTCAAACCCTCGCTTTCCTTCCCCCACATCAAAAAGAGCTGAGAGGAAGTACTTTGTGCCCGCCCAGAGTTATGAGTTCCTTTACACTCATTCCCTCCCAGGATTCCTGAAGGTGCCTGCAGCCAACAAAAGGGAGAGGCAGGATTTGGAGGGGGCGACTCCTAAGGCAACAGACTCCAAGAAACTGGATCTTTTTGGTAGAAAGGTTTACTCTACCGGGAGGCTGAAGTTTAGCATCACTAACCAGCAGGTGCTTCTAGGAAGATAGGATTTCAACATGTGGGACACGTTGAAGTTTAAGGACTCACTTCCCCAAGAGACAAGACAGGAGTTCTCCTCACTGGTAGAGGAGAGGAAGTCAATAGCCAGGACTTCTTTGCAAGCTGTCCTGGATGCGGTGGATGTGGTGGCCAGGTCCCTGGCCTCCACTGTAGCCATGAGTAGGAGTTCATGGTTTCAATCCTCCGGTCTCCCATATGAGGTCCAGCAAACACTTCAGGACCTCCCCTTTGAGGGAGCTTCACCCTTTTTGGAGCAGACTGACGCTAAGCTTCATGGGCTGAAGGACTCCAGAGCAACCCTCAAGTGCCGGGGGTGTATATCCCATCAACTTCGAGGAAGCACTTCAGCCTCAGCAATTCTCCCGGGTCTCTGCCCTGCCATCCCATCAAGACCTGCAGAGGCATTGGAGCAGATGTTTTAAATATAGACCACCACTCTCCTCTAACTTGGCATCAATGCCTGTCCCGCCCAAATACCCAGAGAGCTCTAAGTGGCCTTTTGATGGGACGTTCAAGGACATTGTACCAGTTCCCATGTTTCCAGATTCTGTTTCCCCTTTATTTTCAGACTGCCTGTCACTCTTCTTCACAGCGCAGAAGGTGCTGAACACAGTGCAAGTGGGGTTTACCCTCCAATTTACTGCTACCATCGCAACCTCCCTCCCTCCCCATCTCTCTTCAGAGCTCCCTCTCAGAAGCAGCTTCTAGTCCAGAAGGTGAAAACTCTCCTCTGGGTGGAAGTCATGGAAGAGGTTCCACAGAATTTAAGAGGGAAGGGGTTCTACTCTCACTATTTTCTAACTTCAGAGGCCAAAGCTGGTCTCAGACCCATTCTAGACCTATGTCTGCTCAATGGCTACCTCAAAAAACTAAACTTTTGTACAGTCTCCGTGCCTTCCATTATTCCCTCCCTGGATCCTGGGGAATGGTATGCTGCCCTCAATTTAAAGGACGCTAACTTTCACATTTCCATCTTCGAAGGCCACAGAAGGTTCCTCAGGTTCGTTGTGAACCAGGTGCATTGCCAATTTGCCATACTCCCATTTGGCCTGTCAGCAGCCCTGTGGGTATTCACAAAATGCATGGTGGTAGAGGCGGCCTTCCTGAGGAGCCATAGGGTGCAAGTCTACCCATATCTGGACAACTGGCTAGTCAGAGGCCAGTCCATGGCTCAAGAAGAGTCCAGCCTCCACCTCTTTCAGTCAATGTTTCAGGTCTTAGGCCTGCTCATAAATGCACAGAAGTGTACCCTCATTCTGGTACAGAGAATAGAGATTATTGGAGTGGTGCTCACCTCCACCCAGGTCAGAATCTTCCTCTCAGGTCAGTTTCAGACAATCATGACCCTGTTAGTACCTAAGGGACCATCCACAACAGCCCATTCTTGTCTGAGGCTCTTGGGTCACATGGCCTCTTGCATGTCTATGTGGTTCAGCACACCAGGTTACACCTCAGGCCACTTCAGACATGGCTGGCCTCTGTATTTTGCCAGACTCAGTCTTCACAATATCTTTCCCGGTTCTCACCTCCCTCAATTGGTGGCTGGACCCACTGACGGTTTGCACAGGTGTTCCCTTCTCATGGCCCCATCCATTGATATCCCTGGTCTCAGACATGTCAGCACTAGGTTGGGGAGCTCACCTAGGACCCCTCAGACTCCAAGGCCTGTGGTCTCCAGAAGAGCTCTCGCTACAGATCAACATCAGAGAGCTCAGGGCAATTCGCCTGGCCTGTCAAGCATTCCTGCCTCACATTTCGGGCAGGAACATGCTGGTGCTTATGGATAACACAGCAGTCATGTTCCACCTCAAAAGGCAGTGAGGGGTCTTACTCTCCCCATTCACCGCACCTGTGACAGGAAGCATCCTTTTATGGGAGTTGTTCATAGCCCACTCAATTCACCTCAAGGCTTCTCACCTTCTGGGAGCGCAGAACAAACTGGAAGATCACCTCAGCAGGTCTTTCTCCCATCACCACAAGTGGTCCCTTTGCCTAGACATCGTGAGGGACATTTTCCAGTGGTGGGGACTCCCCAGATGTGCCTGGTTGCAAACAGGTCTAACAGGAAGTGTCACCAGTTTTGCTTCCTCCAAAACCACAGCCCAGGTTCACCCACGGATGCTTTCTTGCTCCCGTGGACAGGTCACCTGTTCGTTGCTTCCCCCCCATCCTGCTTGTGCACAAGGTTCTGCTAAAAATCAAGTGGGACAGGTGACGGTCATTCTTAGCCCCAGCTTGGCCCCGTCAGCACTGGTTCACCACACTACTAGGCCTTTACATGGCTGCTCCAATTTTCGCAATTTCCAATTTCCTGGGACCTGATCTCCCAGGACCATGGTCATCTGCTCCACCTGAACCTCAGCTCCCTCCATCTCATAGTCTGGAAGCTCCATGGCTAAATCCCAGAGAGCTGGCTTGCTTGGAGCAGGATTGCCAGGTTCTATTAGGAGCAGGAAGCCCTCCACCAGGGCTATGTACCTCTCAAAATGGAAGCAGTTCTCCATATGGGCCTCCCAGCACGGAGTCTCACCCACATTGTCATCTCTGCAGGACATGCAACTATTTGCTATGCCTGAAACAGCAAGATTTAGCAAGTTCCTTAAGTTAAGGTCCACCTTGCCGTGATTTCAGCACTCCACCCCCGAATGGAAAGCCGGTTTGTTTTTTCACATGAGATGTCCATCCATTCCATCAAGGACCTGGAAAGACTATCCCCCCCCAAGTACAGAAACCTGTTCCTCCATCGGACTTTACTCTGATCTTATCAAAACTTACATGTCCCCCATTTGAGCAGTTTGTACCTTTCCTGGAAGCTGGCTTTCTTAGTGGCCATTACTTCAGAAGACTCTCGGGGAGCTGTGCCTTCACATCAGAGCTGCCATACATGGTTTCCTTTAAGGATAAGATGCTGTTGCACCCTCCCCTTAGCTTCCTCCCAAAGGTGGTTTCCCAGTTTCATAGTAATCAGGCAATCTTCCTACCTGTTTTCTACCCAAAGCCACATGCAAGTACTGAGGAGCAACATTTTCACACTCTGGATGTTAGACATGTCCTAGCATTCTACATAGAGCAGATCAAACCATTCCGTAGATCCACCCAACTTTTTGTAGCTATTGCAGAAAGGATGAAAGGTCTCCCTATCTCTGCTCAGAGACTGTTGTCATGGATCACTTCGTGCACTCGTACATGTTATGAGCAGATGGGTGTTCTGCCACCAGCTATCCTGACTGCCCACTCCACGAGAGCGCAAACATCATCAACTGCATTCCTGGCTCAGGTCCCCATTCAGGACATTTGCAGAGTGGAGACTACATTGGAATGAATATGTGCAACACATTTCACAGAACAACAGTTAAAGAAAGGTTAGGAACTGTTTTTTCTTCAAGATGTGTTGATTCTTAGATTCTTCTCTTAATGCACATGTGCCCTTTGTACATAAAATTGGATTTTTTTTTAATAGCAGTGTCCTTTGGGGCTGCACTCTGGGGGTCCTCACAATCACCACAGCAGAGGCTATAGGGGTCAGGGTGGCCTAAACCACCTCTTAGTTTCCTCAGCAATAATGACTCTGAATGGCAGAATGGGGACTGAGGGTGGGTCGTGGAATCTGTAGGGACAGCACATCTCAAAGGACTCCAACCACAGTTACTATAAAATTAGTTACCCATTCTCTTTTCTTTAAGACATTGTCCACATAGATTTTACTCTCGGTGACTAGCAGGCAGTATTCCGTGCTCGGAAGCAGTTCAAGGAGTCCTGCATAAATATCTTTTGAAGGATCACTCTACTAAAGCTTGCATCTGATCTAGAGGCCTGTACCAAGGCACAGTGAGAAAAAAGCATGGACTGAACTCAATGGCACTGCCTTACGTATTTCAGTCAGAGGGAAGTTGTTCAAAATGTCAGTGGAGGCAGCCTGGGCTCAAGTTGAATGAGACCTGATGTGCCCACAGAGATTCTGTTTTTTGCTAACACATAGCAGGTACATACACAGTTGGAGATCCATTTAGATAATCTCTGTGAGGATATTGGTGGTCCTCACTTATTTCACAAATGCAACAGACTTGGTTAGGAGCTAATCAATTTCATCCTGACTAAATAACAGTACACTCTATCCACAACCCGTGTGTGAAGTTTTGCTTCAGCTGGTGAAGAATGAAGTTTGGGGAAAAGAGACCAGCAGGTGAATACACTGGTTAATGAGAAAATCAGACTGTTAGGCAAGAACTTTGGATGAGGCCTAAGAGTGACTTTGTCCTTCTGAAAAATAGCATAGGAGGGCCTGAATCTCTTCTATTCTCCTG
Organism: Natator depressus; assembly: GCF_965152275.1. Lineage (NCBI taxonomy): Eukaryota > Metazoa > Chordata > Testudines > Cheloniidae > Natator > Natator depressus. The sequence continues at coordinate 86,715,733 of NC_134241.1, read as the reverse complement.
GATGACGTTATGGCCACTAGGAATGCTGTCTTCATTGAGAAGTACTGGAAGGAGCAGGTAGACATGCGGTCAGAGGGGGAGTCATCAAACAACCCAGCACTACACTGAGATCCCAGGAAGGAGAGTGTTCTCCACCTGTTGGAAAAGTATGGTTCAGTCCTTTAAGAAATTTTCCCATAGTGGAATGAGAGAATACTATGTGGCCCTGTAATGGGATTCACTCACCATAGAAGCACCTCCCTGTGGCCAGGCATGGCATAGCAGCTATCTTTTACTCTGGCACCCCCTGTTGACAATTGCTCCTTTGCTGCGGTGGTCTCTCTTCCATAAGAGTCTTCTGGCCAGGTCACGGTATTAAAGGCAGCCCCTTGCAGGAAAACAAAGTTCAACAAACAAAAGTCCAACAAATAATTCCTGGATCTTTTTTCAGGTCTCTGACCCTGGCTCTGAGCACAGTGGTCATCATCTCCCTCCAGGCTTTGAATTATTCTAATCCCCTTATGTCAGGGGATTTATGCCACCTTCCCAGTGTCTGGGTCACAAGCTGTGACCAGCAGGGGGACTGTTGGTAGGGGAGTCCAGGCCCTTCCACTCCACTGGGCTCCGACCCAGGGCTCTTTGGGGCTACCAGGGATCTGGCAACCAAGGCTGCTCTCCCTATCTCCCCTTCTCCCCCCCCCCCCCACTCCCCAGCTCAGTCCAAGCTTTCCCCTGCTGGGGTAGTCCAAACCAAGAAAATAAAAAGGGATTACCAATGTCCAGGGTCCACATGTGGGGGAAAGGGGAATTGTTTGATTGTTTCTGGGATAGGTCTTCCCTTCCCTCAGAGAGGGATCTTTGGGGCAGTTATGTCCAAGACTTCAGCCTTCCCTCTGCTCAGCGCTGCTGGAGCTATGGGCTGCAGGTCGGCTCTCTTCTAGGTCTGCCCCCACAAACGAGCTGTTTCCCTCTCTTAATTCCGCCACCATTTGTGGCAGGTGTTGCAGGGTGGGCCCAAAATAATCCCTTAATTCCTTTTTGCTCAGAGTGGGGTTTGTACACCCCATCACACTTCCTGAATCTTACCCTTTGAATGAAGGGTCTAGAATGGGTCTCCATCCTCCTTTCTTCTTTGGTATCAGATAATACCTTGAATAGAACCACTTTTCGCTATATGGGAGAGGAACTGTTCTATCACCCCTAGTTTCAATAGATAGTCTGCTAAAGCAAGAAATAGACTCTCATTGAAAGGGTCTCTGAAGAGGGACAGGGTAGAGGGGTGGGAAGACAAGATAGCCATAAAATGGATCAAATAACTGGTGGTAATTACTTCTCAAATGCATATGTCTGATATTATGGCTTTCCATACACTTCAGAAAACTGCAAGACGATTTCCACAGGGAGGAGCAAGAAAAGCACAGGAAATTGTTAGATCCAGATGGCTCGGTAGTATGCAGCTCTCAACCTTTCCATCAGAATTGTTGCTTTGCTCAAGAGGATGATTGTGTGTTACCTGCACCCAAAGACATTGGTCTCTTCTTCTGGAACCTCGGTCATTTCCCTGGGAGTTCCGATGAGCTCTAGTGAGGCTTGGAAGGACCTTTGCCTTTGGAGGACTGAAGTCTGTGTTTTCTTTTGGCTGACGGTGTGTATATTCCAAGGGATTGCAATGTCACAGAGAGTCATTGGTCCTGTCATTGAAGAGTCCTGTCATTGAACCCCCTGAAGGGAAGGTCTTCTATTGTGTTTGGTCCCCCCTTTGGAATTTTTGACATCTGAAGCCATGATGATCTGCATATCATCTGTAGCAACTGAACCCAAGGCTGCATCTGCCATGTCTAAAGCATCTTGTAACGGTGACCTGGCTATGGAGTGGCCCTCATATTCCCTGAAACTGATCCCTTTTGTCATGTAGTAATTAAAAAAAAAATCCAACAATTTGTTGTAGTTTACATAGCCAGACCTCAGATCAAAGCCTGGAATTAACTATTCTAAACTGAAGAGTAGCTGATGGAGTAAAATTTTTGACAGGTCAAATTGCTTGTATTCCTTAGCCTGTGTTGTTCATTCATTGGTCACCTCTACCACCAGGGAATTTGGAGGTGGATGAGAAAATAAAAATCCTGAGACTTTAGGTAGTACATATCTTTTATCATCCTTTTTACAGGTAGGAAGAATTGTAGCTGGGATACTCTATATAGTTTTTGCTTGACTCAGTAATGCTACATTTATTTTAAGTACCTCATGTCGACAACAGAAGATTATCTAAAAGCTTATGCTGAGAATCTTGAATGACTTCCAATGGAATTTTTAGGTTTTCTGCAATTCTTTTAATCAGCTCCTAGATATGCTTGAAGTCCTCATCATAAGTGGAGCGTGAAGGCACAACTGCCTCATCCAGAGAGGAAGATGAAATATTCTCTATAGGAAGTATCCTTTCTATTAGATACTGAGTCTCTTCCTGAATCACTTCTTCCTGAGATAGTAGTTGTGGCTGATATGGTGAAAGCGGTTGCTTACCCCAAGTCTCTCCACTAGGATGTCTGTGACTTGTCTCAGCCCTAGTCCAATAAGGATCTCAGGGTTTCCAAAAATTCCATTGGGAGTCCCATATGGAAAAGGTGGCCGCCATGGGGCACCATACCAAAAGTTTTCTCCTTCTGAGTATTTAGCCTTAGAATAATATTCTGAAGGAGGGGCTCCCAGCGATTATGAAGGTGAGCTCTATGTGCTCTATTGCAGGGGTGGGCAAACTACAGCCCGGGGGCTGCATCTGGCCCTCAAGTTCCCACCAGGGAGCAGGATCCAGGGCTTGCCCCACTCTGGCACTCCAGCTGGGGAGTGGGGTCAGGGGCTTACCCCACTCTATGCATGCTGTGGCTCCGCACAGCTCCTGGAAGCAGCAGCATGTCCCCCTTCCAGCTCCTACACACAGGGGCAGCCAGGGGGCTCCACATGCTGCACCTGTTCCAAGCACCACCTCCATAGCTCCCATGGGCCGGGAACTGCATCTAATAGAAGCTGCCTGGCTGCGCCTCCACGTAGGAGCTGGCGTGGGGACATGCCGCTTCTTCCAGGAGCTGCTTGAGGTAAGCACCAACCAGATCCTGACCCCCTCCCGCGTCCCAAACTCCTACCCCAGTCCTGATCTCCCTCCTGCCCTCTGAACCCCTTGGTCTGAGCATCCTCCTGCACCCCACCCCCTCATGCCCAGATCCACCCCAGAGCCCACACCCCCAGCTGGAGCTACACATCCCTCCGCACCCCAGCCCCCTGCTCCAGCCCGGAGCCTCCTCCCACACCCTGAATTCCTCATTTCTGGCTCCATCACAGAGCCTGCACCCCCAGCCAGAGCCCTCACACCCTGCCACACCCCAATTTTGTGAGCAGGATGTGAGGTCTCCCAGGGTGATTTCAACCTTGTTAGGTAATCCAATTCCCTTGCCACCCTCAGTGAAGAGGAGCTCTTCCACCCACAAATTTATCATTCTGAGGTGTCCTACCCATAACGGGTGGCTTAAGCACCGCTCTGTGAGATGCAAAAAAGATTCCCCTGAGTCCTCCTGTCCTTTGGGGGGTGGGGATGGGGAAGAGATTAGACAGACTAGGACACAAGTGCCGACTTTCCAAAGTGCCAGAGGATGCTTGCCCCAGGGTCTGCCCCAGGCCCTGCTCCTACTCCACCCCTTCCCCCAAGGCCCCACCCAACGTCTTCCCACTCTGCCCCCCAAGCATGCCGTGTCCTTGCTCCTTCCACCACAGCCTCCTGCATGCCGTGAAACAGCTGACTGAGGAGGGTGGGGAGAGGTGCTGACCCACGGGGCTTGCTGGTGGGCGGGAGGCGCTCGGGGCAGGGTTGGGAGAGGGGGGAGCTGATAGGGAGGCCGCCGAGGAGTGCTCAGCACCCACCATTTTTCCCCCATGGGTTCTCCAGCCCCGGAGCACCTACGGAGTTGGAGCCTATGGACTGGGATTCTAAGCTGCTCTCATGCATTCCTAGATGAGAAAAAAACATATGCAGCTTTGTTTCCCTAATTTTCCAAATGCTCTGCTGAAAGGACCTACAAATCCTCTACTTAGAAGGGATATGTGATTTCCCCTAAACAATAGCCAGATTATGCAACTATTACTTAAGGGGATGGTTTTCCTGCACACATCATGCAGTTTAGAGATTTGCTGGGAAAGTTAGGAATTCCCTCCCTAAACTTAAAAGGATTTGCTTCCTCCCTCAAACAGAAAATAGATGTTTATTTGTTTCCCTAAGCCAGCCTAGCCCAAAAACAAGGATGGGGGTTGGGGAAAGGGATGAGGAAGTGAGGAGTAAAGACTTCCCCTTCCCCCTGTTTTTTGTTTTTTTTTTAAAAACACAGAATATGCTTATTATACTAACTATACAACACTATACAAAACATACAAACTAGCTCTGCAGACACCACAACACAACACCTCAGGCCACAGGCAATTGAGAAAGAATTGAAGTGGCAGCTGGTCCAGCTCTGCCCTACATACCCTTGGAACAGGGCATAAGGATACCTAGGGAATACGGGTGGACCACATGGGCACTGCTGACAAGAAATCTCCAGCTGAAGGCACATGGGGTGCAGCAGTCATAGGACAAGAGAGAAGGTCCTCTCATGCATCAGTAACTGGTTAAAAAACAGGAAACAAAAAGCTAGAAATGGTCAGTTTTCACAGTGGAGTCTTCCAGGATCAGAACTGGGACCAGTGCTGTTCAACATATTCATAAATGATCTGGAAAAACACAGAAACAGTTAGGTGGCAAAGTTTGCAGATGATACAAAACTACTCAAGATAGTTAAATGCAAAGCAGACTGCGAAGAGTTACAAAGGGATCTCACAAAACTGAGTGACTGGGCAACAAAATTACAGATTAAATTCAATGTTAATAAACGCAAAGTAATGCACATTGGAAAACAATTGCAACTATATATACAAAATACTAAATTAGCTGTTACCACTCAAGAAAGAAACCTTGGAGTCATTGTGGATAGTTACTGTGAAAACATCTGCTAAATGTGCAGCAGCAGTCAAAAAAGCTAACAAATGTTAAGAACCATTAGGAAAGGGATAGTTTCCTGTCTTATCATCAGAATAGCCCTATATAAAATCAATAGTACACCCACACCTTGAATAATGTGTGCAGATCTGGTCACCCCTTCTTAGAAAAAAGGTATTAAAATTGGAAAAGGTATGGAGAAGGGCAACAAAAACGATTAGGGATATGGAACAGCTTCCATATGAGGAGAGAGACTGGGACCGTTCAGGTTGGAAGAAAAACGGCTAAGTTGCGAGGGATAGAAGTCTGTAGAATCATGAATGATGTGAAGAAAATGATTATTTACTCCTTTACATAAAACAAGAAGCAGGGGTCACCAGATAAAATTAATAGACGACAGGTTGAAAACAAACATAAGGAAGTACTTCTTCACACAATGCACACTCAACCTGTGGAACTTGCTGCTGGGGATGTTGTGAAGACTAAACTGGGTTCAGAAAGAATTAGATAAATTCAAGGATGCTACCCCATACTCTGGATGTCCCTAAGCCTCTGACTGCCAGAAGCTGGGACCAGATAATGGGAAATGGCTCACTCTGTAATTACCCTGTTCTGTTCACTCCTGCTGAAGCATATGGCATGGGCCACTGTCAACAGATAAGGTACTGGGAAAGACAGACCATTGGTCTGACCCAGTATGGTCATTCTTGTGTCCTTATGGACTACTACTTGAAGACTAATTATACTTTACACTTTAGTTACATTCCCTCCAAGGATCTCAAAATGCATTAAACAAGAACTAAGCCTAAATGCACTCAGCCTGGCTCGTCATTAAACTCCCCACATGCCCAACCTTGACCACTGATGCAGCCACACAGTTGGCAGCAATGGAGCAATGTTTTTAACCTCCATGCACTTTTACTTCCACATCATCCCATCCTGCTCTCAGCAAGTTCAGATGACACGGTAATAAAAACTCTCCCATCCCACAGAGTTCCCACAAAAGACTAAAACAGACAGGTCTCAAAAGGAATATTCCATAAGTCACTCTTCCAGCTTTCAAGCAACATTGTCCACAAATCTCATGATTCCTCCTTCACCATGTATGCTAATTGGTGTTGGATACAAATTCTTATCTTCCATAGGTGATATTAGAATAATTCTGATGTAAGACACTATTTCACAGTATATAACTACTGATTCATAATCTTTAAAGGTGACTTGCATAGGGAAAGGGAAGAAGGTTTGTGCTTTACCACCTACTATACACTGTATAAAGGCATTAACAAAAACTAAGTTTAAAACCAGCCTAAAAGAAAATCCCTTCCCTTCTTCTATCAGTTTCACTAGTTCTACCATCTCCCATAAGTCAGACAAGACCTGCATTTCTACTGTAAGAAAACAATCAGAATTTTTTTGTTTTTTGAGGGGTGGGCAAGATGACTTTCAGGCTATGCTTTTATAAATGCATAAAGAATGGCACAAACCCCCTCCCTCCTTCATCCCACCTTTTGCAGTTCACTAAGATTCTAAATCATTTAGCTGGTTGTTGTTTTACAGCTGTAATGCAGTTACTTTATGTACAAGCTGAAGCCCAATTCTACAAACACTTACAAAGAGTAATCCCCTTGTAGGGCTACTCAAATGTATACAGTTCCACATGTTTGAATTTAGGGGCTGGATCTGGATTGTTAAAGGGTGAAATTAGTGGTACAACTTCCATTGACTACAATAGGGCCAAGACTCATCCAAAAAGATTATCTACAAATCCAGAGTTTAAAAACCACACACACAAAAACACGTGCTCCCTACAATCAAAGTTTAGTTTCAGTATGGCTTAACATGCATGTACAATGTGCAAAAGAGTTTACCATTATGACAAGGCTTTTGCATTAGATAGATAAATAAACTGTGATTTAACTACATTAAATCACCAGCATAACTAGCAGTGACCATTTACATCTAATTTATACCTTTAACAATACACCAAAGTGCTTAAGGAATGGACAAATAAGTGACCCATAAAACTGAATGGATAAAACAAACCCACCCCCCAACAAAAGCTCCCTGCATATGCACATGTTGTCCTGAATTTAAAAGACAAAAATCAAACCCACCCACAAAAAACCCTGGCAACAACAACAAAAATAGTACACAAATGTTAGCATAGTATATGGAAATACCTGGGAAAAAAACCTACTTTCAAGATGTGAAATTTATTGCACAGAGATTTAAAATCCTGCTGAAGACAAGGGATGAAATCCTAGCCATCAAGTCAACAGGAAAACTCCCATTGCCTTCATTAGGGCCATAATATCACCCATGATGTTTAAGAGAGGGAACAATACAGACATTTTCCAAAAGTCTTGTAAAAGCCAGCTCAGCAGCGTTATAAATAAAACACTGAGGCCTAATATACAATACCTATATGCCAATTTGGTTCAGTGTAGGTATATATCATCCTCCCCCTTCCTTATTTTGTTCGAGCAGTGTATCAGGTCAGTTATCCATGTATTTGAGACCAGCTTTCCATCAAAAATTAGAAATATATATAAAACCAAGTATAATAGTTTTAACATGTATAAATATATTAAAAAGTTAAAATGATTTTAATGATTTACAAATGAGTGCAAAATGAAAAGTATGTATGAGTTTGAAGTTGGATAAACAGATTAATCCATAACCTAGGGTGAATTTCTAGCCCTACTGAAGCCAGTGGGGCCCGGATATCACATTTTTCAATCCAAAAAGGTAATGTTTTGTTGCAAGTACACACTATACGGAGTAGCCAACCAGAGCATTTATACAGTACACAAGAAATGATTAAAAACCAAAACTACAATTTAAATAGCATCATTTTCAAAACAGATTTGACACAAAAAAGTTACAACAATATGCATACTATTAGTTTCCCAGACTCTAGTAATAACACACAGACATTTTTTGGTTACTAATAACTTCATGTTTCTTTTCACATTTCTTTTTACTTCTGAGATTCAACACATACAACTCAGTATTTGTTTGCATGTGTTGGGTAACTTGTAAACATTAAATATTTATCTCATTTCAAGATTTGATAAGTGAAAAATGATCTCCAGAACAAAGATACTTTGGCACCTTTTAACATAAAAAGTGTGCATGTGCACATCTCTCTCCCCCTCCACAAAGTAAATATCAGATTTTCATAGTAAGTATCCTTCACTAGACTATGCATATACCAACCAGATAAACAGATTCAAGAGATATAGTTGAATTAGTATCTTAGGCTACGAAACTTTGGTTTTTTCAGGCTAAGCATTGGTTGCTTAATTGTTGGTTTGTTTTCAAATAATATTGCTTCACTTTCTGTAGTTGGAAATCTGTTCTGGTAGATCAGTGGATATTCCTTCTGAAACTAAAAAACAAAAGAGTAATTATAAAAAAGACTACTTAAAAGAATATAACTGAACCTGATTAGACAGCTATCAGTCCGGGGAGTAAGCCCGCTAGGCAGGATGAAAAATACCTTTGCTGTGATATCCTGCCAAACCCCTGGCCCCTGCCCTACAGGAAAATAACCATTTTGTACTGCATTCAACTGTAACATTATCCCATTTCTATTTAATGCATTGTTTAAAAAAAAAAGTGTATAGTACTCCCTATTTTGTATTTTTGTCAGGCCTTACTTCCCTTCAGTGCTTTACTCTACATTTTCTTTTCTATAATATAGCATGGCTTAACTCTTTAGTTCCTCTCTAGGGCTAATTATCCTCTTTTCCTTCTCTTTCTGCCTCCAACCGCTGCTGGGAAAGAGGTGCTAGAATACCTACCAGGATGGCATGTTTGAACCCTGTTCATGGGTTTTATCTTTCAGATCCGACTCTGATAACTTTGAAGTCTCTCTCTCTCTCTCACGAAAAAGAAGTACATTCTCTCTCTTTCCCACTCCATGGTCTCCTAGCTACTGTGTTTGAGATGGAGGTATGTGCAAGCACTCCTGTATCCTGTACTCAGCCAATGCCAGTTACCCTCATGCAGAACTACACTCATCTCTCCATTTTAAATATTAGTCTCTGCTGTTGGTCCTGACTTTGTCAAACAGTAGTGACATAGACATGAGGCTTATCAGTTTGCACCATCCACAAAGTTCTGAACATTCCAATCAGCTTTCACCCTTCTGCAGCATAGCAAAACTGGAGCCATCTATCTGCAGACAAAGGAAGACAGTCTTGCACTGGCAGACACTCTGTTCTCATTTGGAATCTTTTATGACCATAACAATAGAAATATAGTTTTTTGCATTAAAGTTTAGATTATGCAAATATTGATGGTACTAGGAAAGCTTCCTACTCATCCTGTTTTCCATATCTGTAGATATGGAATATCACATCAAAAATGGGTTTCTGAAACCAAGCTGCTTTCCTATTATCTCTTCAATTTTTTGGTGCAGTGGTCGGGAAGAGGGTAAGTGGTATATGAACTTCATTCAACAGACCAAAAACTTTCTGCTGATGAAGTCAGATTTTTCAAAATGACAGCACAGTTTATAGGCTTGGGGTGGGTGGGAGAAATAATTGGACCTACTCCTAAAGGAAAGAGCATATGGATTTAAAAAAAAAACCCACAAAAACAAAAAAAGCAACATGCTCCACAGGGTTATCATTTCAGGAAAGTATGTAGTGTCTGCCTCAATCGCTGAGAGTAAGACTACTAATTCTTACATATTCTCATGGCCTCACGCAGTCTTACAAAATTAATTGACTTTATATGAGAAGTTCCCAGACTGTGGTGCATGTGCTCATTGAGTTTTTGGTGTACCACTTCCAAACAATATTTGCACCCCCCCCCCATCAGTTTCAAACAAAAAGTCACTGGACGCACTGCAGAGTGCCAAAAAATGCCAGAGAAGCAATATGCACTTTTCTGGTTGCGTTCAGGTATAATAAAGGAACAACTATTCCAGCACAGTAATTTTATTTAGAAATTACAGTGTATTGTGGTTGTGCAGATGAGCATTGTACTTTTATCTGTCTGGCTTTCTGCTAGACCTAGGCCTCAGCTTGAGCTACTGAGGCAAACTTGTGCATTTCAATATCACAACACCTGAGCATTTTTGTCCAAAAATACATATGCATACAGGGCCAGTTTAGAGCAAATGCAGTGAGCCCCAAGATCAAAGGGCTACAGCTAGAGCTCTCTCTACACTCCCTACTCTGCAGAGGCTGTAGCCTGACCCTTGCAGGGATGAAAGGCAAGGGATACATGGGGAATTCCCTCCCGTCTCCACACAGAAATTTGGGGGTAGTCAAAAGATTTAATCTACCAATGCTGCTACTATTTATTTCATACAACCAGTTTCAATTAATTTAAAAAAATGGAGCGCCAGCCTTTTGGTTTGTGACCAAGTTTAAGAAACATTTCAAGTCCTACAAAATCATTATTTTTGTGGAGGCTGGAGGAGGGGGAGTGGAAGAGGGAGGAGGGGGCAACTTGAAGATTTAAAAGCAGCTTTTGTGGAGCTGTGTTTGAGTCACAAGATGTGCTTAGTAAATTCTGGGACAAGTACACTATTCACTGATCAGAGATATTTGCCAAAGCGTTTCTGCAAGAGAAAAAAAATCCTCCAGCATTAAGTCCTGCCAAAGTTGTTGAGCTTTTAGTTTGACTGCTGGGCAGCAGATTAGTAGAATTTAGAAATATCAGATAACCTGAAGCAATATGTAAGTTATTCAGAATTCTATCAGTATGTTAGAAAGTACCAGTTATTTGGTCATAAGAGGGCTTCTCATTCCGAATAGTCTGGTCTTAAAATTTTAACCAAAACAACTATTTTTATTTTTGCGCCCTTCACATCAGAGTTTTACCTAGTGAAGATCGTGGCACAAAAATGAAACAAGAAATCTGGTGCATTTAGTATATCACAAGAAATAACTAATTTCTACCGCAGAGTTGGTATTTAAAGCAGAGGGCTTTGAAAAAAAATGATTTGTGTTTTACTCTTAAATTGTGCTTAGTTTGAAAAACATTGTTGCTAACCAACATGAATTCTTGTAGTGGAGACCAAGCTCCCTTCAAAACAGGATCAGAACTTGCCATCACAACAAGCACTCATCCAGATGGCTGTACCCAATTCTTTTTGCTATCAGACTAGAATTCATTTTTAAAGAGTTTGCTGATGTGCTAGGATCTAGTAATTAGGTAACTAATTCTCTCCTCCACCTCTATGCATGTTTTAAAACCATCCTGCATGCTGCAACTGAGTGTTCTAAAAAAAACCCCAAAACCAAAGTCCCACAAAAAAAAAAAAAAAAAGCCCATTTCTTTTCTTACCCGTTTTAGCTTTTTCTTTTTGTCTCTCAGAGACAAGCTTTTGTCCCGGATAATGTTCTCCAAGAGTTCTGCAACTGCAGCTTGAGAGGTAGAAACTTTTTGTTCATCAAACTCCTGAGGAGTTATCCGCTTACAATATGAATAAGTTGGCAAAATAGCACTGATGTCTTCCCCTGGATGTTGGAACTGAAACAAGAAGGGCAACAAAAGAGTCTACACATGCTTGAAGGATCTTGCTTGGTTGCAAAGTTATTGCCTCACTGGCATTCAGTTACATTGTAAATTAAATGCAAGTTTTAAAAAGTTAAATTGCTAAAAAAAAGTGAAAAACCTATCTATAATTGTAAAGCTAGTTGCATGAAAGTTTGTACTTTAAAAAAAAAAAAGGGGAATGGAATATAGTTTTGTTTTTTAAACTGACAGTAGTAGTTTAATACCCTACAATTCATAAACAGCGATTAACAAAGGGGTTTCAACTTTTTGTCACAGGACCCACCTGAGCGTTCTTTAGAGATTCTATATGATCTTGCACTGCAACCTGTAGGTAAGCTGGAACTTGAAAAATGTCCTGCTGGTGATCCATTAGAAATGAAACTAATCTTGTGGCAAGTAGCTCATCAAGGTCCACTTCTTCTGCACAGCATAACACACATCGAGAAAAAGTCTGTATCATCTAGAAGTATTTAACAGGTTGTTAGTATGTACAACTATAGCATTTGGATTCTTTTCTCTCTCCCTGCAGCGCCGTACTGCATTCCCTGCTACAGATTTGCATCAAAGTACCTCACCTTCCTGCACTATTGACATACATTGATAGAGCAAGGAGGAAATCTGCCATTTTCCCCCATTTAAAACATAGTGATTTTTGCATAAAATTAGAATTATACTCTGTTCTTATGATTAACCAGAGCTTAGTTTTCAGTTTCAATTCTAAAAAAATTTAACCAGGAAGAAGAGTCCAAGAAAACTGCATCACAGTCACATTCTCCACTATGTAGGAAAAGCCACACATCTTGAAATAGCTATCTGGGTTACTTTTCCCCATGGAAACTTCTCCCGGGTTTGCACAGTAACAGCAGAAGAGGAGACTCAGAGGGAGTTAATGCTTGCAGAATCTAGAGCAGTGGTTTTCAACCCCTGGCCCAATCAACACAGCTGTGGCCCATGTAACATCCTCAGGGCCACACACATAGTATATATATTGTGTGGATGCGGCCCACATAATATATAGAGAGCTGCATATGTGGCCCACAATGCTTATCAGGTTGAGAACCACTGATCTAGAGGCTAACATGCCACAGAGTTGATATTTCTATTCCTCACCTGCCCACTAGGTTCTTCCAAATTTAGCTCCCCTCTGCTTAAGGTAGCAGAGGGAAGCCAACAGCTCTAAATGAATAATGAACTAGTATTTATTTGGCACATTTCACCCAAATGTATTAGTGGATCCCAAGTGCTTTACAAAATGCAATAGGAATAGGTTTGTCTATGAAATAGTCATTTTTGGGATGAAACGTGGCAGTTTCTGAACATTTTGCAGCAATACAGCAATAGTTTAGGTAAGAAGTGAACAATATTCAGTTGAAGTTAGGGGAAGTGCTCTCCTTAAAAAAAAAAAAAGCCAATCAAAAACTCAACACATAATTTGCACTTATACACGGTCTTCCATTTGCAGATCTCAAATCACTTTATTAATAATATTTATGAACTCCCCAGAATAATTACAGACTGTGTTGTGGCAGGATCTAGAGGCCCCAATCACTGATAAAGGCCCCACTGTAGTAAGGGCTGTATACATTGATCTGGGAATACAACTCAGATCTGCCTAGCTTCCAGCTCCATACCTCAATCAAACTATACTAATTTCTTCACCATCCTTCCAGTTTATGTAGAAAAACTTTAGTAGTCTAGGGCTCACTGGCTAACACCCTTGTCTCTTGCACAAAAAAAAAAGCATTATGAGATTTCAAGATGGCATAAATGGTCAGAACCTCTGTTACATCACTTGCAATAACTGATAAGTAGTTACTCATTTCTTGTTTCCCATTTTTAATTAACATTCTTGAATCAGTATTTGTTTAATGTGTTTTAAAATAACTGTAGGTACTAAGGTAAGAGAACCTACAGGTTTGATGTCATTCTAACAACTGTAAGTACCTCTATTCTTTCCACTGCAAGCTTAAATTCAGTCCTTACAGCTATTCTTTAAGCCCTTCCACAGACTCACTTCTGTTTCCTTTCTGACATCGGACCTACTAGAGTTCAAAATGTAAACCCTACAGTTAGGTCCATTCTTTAATTTTAACATCTAGTGGCATCGGTGTAGAATAGCTAGAGTCCTGACACAATATTTATATAATAAAAAGGCTATGCTAACGCTCAGCTATGGAAATTCACTCCATACTGGACAAAACAAAAATAAACTACCTCAAGTAGACACTCAGCAAGAGTTTTAGCCAAAAACTATTTTTCAAAACGTATCCATTAGACCTTTTAAGTTACAGGAAAGCAAAATAAGTTTTGTGTTCATATCAGTTAAAACAGAGAGTCAGTTAAAAAATACTTACAAGGTTTTGTAGGAATTTAATTCACAATATCAATTTAGTTATTGACAGTGAAGTGTAGAAGGAACGGGACAACACTGAAGCAAAAAGGATACTGAATCTTTTCTGTTCTTTTAAAAAGTTAATAAAGGCTGTTAAAAAAAAACGTTTTCCCAAAAACCTATTTTGAATATGTTCAGATGGAGTTAATCAAGAGAGTTCACTTTGATACAGATTTTCACAAGTATACCGGGGTGACATATCTGTGTTACATACTAGATGTAGTGAGACAAAGACTAAGTTCCTCCTTTAACATTGAATATTCTTGCTTTTCTCAGATTTAAGCATTATTTTTATGCTATTGAATAAAGCTATCCATACTCTGAGAAGAAGGTGTCTTACCAGAGACCTTGTGCCCATTGCATCATGAAGTCGAGGCATATCAACATTTTGGCTGATTCGAGAGATCATACGCATTAGGAGTTGAAGCTTTCTACGATTTGGTGGAGGAAGCAACAAACAGCATATCTGTAGTGCTTCAATGGCAACCCTTTCTAAATGAGGCCGGAGAAGATCTAGAAGTTAATAGTTATAAAAACAGGAGTAATTAAGTTTTGAAACAATATGAAGGATAGTGGTACATCAATATCAGCAATTTCATTTTATTCAGTTAAGACAGCAGCCACTTTTTATGTTAGAGAAGACTGTGCTATAAAGGGATCAAAGTTATTTCAACATTTTTTGCATGGTCTTCACCCCCAATTTATCTCATTTTGTTCTGACACATTGTTGGCTCAGGTCAAGACCAGATAAGGAATATAACTGAAGCTATTTCTGCACATCAGTGTTGAGTATTTTCTGTTATTATTTTATATATTGGTTAGCCAATTTCCAGGCTTCTAAAGACTCCTATAAACTTCATTCAGCATCCAGTTTCAACAACTGTGAAGAGACATCACTTAGAAGCAGGGAAGTCTATGCTGATTCCTCTCAGATGTTTGTATCACAAGGAATAGTACTTACTTGAACAAAGAGCAAAATATGGTGAACTGCTTAGACATCCCTATTTGGGGAAGAGAGGATACTACCCAAGAGCATGTATTATGGAAGATAACAAAAGCTTGTATTTAATATAATTAGTTAAGTTACTTAACTTCATAGCCATTAAAATATTCTTTAAACAAACCATGAAAAACAGATTTTGCTATTTAAAAATCCAACAACGGAGCTAAAGAAAGTAGGAAAGCAGAGACAGTTAGTCAACACAGTAAGCCAATACCACATGCTTTGAAGAGCAATCTTACTTTGCGTGCCAGTCAACATAAAGGAAGCTGGAATGAAAGAGTTTTCTGAAAGTTCTACTGCACTTTTGCAGAGTCGTTTATTGACTGTGATATCAGAATCCATAGGCTCATTTTCTACTATAGTAACCACACTGGTAGTACTTGATTTCCTTTGTCCAAGATGAACTATTGGATATGGTTTTACTGTGATTTCAGCAACTGGTGTATTGATGCCACTGCAATTTCTGGACTTACTGCTTCCAAGTAAACTCTGAGACCTGCAGAGTTGCTTAGATTTGTGATTCCCATTACATAGCTCTTGGTCGTGAACTGTTGATGCAGACACTCTCCTGGAACCACACGGTTGTTTCTGCCCAGTGCTATTTGATCCAATATTCAACAGCGATTCTGCTTTGTACCCAGAGCGTAGTAGTGGGTTTTCCTTATTTTTGCCTGACTTTATGTTAATGTCAGATTGATAGAGGGAGTTTGATCCCACTTCACTACAAAAACTTGAGGTAGTAGCTGCAATTCGTTCCAAAGAATAGCACCTTGCCCTAAGTTTGAGAGGCTGGGCCTGTTCATTCTTTAAACCTGACAGATTTTGACAGCTTTCTCCTCTTAGGTCATGAGCACTGGCTTGTTTACACGCAAAGTTATAGTGCTGTAATTTTTTAGCACATCCTTTTTGAAGAGTATGTTCAATTTGGGAAATATTTCCAGAAGGCTCAGATTCTTCCTCTTGTTTTTCATTCTCTTTTCGAAGTAAACTTAGTAGAAGACATTCAGTTGACTTGAAAGAGTTCAAGTGCAGAGTTTTTGAAGGCTGTGGGTCACACGCCTCATCTTGGATACAGTATTTTCCACTGGGTCTATATGGAATTGTGATGTAGCCACACACAACTATCAGAAAATGAAATACAAGTTAAGATGCAAGTGGTGTGAAAGTGAACAAGATAAGAACGAACTGAAGTAGCTAAGTAAAACAGAACAGTTAACAAATATAAGACATTAATATAGTCCACATGGTTAGTTGTTTAATGCTTTTTTTTAACTACAAGACATGCAACGAACAGCCCATACATGCAAGATTAAGGACAATAAAACTTTACATTTAGCTTTTAGAAACAAGACAAGGATTAGTTTACACTATTTGAGACTGTGGTTATTATACTTTGACAGTATCAGACCAGATAATTTATATGGATTTATTGTCACAAGAATGTAATTGTATTTTCACTCAGATTGTAATGTAGAGCTACTACTGCACTGCTGGCCTCCCACAAATTCATACTGCCATACAGATTGGGGGCCAAATTCTGCACATAGTTACATATATGTAACCCACTAGACTCAAATTTGTACTTAACAAAATACATTATTTCTCAAGTCATACATACCAAGAATGTTCACAAACAGTTCATAGTATTCAAAAGTAAGCAATGGTTCAGGTAGATTGAGAAAGTAATCAGCGACTGTTCTGAATACATCCCGTTCAAAACCAACGTAAGTTGGTTGGCTCATGTCATTACTTCTAGGCCCTAAAAAGAAGGCGAGGAAAGAAGGCTCATGACAGTACTATTCTCATAATCACATATTTAAAATAAATAAAAACACCACACAACAAAAAACTTCTGCAACATTAGCAGAAAGAATGGTAGGGACGGCCTAGTATTTCTCAAGGAGTGTCATGTCAGCCATCTACTTATACAAATATTGGACCAATAGTTCAGCCTTGTGTAACTAGTACGCAGAAACAGAATAAAACTGTTTATATAGCAACAGATGAGCAAGAAGCTGTCGCTCAACTTTAGAAGATAGATACTTCAATATTAATAAATTAGAGGAAGTCCCTTATTTGACTACTTCAACCCTTTCTGCTTCTCACCCACCCCTAAAAAAGGTGTCAAAAGAAGCAATTAATCTTAGTTTTTCTGTTAAAATTACTACAACAACCCCACCCTCAAATCAAACAGATTACATACAGATAAGCAATAAAACAAAAGTTACAGGCACCTAGGAGTTTATTTTCAGATACTCCGAATAGATTTAAGATTTTTTCATATTCAAGAGGCTTAGGGCTCAATTCACTAATAAAGCTGCTAAAGTTTCGTTTCTTTTTTCCATCTGGGAGATAGGTGTGCTTTTTTATTTATTTATTTTAGTGAGCACACACTACTGAAAGCTTACATAACTGGTGCAATAACAGCAAACTTTGTTCACCTGTATCCCCCCTAGATGATCACAACTGCTCACTTCAGGTTTGCTCTTCATCCACTACAGCATCTTCAAAAGTGGGCAATGAACCATATAATTAACCAATTTATGGGCATGGGTGAGAATAAGGAGAAAATAAACTGAACCAGAGTTTCCCTGCAGATGGGTCTCCACCATACTCCCACAGAAAGAGGGCTAGGATGAAGCAAAGCAGCAGCCTCTGCCCTGTCCCCATTTTCCTTTACAGTTTTCTTCACAAATGGACTCTGGCTTTTTAGGGGCTGTGCATGAAATGGGGGAACGTCACTTTCTGTGAATCACCCACTGCAAACTTAACTCCAGGCTCTATTAGCAGCATATGAGCCCCTTATGCAGCTGCTACCGAACAGTTAGAGAGACACATATATGCATGCAATGACACAGCCACCATAGCTTCTTATTGAGCTTTGCTGGAGGTTGTGGGGAGAGAGGCTGCAAAAAAGCCACACAGTGGCACAGGCACCAATGCAGATACAGTAACTCCTCACTTAACGTTGTAGTTATGTTCCTGAAAAATGTGACTTTAAGTGAAACAATGTTAAGCGAATCCAATTTCTCCATAAGAATTAATGTAAATGGGGGGGGGGGGGTTTGGTTCCAGAGAAATTTTATTTTGTCAGACAAAAGGCATTATATACATTTTAAACAATTTTAAACAAGCAATTTAATACTACAGTCATCATTGCTGAGTATGAAGGTTGGTTGAGGTGGTGGAGTCAGAGATTGGAAGAGGGTGGATTGTCCGGCTGCTCCTCTTGCTGAACTTTCTGAACTCAAAAAAACACATCGAGAGATTGTTGTTTTGCTTTCCTTCCCCCCCCCCCCCGGTAAATTTCTTTATAGCAAGTCATTAGATGACCAACTTCCCTAATCACTTGGGAGCAGCATTCCCTGTCAGGATCGTCATCACTCAACCCTCAGCCCGCCCACTCCGCCCCTTCCCCCAAGCCCTCTCCCCGTTTACTTTGCACGCTGTGTCCTCACTCCTCCCCCTCCCTCCCCTCCCTTCTGAACATGGCAAGCCATCTGATTGCCGCAGGCAGGAGAGGGATGGGGGAGGTGCGCCGAGTCTTCCCCCATCCCCCCTGCCTGGGGAAATCAGCTGGCTTGCGGTGTTTAGGAGGAAGGAGGGAGGAGTGAGGACTCGGCGCGCAGGCTCCCCCTCCCTCCCCACCCTACCTCCTGCCCAGGGCAATCAGCTGTGTTCAGGAGGCAGGGGAGGGAGGGGAAGCCTGCGCGCCGAGTCCTTGCTCCTCCCCGCCTCCCTCCTAAACCCCGCAAGCCAGCTGACTGCCGCAGGCAGGAGGTGGGGGGAGGAGGGGGAAGGGGCTGATCCATGAGGTCTGCCGGTGGGCGGACGGCGCTGTGGGGGGGAGGGTCCACTTAGGGAGGCTGCCAGCTGTGGAGAAAGCAGGCAGCCAAACAACATAATAGTTGAGCATCGCACAACTTTAAATGAGCATGTTCCCTAATTGATCAGCAACATAACAATGAAACAACATTAACCGGGCCAACTTTAAGTGAGGAGTTACTGTACAGTACATGTGAAATGGTGAAAACTGAGTTGGGAGACATGACATTTCTAAATTTTGCATGCCCCAAACTGCTTCTTTGAGGAGAACTGCTCTGCAGGAAACTCGATGAGGTCAAACTCATGTTTTCCCTACCTCTCCAAACTCTCTCTCTCTCTCTCTCTCAAAAAAAAAAAAGAGTTACACATCGGATTCTGTACAACTGATGAAGAATTCAATTGGATACAAGACTTTCAACATAGTCATACATATTTGTTCAACAGCATTTATAAACTGTGTTTTTTTGTTTGTTTTTTACAGTAACTCCTCACTTAATGTCCTCCTGCTTAACGTTGTTTCGAAGTTACGTCGCTGCTCCATTAGTGAACATGCTCGTTTAAAGTTGTGCAATGCTCCCTTATAATGTCATTTCGCTGCCTGCTCTGTCCACTGCTTGTAGGATTCTGTGGATGAGCAGCAACTTTACAAGGGAGCATTGCAACAGTTCCTCTTCTCCGCCTCCTCCCCCTCCCTCCCAGCGTTTCCCTAGCTGCCAAACAGCTGTTTGGCGGCAGGCAAGAGCTGGGAGGAAGAGGGAAGAGCGGGGATGCGGCGTGCTCCGGGGAGGAGGTGGAGAGGGGCTGGGAATACGCGTGCCTGGAGCATCCCCTGGCAAAGTCGGCACCTGTTCTTCTCGGGGAAAGCTGCTGCTGATGCTGCGCAAGGCGCTTCCTAGCGTCCTTTCCTGCCTCATTGTCTGTAGCGGGCTGTGCCTGTGTGGGGTAAGCCAGGAGCACCTCTCAACCACAGTACAGTACAGTATATAATGCCTTTTGTCTGCCCCCAAAAATTTCCTTGGAACCTAACCACTCGCATTTACATTAAATCTTATGGGAAAACTGGATTCGTTTAACATTGTTTCACTTAAAGTTGCATTTTTCAGGAACATAACTACACCGTTAAGTGAGGAGTTACTGTAAGTGAAAGACTGACATCCCAAAATCCCAAGTGAAGTCATTTCTATTAGCCCACTTCACATGTGTAAATTATTTTTTTTTTTAAAGTTTATAAACTTTTTGCTAATTTTTATATTATTTTTAAAAAGGCTATTTTAGTCCAGTGCAAAGCCAACAACCTGAAAAATGCAGTGTAGATCATTACATAGATAGAAGTGACACCCATTCATTTCTCAAGAGAATTTGCTTAATTTTGCTATACTGATTCTACAATGTAGGAACATATACCTATGTCTTGAAAATATTCCACTTCTTCATTTCATTCCCTCTTTTCTATATAAAAACTAGAGTGGAGAGGACTGTGCTGCAAGTTTGTCACACCTTCAGTTATGGATAGTGGCTAATAAAGATAGTTCTTTAGAGTGGAAACTATGGAATATTTTACATCAAGAATGCCCAAAATCTTGAGCACTGTTGATGCCTATTCAGAAAAAATAAAAATAATCACATTATGGGCTGGGCCAGGCCAAACTAGCAAACTCTTCAAGGTTTGGCTCAGAGTTTTTTCTGAATTATTTCACAGCCTGGGAGAAGCAAGCAATTCTGTGCAAGAAGCAGGTAGTTTAGTCCCTGGAATACCACATCTGAGAAGGAACCACACAGAGGCACTGTGCCTGAAGACTCAAGTTTCATCTCTGCCCAGCTCCTGCCAGCATAGCTTCTTCCAGTGACTCAGCAGTCTGTAGCTACCACTTGGACCCCTCCTTATAGTGAGAAGAGATAGTGAGGTCCTCCAGCATAGCATGGCTCCATATAACATTAATTGAGTTCTAAGTTGTATGTTCCTGCAGATTCCCTAATTGGTTAGGGAATGTTGCCGTCTTTCTCTCACTTCAGTTAAAATCCCCAGCTGACCATCCCCTTCTGAAAGGGCAGGGAGAGATTCATGCATGGATCCATAGAGTGCACCCTGGTACTAGGATATTTAGTTAGTCTACTCAATGATTAGGAGTATTACATTGGTCTATAGGATCTCTTTTCTCTTTAATGCACACGTAACTTCATTATCTTTACCTCTTCTTCCTTATAGGTCACCTTTGTACACAATTGTTTTATGCAGCCTACTGTTATATCTTCTGAATACATCAGGTTGTTAGATATAGTTGAACTTGCATCCAGTGTAGAAGAGCTTAGTACCTCTCACGTATAAGCAAACATTTTGGAATTTCCACTCCCCAAAATAAGCTTCTTCATATCTGAAATTTTAAAGACTACTTTTGTATAACTTACAGTATGCAAGGCACTTCATAGCTGACAATACCCAATGAGGGAGGTCTTCTACAAAAAAAAAATTTAAGAAAATTGTTCAGCAACTGCCACTATATACTGTATACTCTAGCCACCTGATGTTAAACTTTAAATACAGGAAGATCATATATAGAATTTAATTAGTTTTAAAAGAATACATAGAATCACTATACTTATTACATGCTCACCTGCCCTACTTTTTAATTTTGAAAGAAAAGTAGACTACAGAAGTTATCACCCTAAGCAAATCTGTTTTAAGTACTACTATAGTTAATTACTGTCATCCACCACTTGACAATAACTAAATACTGGCACTTGAAGCAAATGTCAAAACCAAAACCAAACCTGATTTGTTTTGCAGAACAACAACACCATGTTTACTTGTGTTAGTCATGTTGTACATGACATATTGAGGAATTACTTGGGCTGAGTGCAAGACTTCTTCCAAAGATGGTAGACCTAAAATGGTTTGCAAGCTGTAGGGTGGAAGAGAACAAATGTTGTTTCAGAAGTCTTGATAGCACGTGAACACAAGCTAATTACTTTAGGACTTCTTCAACAAGCAAAAAAACTCAAAATTTAACTTATTAAACTCTAAGTTCTTAGTCCAAGACCAAAGCTTCCAAGTGTCAGAGATAAGTTTTTATGCCACAGACTAAAGGTCTGTCTGAACCAATAGGAAGAGCCAACAACAAGAAGCAGGCCATAAATTCAGTGTTTGAGGAAGTGTGTCAGATACGCACCACAAAGGAAAGGAGGAAGAGAAAATCAGCTACTCAACGTGCAATTCTCACTCCTTATAATATTTATTTTAGCAACTTTCCTAAATATAATACTGTGGTCCTTGATAATATATTAGAAAGTACATGGGTTACTTGTGTAACTTAGCAGAACTACTCCTTCTGCAGGATTAAAAAGTTTTCTGAAAAATTTAAACACTTGTTTAGATCATTGATTATTGACATAGCATGTACTCATGGATGTACCTTCTGCTCTGATGGTATGTTGAAGCTAAAATGGCCTAATCCATATGTACTGGCAGGAAAAGATATATACACATGCCCTCCCCAACCATTTCCAGTTTGTTATTGACTTACTGTATCAAAATTATGTTTCGCCAAATTTCTTCTATATCCTCTTGACTTATTTTCTTCCTGTGTAAGTTTTCCTTGTCCTCTTCCATTATTTCACTTTTTGTGTTTTCTATGTTCTCCTACAAATAAGCAATCATGCATGTTATATTTTGTTGACTCTCTGAAGTAGCTCAAAAGCCAAACTCAAAATTCCAGTAAAATGTTATTTAAAAACAAAAACCTACTCACATACACTTGTAAAAAGGCTCTATTCCAAATTAAAGAACACATTCTTTTTATAATTTAAGATCTCTTAACACTAAATGGGTCTTCTCCCATTTTAAAACAGAAGGCTAATGCTCTTTTCCATCCACAGAAATGTTTGCCGTCTACCACAGAAAAAAACCCCCAACCATACTTCCATAATTTTGAAATTTAAAGGCAAAAGTAACAAAATGCAGAATGAAATGTGAGACCAAGGCCCTAAATACTGAATGCATGCATAAGTGCTTGCAGGACTGGGACCGGGGCCTAAATTCAAAAAGTCAGAAACACAAAAAAAATTAGCAAAAAAACAAAACAAATAATGACCGGTCAGCTACATTCAAGGTTGTAGAGTTAGGCAAGTTAACAGCTGAGTAATGTACCCTGATTTAGTGTTCCTAAAATGTATAGTTTCTAAGAATTTATGAGGAATCTTAATCATCTGACAAAAAAGAATAAAATATTTAAATATATAAAAACATATTTGGGGGGGAATGAGGAAGAGCATTAAGTGATCTTTTTTAGTTCTGCTATTATGTGACTAAATGAGGGGGAAAAAAAAAAGAAAAGAATAAGCCAATACCAGTCTATTGTTAATCTAAAGTTGTGGGTAAGAGAAGAGGTTGGATATATCGATTTCAGTTTCTACTGTACAGTGTAGTTCAATCTACTACATACAATTCAAAGCCAGAAATATTTAATTTCACTATTTCCAATTTGTCAGATTTCAGCAAGTCCACATAAAAGTTTACAATTAAAATGGTTTTCATACAAACAGTATTTTGAACATCTACCGTTCAAGTTTCTTAAGATCTTATGTTGTATTCCAAGCTTTAAGCAGCCACATACAGCATAAAGGCTTTTTGTTACCAGGGCTGCTGTGTCTTTCTGTCGCATTCTCATACTGTTGTACTTCACTGAGAGTAGTCCAGAGGAAGCTGCTAGTTTATTTTTTCAGCTGGAGATGAAGATTCTACAGATGTAGATGATATAGCCGCTAAAGGAGATGATTATATTTGTTTTCCTAATGCTGAAAAGAACACATGAACGATAAGAAGCACAAGTTATTACCAGAGTATCAAGTAATTCATATTTTTTAGGAGTCCTTCTGGAGAAATGTGGTCGTTTAAAGAGCCTTTCTTCCTCTTTTGGAATATTTTCTGTGTCCTCTTTCAACAGGGACCTTCTTGGCAAAGTTTTAACTGGAGAGGTTGAAGGGAATCTATAATTAACAAGAGAAATGTAAATGCATTTGGAACATATTAAAAAATAAGAACTTAGTTTCATCAAAAAATTTAGTGCCCAGTGATGATTCCAATAAGACTCTTTAGAAGCTTAAGATAAAAAGAAGAAAACACACAACACCTCTACAACATATACCTAATTTAAATTAGGCAAAATTCCAAATTAGCTTTGGACGATCATTCCCTTCTCTCAAATTCATTGGATGTCAGTAGGGGGAAGTTCAACTTTCAAGTTAAGTCCTTGGAGAAGATTCTGCTCCAATTATACCTTCTGTACGCTGTAGAAGGCACTGGCGTGGGAGGGAGACAGCACAACGTAGAAATGCTTATGCATGCTATCCACCTTGCAAGCTCTGGGGCCAGGGTGGGGTTTGGGAAAGGCCCCTTGCACTTAGTGCTACAGAAATGCTGGGCTGCAGCCCATAACAGCATTATTAATGAAGGGGTAGAGGAAAAGCAGACTTCTTGGTGAATCAGTATTGCTTTTGATTGAAAATTACTTTCCCCGCAGTAAAGTAACTGCGGATCCCGTTACAGAGTACTCTTGGTTAGTTTTCACAGCTTAGCAATTTGTGTACACCCGTACAGCACCTGAATAGGTTGTTGTTGTCATCTAGATTTTCTGATCCCCATCTTCCTTTTATATCCTCAATTACATGATTCTTGAGAAACTTTCTTAGTAATTGAACTGTTTGTTGCCTAGTAACTTCTGGACCAAAATTCCGGTTGCTCCTAAGCAGTTCGTGGAGCCAGTCCACGGCTTCCACGGCACTAAAACAATTCCCGTATTTTCTGAAACGTTGCCTGTGCTTCCGCAGTGGCATCCCTGCTCGAAAATATTTAGTAACTTCATTCCACTGCAAGGGAGAGGGAACGGGGCGCGGGGGGGGGGGAGAAGACAAGATGAAAGCAAAAAGTTGAGCGCATTTAGACCACGGGACCCCACTCCTCCCAGCCAGGCCCCCAGCCCTCATTGCTCCTTGCTGCCTTTGCCCCGTCACCCGTCCCCTCAGGGGCTCCAGTCCCCCTCCCCACCAGGAAGCGCTTTGAACCTCACACTCCGGCACCCCACAGACTCTCCCCCCGACCCGCGTGCTGACCCGCCGCCCCCATCCCCTCTAACCAGCTTGGTGGCGCGGTAGGGCCCCGCTGTCACCAGCCGGCTCTCCATGCTGCTCGCCGCGGCCCGGAACGCAGGCCGGGGATGGCGGGGGCTGGGGGAGGGGAGCGACCACCCAGCAGGATGACACTTGCTAACCGTCGTGGTCTAACTGTTTGAATTGACGGCCCAAGCGCTCCGGGGCCGCTGATTGGAGGAGCCCGGCGGCCACATGACAGAGAGCGCGATCAGGTGACTTAGCAGGAAGCAGCACCGGGCACTCGGGAGAGGTGGGTGCGCGCGCCCTGCGCATGTTGGGGTGAGCCAACAGGTGGGTGGGGCTGGGCATTCCTGGGCCCTGAGCTCCAGCCCTATCGCAGCGTCAGCGGCCCCTGTGCCCAAAGCTTCTCCCACGGGCTCCTGAGCTCCGGTCAGGCAGCGGCCGCAGTGGTGTACTGAGTTGGGGGGGGGCTCACCCTCACCCTCACCCTCAGTAACACCGTTTGTCACACCGTGGCCATGTGTCTCACTAACTAGCAGCGCGTCACGACTCACAGGGCAGCTCTAGAAACCACATTTGCAGTGTTGCTTACTCTTGTGATTTTATTGCCCGTCTCAGAAGTTTAGGTATTTAAAGCCCTAACTCCTGGATTTAGGGTATTACGGGAGTATCTCAGCTTTTTTATTTTCAAGGTGTTAGCCCTCCAGGTTGCAGAGGAAAAGCTTGAAAACATATATCATATTGATTATGACACAGAAGACATAAGAAGAACCTCAAGAGGATTTTTTTCTTCTTGTGGAACACAGCCCAATCTTGTGAAAATCATCCCTAAAAAACAAACAAGGCAGCAAAAACGATTTGCATTGTGGCTCATCAGCGTGCAGGGGGGAAGAATTTTAAGTGGTAATGAGTGAGGTACAGGCAGACATTTCAGTCATAAATTAGCTGTGAACCCAAAAGGGGTCAAATAACTTGCACCCTATTAGAAGCAGCACATTTTAGTCCATACTGAAATGTCAGATCTGAGTTTACTCTCATATAATCTCAATATTTCCTCCATCCCCAGTTCCTACCCCAGCTCCACCTTCAGCCCAACCTCTGCTGCTGCTGAGGAAGCCTTGGCTGTTCAGTAATGGGGCGGGGGGACATGGACACATTCTGTTAATGGTAAAGGGGGGCATGACTGGAAAAGTTTGTGCACCACTGAATTAGCGATAGGTTTAAGCCCCAAAGCATACGTTTTAATGTCCCTTACAATATTTATACCATTATTTACAATAACTCTGGATATTCGTATTATCCATATAATTCTCCAGTCTCTTATTGAATCTTAATAAGTTCTTGGCCTCAACAACTTCCTGTGGCAATGAGTTTGAGAATTATACATAATGTGAAAAATATATCCTTTTATTGGTTTTAATTTTCCCACTTTTTAATTTAATTGAATGGCCCCTTATTCTTATCTTATGAAACAGGGAGAACAGAAGCTCCCAAACTACCTTCTCTAGACCATTAATAATTGTGTGTGTTTTATCACATTCCCTTTTATTCATGTCTTTTCTATGTTAAACAATCACAGTCTTTCTAATCTCTTTTCCTAAGAGAGCTTTTTCATGCCCTTGATCATTCTGGTCACTTTTCTTTGAACCTATTCCAAGTCTGCAATGGTCTTTTAGAGATGAGGAGACCAGCACTACACTCAGTATTCCAACTAAGGCCACATCATTGATTTATGTAAAGGTATTATAATATTCTTTGTATTGTTCATCATCTCATTCCCGTGCATCTAATGTTTTGTTAGCTTTTTTGACCATAGCTGCACATTGAGCAGAGGTCTTCATTTAGTAGTCTACCATGACACTCAGGACAAATATAGATAATACTGTGAGAAGAATGTTTGAATGCTGCCTCTGTTGTGGGGTAGAGAGATGTCAAGGCAATATTATGTATAACTAAGACTCTCCGCTTTCTTCCTGCACCTCAGTTTAATTATTTGCTAAAGCACAGGCCAGGATTCTATCTTTTCAGAAGGCATCTCATGGACTTAAACTTAAGAGCTGTTGTATATAGGATCCTGATAAATAAATGTTAATAGTTCCTAGTCAGCTTTAGAGTATCATACTGTTTCTTAGTAAATAAAAATTAATGTACACAGAAAACAATGTAAATAATATTTGGAATACTATGAATAACTATTAAAAAAAACCTGTTGGGTAATATAGCTACAGTTATTCCTTACACAGACTTTGCCACTTTTGTTTCACTTAAATATATTTAAATATAAGCTTCCAACATAATATTTACACATCTGTACTTTAGCACATGCATATAAACATTCCCCTCTGATCTTTTACAGAGATAACTTCTCAGCCTTTATAATGTGCTCATAGTATCTATTGTGTGGCACCTGGACTCGTCAGAGTTTGAGAAGAATGGCAGCATCTAGTAAGTTCTTTTCCAAACACTTTAGATTTAGAACACGAGTTTTACACCTATTATAGACTAAACAAATCAGTCTGATGTTTAATCAAAGAAAACAAAGCAATTAGTATAACAACACAGAACTAAAAGGTATTTAGTGTTGTTTTTTTATGGAAAGTTTCATTGTGTCAGTGGGATTTACAAGATAAGAAGGAGTCATCCCTGTATGCTTGCAGCAAATTCATTTTTCTTTCAGACCATGTGTTGTGCCATTCCTTAAATATTTTTAGTACTGTGTGCTGTTTTGTTTTTGGTTAGGACATAGACTTTATACGAAGGTTGCTATTCGGAGATGAGGTCTAACCCCTTGAGTTTGTGCCTATAGGAAAAATCCCTTTTGAAAAAGCCCATAGGAAGTATCACTATTTCATGGGCAATACAAATTCTTCTGAGAAGGAATTATTTGCCTTTGGAATTCATCAGTTTGTACAAAATGGCATATTTTAACAACATCAGCGGATCCCTGGGGATAGATTAACCAGCATTTCCTACTGAAAAGTGGGACACCTATGATGGAGAGAGTTTTGTGGGGAAGGGGAGATAAAAGAATGCAGGGATGGTTCTGGTGGGCATCAGGGAGGTGTATATGACAAGGTTTTCACTTTTCCAACTCCTCAGCCAAGCACCCCCCACTCTTTTCCCACTACTCTGTAAATTTGACTCTAATGCAAGGAAAGGATGGTTTAAGAAGTCATGTAGTGCGAGGCTTACTGGAGAGTCTGAAGTGGGAAGTGTTTCATTGTATGAGCTGAATAACATGGGAGGATGCCATTCTTATTAAATCAAGCTCTTTATTCAAACAACTATTTACAGAGTTGCTCTAAATTTTAGCTTAAAACATCCCAGCCTTTTGCAGGCAGACCTATTTGCTGGTGCCACTTCTAAGCGCCTCCCTCCTGCAACCCATGCTCCTCCTTCCAGGTTT
Organism: Natator depressus; assembly: GCF_965152275.1. Lineage (NCBI taxonomy): Eukaryota > Metazoa > Chordata > Testudines > Cheloniidae > Natator > Natator depressus. The sequence goes on along the minus strand of NC_134241.1, from coordinate 86,687,484 downwards.
CATGGAGGTTGCTACAGAGTGGGCAAGGTCTCAGCATGTGGGAGGCCTGGTGTGGGGATGACATGCAGGCATGGGTGTCCGGTTTGTATAATTTATGGTGGTGCCCAGAACGGGTCCAAGCAGAGCCATCCCATCCATAGGACGGACCAGGGCCCCACGCTTTCAGGGGGATGTGGGTTCCAGGCAGAGCAATCCCGTCCATAGGGCCCCGTGCTTTTTGGGCCCCACATTTCAGGGGGACGTGGGGTCCAGGGCACCTTGGAAGGTTAGCAGGGGGCCTGATGCCAGCAGCAGCGAGCGACCTGGCCCCAGCCTACCCCGCCGGTTCCCAGCATCACTCGGGGGAAGCTGTGGAAGCCGGAAAGAGGCGGGGCAGGGGCTTGGGGAAAGGGGATGAATGGGGGCGGAGCTGGGGTGGGCTGGGGCCGGGTTGCTCGCTGCTGGCAGCGCCAGGCCCCCCGCTAGACCCCCAGGCTGCCCTGGACCCAGAGCTGCCCTGTCTATAAGATGGACGGGGGCAACCACCCCTGGCCCCACGCTTTGGGAGGCCCTGTGCTTCGGGGGATGCAGGGTCCAAAACAGCCTGGGGGTTTAGTGGGGGGGGTCTGGTGCCATCAGCAGCAAGTGACCCAGCCCCAGCCCACCCCTGCTCTGCCCCCTCCCCACCCCCATTCCACCACTTCCCTCAAGCCCCCGCCCTGCCTCTTTCTGGCTTCCGCCCCCTCCCCCGAGCGACGCTGGGAGCCAGCGGGGCAGGCTGGGGCCGGGTCGCTTGTTGCTGCCAGTGTCAGGCCCCCTGTTAACCCCATAGACCGCCCTGGACCCTGCGTCCTCCTGAAGCACGGGGCCCCCCAAAGTGCGGTAAGCCCAAATATTGGTGGAGTCGGGCCCACATTCCTAAATATTGATGGAGCATGGGCACCATGGGCCCTTATAACTCACCGCCTGTGGGGTGCACATGCTCTCAGTGAGCCCGTTGCCACTTTCGCCAGTTCAGCTCACCAGCAGCTCTTTCAAATGGCCATTTGGCAGCAATTAACAAAAACTGAGACAATACACTGGTATTTTGTATAACTGACGGGGTCATCAGGAAAAGCCCTTGGATTTGATAGGCACAATCCCTGCCCCTAGGTTCCCCTACAAGCCTTTCATTTCTGCTATTCAGAATTCAAATACCTAGAATATATTTTGCCCACCAACCAAATGGTTTAAAGCAGGACCCCTACTTTATAAAAACACCTTATATATTTCCCCCCAGTGGAATTAGTTGTGGAAAGAAAGAGAAAATCAATATACCCAGTGCTTAATGCTTGCCAGGGCTAAGCTCCGCCACCTCAGGCTTGCTGCATCAGTTACGAATGTAAAAAAATTGCTTGAGCCCCGGCACCTCTTTCATTACAAATTAAGCACTGACTGTATCTTATTTACAGTATCACCATCTTTGTTGTAAATCTAAGATGATGGCAAACTGAAGGAGTACTGAGAGCTGTAGCCTCTTCGCCATTGGAGGAGTGTCAACATTTCAATTTTTAGCTGAATATCAAACAGAAAATTCAACAAAATGTTTCAACAATTCCTGACAGATCAATGACTAATTAACAACTAATTATGAGAAGATATTTAAGATGAGATACAAAAAATAGCTTTGGAGAAGAAGAGGTTGTACTTAGCAAAGTGAGCATAACTGTAGCAGTGAGCTGTAAATTAATACAATAAATATTTTACTCATATAGGTTGATTGATGTCTGCAGTTTGCTCTCCTTGCAAGGACATGTTAATTGAACATCAAATGTATGTGAACAATTAAGATGTATGTGATCTTTGAATTGTCAGATATGTTCAGAAAGGAACGGTTTGGAGTTTAGCCTATTAACATTAGCTTCAAATGTACTTTCAAGCCTTGCAGAAATATTTAATCTATAATTAATAACTAGTGCATTACACCCTTCTTGGAAAATGGCCAGAGTTTTAATACCAAATTTTATTTTTCATAGGACTCAGATTCATTCAATACAAAAAATGATAAACCATGTATGATGTCTGTTTCCACTGCAACATCTGCAATTGCAAGACACTAATGTTTACACAGTTGCTGAAGTTTACAGCTGTAAACAACATCTTAATGGAGTATACACATAAGATGTTGTGGGTCCAAGCATTTAATGGATACAGCTACTGTAAAGCTTGAAGTAATTTGAACCAGTCATAAGAAAGAGCCATTTTGCTGTGCATATATTATTTATTAACCTGTCAAAGGTTTTTGATATAGTGCATCATGATATAGCAATTAACTGATGTGCTTTTTTCCCCATCAATTAAGTGACTGCTTAATCAAGGCTTAAATGTTAAATAGACTTTACCGCACAATAGGCTGGTACTTTGTTGTGATCATTTTTAAAACATTTGGAGATTGTTATCACTTGTTCATAATACTATGTTCTGAGAATTTGTAACTTCTGATGACCTGAATCTTTCAGGTAACACAAAAAATGAAGTTCTGGCTGTCTGTGATCATTTAAGCACCCGAGTCACTCTTTATGACAGAAAGGTTGTTATCCCTGGTTTCCTGGCCAAATTCTAATCCTGGTAAGTACATTCTGCTTACCAATCCCTCTGCAGATATAAGTGGATATGGTTTTCTTCACGTCCTGCCTTAAACTGTTGTGTAGTGTGTGGTCTTAAACAATTAGCACAGAGTTGCCCTCATTTTAATGCTGGATAAATCTGTAAAGTGTCCTTGGATTTATCTAGATGAGGGACAGATTTTCAAAGGTATTTAGACATCTAGAGATTTAGATAGGCTACTAGTGAGAATTTAAAAGCACCTAAACAGGTTAGATGCCTAAGGTTAGATTTTTAAAAGGTATTTATGCATTGCTCTGCTCTGCATTTTAAGGCCTAAGTGACTCAGATGGCTAAGTCCCATTCTCAAAAATGACTTAGGTGCATAAGTCCCACTAACTTTTATTGATTTCAGTGGGAGTTAGGCACCTAACCTGCTTAGGTGCTTTTAAAAATCCCATTAGGTGCGTATCTGCATCTATAGGCACTTAAATACCTTTAAAAATCTAGCCCTAGATCGAAGGTGGGCAAACTATAGCTAGCAGGCCACATCCAGCCCGCGGGACCCTCCTGCCCGGCTCCTGGCCTGGGATACTAGCCCCCAACCCCTCCCCTGCTGTTCCCTCTCCCCCAGAGCTTCAGCTCACTGTGCTGCCAGTGCAATGTTCTGGGCGGCGAGCTCCTGGGGCAGCGCAGCTGCAGAGCCTGGCCTGACCCGGTGCTCTGTGCTGTGCGGTGGCATGGCTGGCTCCAGCCAGGCAGCGCAGCTGTAGCGCCGCCCGCTACCGGTGCTCCAGGCAGTGCGGTAAGTGGGCAGGGAGCGGGGAGTTTGGATAGAGGGCAGGGGAGTTCGGGGGGGGGGCCAGGGGGTGTGGCTGTGGATAGGGGTCAGGGCGGTCAGAGGGCAGGGAACGGGGGGGGTTGAATGGGGGCAGCGGTCCTGGGGGGGAACAGTCAGGAATGGGGGGGGGGGTTGGATGGGGCGGTGGGGGGCAGGCAGGGGTTCCAGGGGCAGTCAGGGGACAGGGAGAAGGGGTGGTTGGATGGGACAGGGGTCCCAGGGCGGCAGTCAGGAAGGAGGGGGGCTTGGATGGAGTGGCAGGGGGCAGTCGGGGGCAGGGGTTCCGGGGGCAGTCAGGGGACAGGGAGAATGGGGGGTTGGATGGGGCCCGGGTACTGAGGGGGCAGACAGGGAGAAGGGGTGGTTGGATGGGGCAAGGGTCCCAGGGGGGCAGTCAGGAATGAGGGGGGGCTGGATGGGGTGGCGGTCAGGGGACAGGAAGCAGGGGGTGTGGATGGGGCAGGGGTCTCAGGGGGGGCGGATGGGGGTGGGGGCTGGGCCACGCCCCCCCTCCCCTAACCAACCCTCCATACAATTTCCGAAACCTGATGCGGCCCTCAGGCCAAAAAGTTTGCCCGCCCCTGCCCTAGATGATATATGGTGGTTAAAAATGCTGAGCCCTGTCTTCACTAGCTTTCTAATTATTTGTACCTTCTTTGGAGCTTCACCAGTGGGTGTGAAACAGTGAAGATATTCCAGAGAATGCTAGTATAGACACAGCTAAGCAAGCACTGTATTTCTTTCCCACTGACTGACATGTATCCTTCAACCTAAAGGAGGTGATTTAATAGTAGAGGACCAGTTTTCATAGTAGGATTTGGGAGTTAGGTGCTAGGGGCTTTTAAAAAGCCCATTATTAGTGCACATTGTGTTACAGGGAGAGCTGGCTCTATGTGTTTTACAATCCCTGAACTAGAGGAATGAAAAAAGGAACAGATAAACAGGCCTAGGAAGCAGGAAGAGAGCAGAAAATATATCAATCCTAGAAGCAGACCTCCTTTGCTGCAATTATTGTAATGTTTAAAATTGGCCACTTTTAGGCCATTAAATTGCCCAAATTGGTCCCTTTGATAGCATCAACTTTACATTGTGGGTTGCTGTACCTTTTTATTTGTGCATTACAACATATTAGTTAAATAATCCCTTTTCAGAGTATGGTAGGAGTAGTTTAAAACTATCTGTGTTTTGTAGAGAATTATTGTGTAATGACCCAAGATTGCTAGCAGAAAAACAAAGTGAGCTTGATAACGTTCCCAGAGACTATATTGGTAGCCTTTTCCCTCCAGACATAAGGAAGCTCTTTGGGGTATTTATTTTCTCACTGAAAATCATATCAGATCAGTCTCAGCTATCTTCAAAAAGCAGAGTGTTAATTGTATGTTTTAAGAAAAAGTAATTGCTTTCAGTGCTATTTCTCATGCTGATCTCTGTATGCATAAGACCAGTTCCTTGAAAATACCTAACAAACTGAAAAAACAAATGCCTGACAAACTGCAGGGGAATTTTGATTCAAATTGAATCTGTTCAGTAAAGCTGGACAAAACTTTTCCTGACAGTCTATGCAGAATCTTGTATTTGTGAATATCTGCTGGAATGTTCACACAAAAAAATTAAAGGAGTACTTGTGGCACCTTAGAGACTAACCAATTTATTTGAGCATAAGCTTTCGTGAGCTACAGCTCACTTCATCGGATGCACTCCTTTTCTTTTTGCGAATACAGACTAACACGGCTGCTACTCTGAAACAAAAAAAATTATGTACTTTAAAATAGTTAAATCTCCCTGGATTGTTCAGGGAGAGAACATATCTGGATGGTGAATATTGGACCTCAGAGTATGCATTGTTGTCCACAATACAGTGCAGGAGGGACCACAAGTTTAAGAAGGGCCAGATTCAATGCCCATTGGCATTTATGAGTACACTTCATTGATTTTAGTGGGCACTGAACCAGGCCGCCGTACAGAGAGGAGAAAGGCAACACATTTCTCTTAGACTGGACAATGAACATACTATTCACTTCTGCTTTTATTTATATTTAAAGTCATTCACTAGGTTCCACATACTAGCCCTACTCTGGTGAGCTTGGATTGCTCACACTACACTAGAACCTGTGACTCCAAACAAAAAACTGTTTTCCTTTGAATTTCTTTTTAAACTCATGGAATCATTTCTATTGATCTGAGGTTTTATAATACATTGATTTTGCTCAGTTTAAATCTGGCTGTAAAGTGACTTGTTAGTGGTACTTCAACTTTTCAACATATAATTGTTTTAACTGCATTTTATTTTAATAACTTAAATTACAGATTCAGTACATATTGACATACCCTTTGGCAAGGACTCCCCCACAGGCTTTGTGCAAGGGGTCATGAGTTCTGTAATATATGTTACATCCATTAAAAGGTTAATCTGTAAAAGGTAACTGCTACCTCAAGACGACATCAACTATGGCCTGCTTCTGACTATGAATAGCCAATGACAGTTCTGATAATTTAATGCTTGTAACCTGACACAGTGAAGAGCTATGGTGGAGTTTCTCCGGAACCCAACAGCACTTTGCTTCCACCTGTCCATCTTGCTCATGCAGTTTTTGTTGAACTCAGTTGAATTAACCATTTGTACAAAAGGCAGTTATTTTTCTGATTCGGTTATGAACTCTTAAATAATGGTTGCTTTGAGTACAAACAGGAGCTTTTTCCTGTTACTGTGATCCACAAAGCTACTTCTTCATTTTAAAAACTTTACACAGTTTTAGCCAAGTTGTTCTGAAAAATTTAGTCCCCTTATGCAGTAGCTCACAATTTGTCATTTGTGAACTGCAGTACAGCTGGGCCCAGTTTTGTCACAAATTAATTCATCAGGTCTATTATTCCATAAATGTGAAGCAGCTGTTACTCAAATCCAGCTTGATTATACATACCCTCTACTGTTTTACTCAGTTGGTTTACTCCAAACATTTTGTTGCTAAATCATACATTTGATTTTAACCATCCATACAAAGTGTATGTAAATATGCTTCATGCTGCAGCAATTAGAAAACCAATTGTTCAGAACATCAAAGGGTAAAAACACATATATGTTTTAACAAGAGCGGACTACTAAATAGGGTATAATCTTTTTCATGCATATACATGACTCCCATTGGTGCTAGTGGAAATCTCATGCACACATCAAAAGAAGAATCTGCCCCAGTCTACAGAAATGATAAATTTACAGTTTAAGCATTATGAAATTTGAAATCTGTAGAGAATATTTCATTATTAATATTGTACATTTATATAGGCACTTCATCCCAAAGATTCCGAATGTTTCACAAAATATATAATATACATTCAGCACTACTTACTGAAATGCAGCTACCTCTAGGGTGGAAGATGGTTGCCAGCCAGTACACAGTACCATACTAGGGGAACACAAATGTTGACCAGGAATTCTGAAGGGAAACTATTTTTAGGAAAAGTGATGTGTAGAGTTTTTAACATTCACAAAGACTGATCAGGATCTGGGTTTTTAAAGGTCTTTTCCAAAAAACCCCACAGTAAAGTGCATGATACTGAGTTTATCTACATCAGAAGAGCTTAGTTAATTCAGGATTCAAATCCAGGATTCAAATTTGTTGTTACAGGGAGTCTGAATATGCCAAATCTCATGGACAGATGACTTATCCCTATCACTGAGTTGACATGAATGTGGCTATTATTCCTTATTCAGTATACAAATATCACTCCCACTGATGCTAATGGGAGAGACACGCACACACGGTAAGACTAAACTATCCAACATTGCCTTTCTGTGGTTATTAACAGCTCTGGAGATCACTGTGCTTGATTTATGCGCTGAACAAGTACAGCAGATATAGTAACTTCTCTCTCTGCCTCAGCTGAAAGAGTAGTGTGGTTGTCATACTATTCAGTGCTTGGCTTCTCTGCTTTTTTTCAATTAACAGAAATGGGGGAGGGAGCATGGAATTTGGTCACCTATTCATTAAAAAATGGACTAGATTATCAATTCATTAACTCAACACCTGACAGCCATGCTAACAACTTTCAGTCACTTCTGATTTGGACTTGAGTTGAATTGGCAACTTGGAGAGGAAAGATTCTATGGGCAATTATCAGTCTCCTGAGCCATCTAGTCTCCCTAGCAACCTCTTTTTGATACCTAGAAATTTAAAATTTTTGTTAAAGCTAGTGTTAAAAAATTATATAGTACACAGGTTAAGAAAAAGAGTGTCTGTATATCTGGGTATAGTGCTTAGATTATCCACAAATACAACGTTTGTTTTTAAAGTCATAAGATACATATAGTGCATAATCAGCAATAACCCACATTTAGGTGAATACATTTAAGAATACAGTTTAGATACTAGTATCCAAGTATTCAGGTACATCACTCATGAGAAGTTTATACAGAAAGTTGATTGTGGAAAGCAAATATAGCAATGAGTGAAGATTGTCCCTTAGTAATTAAGAATTTAGGGTAGGTTGTCCATTTAGGAAGTACAACCCATGAGGGAAGTATTTCAGTTACTTTCCCTAGTGCACTTTTAATCATCACGCCAGATCATCCCTTCTGGTATTGCCGATGTCTGGTGATGTGTTCTACGTAGATGTCCCTCGACCATCTGATGTCATCCGACACCATGAGTTGCCACATCAACCGAGCGTAGCGCTGACCGAGTCCACGTTCTCTCAACACTCGCTCGTTACTGGGGTCCCATTATTAAATCAACTCCGTACCCAAGTTGGGGGCTATAATGAAACTATTGTCAGTTCCTTAACCATAGAACCTTAATTTACCAGTACAGCTGCACACCACCAATATGACTCTGGTGCAAACAGCTAAATTACTCATTAATAATGAGTGAAGTATGAACTCACAAAAGTTAGAAAATGCAAATCGAGGCTTCCATGTAAACCTTTACTCTGTGCCTTTGTATTTATGCATTTTGATAGGGTCTTCCCACTACATATCTACTTCAGAGTGGTGTTGTGAGGATTAGTCCTTACACAAGTAAAATTACGATTTAACTGATTTAACTGAGAGTTTTGCCTGAGTAAAGTCTGTGGGGCTGGAACCTTAATATCTGCAAAGTGATTTGAAGATAAGAAGTGGCGCATAAGGCCCCAAGTCAGCAAAACACATAAGCCTGTGTGTAAGTTAAGCACATGTTTCAGTGCTTTGCTGAATCAGAATCTAAGTGCCAGTTACTTATTAATTGTATAATACTTTTACAATACTGGTTAATGTGACATACTGTTGAGGAAACATTTTATGTCAATTAATTAATTTTGCTTTGTGTCCATTATGTTTCACTTTAACAAAACACTGCAGCTAGCTATCAGAAACTTAGCACTGACATTCACTCATCCTTATTGTTCTCCTTAGGGGACGTTTCAGCTGTTTTCTTGATTAAGAGCCAACCTATAATGGAGGATCTTCATTTCTCTTTCATTTGAATCAAGTAAGTACTTGCCTTTCCCACTGAGGGCAGTAAAATTTCCTGATTAGGAGATACAAGCAAGATATTTTAATTTCCATTTAAGCAGATGGTTAGGTTGCCATAGACAGTTAAATCAAAAGTATTATAGCAGTTGACTGAATACACTGTCCCATTTTTGAACAATAAGGACTACATAGTGAGTGTTCAGTGCTTGCCAAAATGGGTAATTTTCACTCACCGAGTCAGAGGTCTTTTCTTCTTTCACTCTTTCCTAGAGCGCCTATAAGAAAAATAAATTGTTCTATATCTTCAAACACTGTAGGAAGCAGTAGTTTCAATACTACGTTGACTTATAATTGGATCTCTTGACAACTACTGATAATTTCTATATGCCTTAAATAGTCACTCAGGATTTTTCTAAGGCTATTTAGCTTCCTTAATTTGTGCAAATATTTACTCTCCCCCCCCCATTTGTTTATATTGGCAGAGGAATAAGCTATTGCATTCACACAAACTTAAGGTCATTATTGCTGATGCTGTTAGTGGAGTATGGCGAGCAGAATTCTTTGTTAACTTTGTCTTTCTGTTACCTAGGTCTGTATTGCTTTAATTCAAAATGATCTTGTGACCCAGTAAAGTGACCCGAAAGACCAGTACAGTTTGAAAGAATGATAGAAGAAAATTCTAAGAAACTACTGGGCACAAATTGTTTTCTGGAATAAACCACTATCCCTCCTTTCCACCTTCTGGGAGCTCTGGAATAGATGTTGCAGCTATTGTCTTAGTATTCATAGAAAAGATGGAAAGGCCATCAAGATGAGATCATCAGGTATATCCTCTACCACATCAGGATATATTCCTGCACAGAGGGCATAGCTGATTTTCCACTATCGCTACACTTGATCTGAAATAGTAGTCTGAAAATGGCCCATTCCTGCCTGGATATTGGGAGACTATATGGTCAAAAATAAAACAAAATAGTTAGCATTAGGGACAGATTCTGCTCAGTTGCATCCACAAAGTTCCTTTGAGATCAGTTAGAGTGCATGGATGTAACTAAAGGAGAATTTGGTCCATATGTTAAATAATAGTAGGAAAAAAAGAACATTTAAAGAAAGACAAACTACAGTGATAGGGTGAGATTTAGCTCTGCACTGGCACAGGTGCCGACACAGTTATAGAGAGGAGATGGCTTGTGTCTCCTCAATTCAGGGGCTACCAGGGCCTAGTGGGGTTGCTGGTAAAAGATAAGTTGAGTCCTTGCTTCAGTGGTCCATATGGGCCATGTGGGAGGTGCAGAATCACTGGAGTGCAGGTCCCGGATCAACCCCATCCCTCCTCTGATACATTATACCCCCACTGTGCCTGTGCTCTGCTTTGGGCCTGCCCCAAAGTGACCCTTGTGCTAAGGATTGCTGTGCAGGAAGAGCAGAGCTGGTAGAGTCCCATTCCCTCCCCCATGCATCCATGGGAGTTTTAATTAATTAGCTTGCATTTCGGTAGTATCTGGAGGCCCCAGTCTGGACTAGTAGGCCTTTTACAAAAATGGGAGCAACAAGATAGTCCCTGGCCCAAAGAGTTTACAGTCTAGTGGCCCAACACTGCAATGGGATCCACTAGCATGGGGCTCTGTGTCCATATGGAGCCTGAGTGACTTCAAGCTAATAGGACTCCACATGGACTCAGGATTTTGAATTAGCAGATCTGATGACAGGATCTGGGCCTAATTCAAGACAAGATGGAGCCCAGTGAGTGTAATAAAAAATTGGGAGGAGCAGAGGAGGAAGAATGAGGGAAGCTAAACTGAATATCCGTGCTTTTGTAGGTTTAAATCTCAACTTTCTACGGAGCTTTATATGATTTGATTGTTTTCTACCACATGATGGTGGTGTTGCTTCTCATTTTAGGCTTGCAAATTGGCTTCAGATTCCACTTGGAGCAGTAAAATTATTCAATGCAGCCCAATGATAACACATTTGTTTAACAAATGTTAGTGCAATTTTCATGTTATTTTTGTAACTAGATATAATAAGGCTATCTCTTCATTAGAAAACAGATCTGCTGCACTTTAGGAAGGATAGTCTCCCCATCATCCACCATTTTTCCAGTCATCCCAGATCCTTGTGTCTCTGAGAATCTGAGTTCTGATTGCCTGATAGTGTTTTTTTTTTCAGTAAGACAAAGATGACACTTTGCCTGAAAAACAAAATATGCAATTCAGACTTTTCTCTTTGAGTCATTTAACATCGTTCTACATAATTAAACTCCTTGTTCTTATAAAGGCAACTTGGCAGGCATTATGTTATATGTAATGTGATACTATTTCATCTCTGTGTAGGTTTCAGCTTGTGCTAGCTCAAAGGGATCATGCTTGTCAGCTGGGTAACCATCTTGTTCAGGGAAAGCGATTCCTAGAATGAAATAGTGATCTGTTATTTAGCTACTGTAGTAAAGTCTGCCAGAGTGTCCCGGAGCTCTAAACTTGCTGAGACAAAGATCAAGACATGATAGTGTGGCCCAGAAATATTTGGCTACATCATTTGCACAAAGGGCGTGTGAAATCAGCCCAGTAGGCCCCCTGAGGATTGCCCTTGAGTAGAGGGAATGCCAGAGATGATGTGGAGCCAACATACAAGGTCTATGCCACCATACCGCTGGTGAATAAGGACATAGCAAAAAGATCTTTGTGTTCTGCAATCCCCAGCCACTGGAATGGTCCTTTTGGGCCATAGGCAGCAGTATGGGATATAGAGCAGGCCCGAGGTATCAGCTATAAGTTGCTACAAGATCTAACCTGCCCAGCAGCCATTCTAAGGAAACTACCGAATTGGCATAAAGTCAAACTTTTCCATCCCCCTCCAGTTCTGCCCAGAGTACAGCTGGTCTGGATAGGCAGGTATAACTCGCTCAACAAGATACAACTTCATTCAGATTTCTCTTGGGCACTGTAAACTAACTGACATACACGTTCATATAATAAGATTGCTACTGTCCCATGCAGTCTTGGATTACCATTAGCAGTCTGAAAACAAACAGGCATGGGAAAGAAAACTGAACACTTTTGCCACTTTATGGGCAAGAAGACAGAAGTATAAAACAGTCTTGCCTTGTCATCATTGTCATTTTCATCATCTGTTTAGGGAATCTCCCACCATGTGCTAGGCACTTTCTAAACTTTCAGGAAGGGATAGTGCCTGCCCAGAGAAACTCACGATGCCAGGGTAGATAGTCAGATGGACAGAGGTTAGAGGAAGAAGAACAGCAAATAGGGACCTAGATTCACTGTAGGAACCATGGCAGAAGCAGTTTCTTAAGGGAGACTTAAAACGTAGACAGGGCAAGGGCCTTACAGGTGAGCTGAAGGAGGGCTATGTGGAATAAAGCACAGAGGCGATTGTTCAAACAGGTGACAGACAGACTGATGAGGCTGGGAACAGGGACAGTGTGCAGAGACGGTGAAGAGCCCTTTGCCAGACAACACTAATAACTTCTTTCCTCCTCTCTTTGACATTTTTGGTTGATCCTACAATCGGTCCATGCGTATAACTCCTGCTGAAGTCAAAGGGAGTCTCTGACTTCCCCAAAGTCTTCAGAATTGGGCCCTCACTTGCCAGATAGCAGCAGTTTGTAACTGTTTTCCTGCTGTGCTAATACAGAACATTTTGATTAGTGCTGGTGAAGAATAAAAGATAAACCATTTAAAATTCTCCATGATTTGATTAGTAATGGCAGAGACACTGATTAGGTAAACTCCTAGAGAACAGATGAAGAGGACAATTTGGCCACATGAAATGAGGGCAGGATTTATACTGTGTAACAAGTAGAAAGCATGATAAAGTTTTAAATAATTCACCTTAAATCCCAGCAAAAGTTCAGGTCATTGCTTTTTCTCAACCAAACCAGCTATTTTACTTATGTGCAATCTTATTACATAACAGCATAGCTCTGATCTTGATAAAATTGATATTAGTTTTTGCTAAGATCATGTGAAATAAACATAATTCATTCTATAATAAAATTACTAATGTATAGTTCAATTAATTGAATTGAATTAATTATATTAATGTGCAGCATCCTGTCAGTGTACCTTGGAAAGAAGATACATAATAATATTCATATTTCACATCCATCTAGGATATTCCACCAAATCACTTAGCAAACATTGATTAATTAAGCTTCTCAGTCCTCCTGGTGAGGTTGGGAAGTATCATTATCCTCCTTTGACTTGAGCTAACAGAGTAACTGATAGAAGTAGCAGGTTGTCATCTTCTATGTGGACCAGCACTAGAGAGGGATCGGACACCTTGCTGGTGGGTTTCACAGATGTTTGCTGACAGCAGAGGAATGGTGAGACTCAGGACTCTTGGGTTCCATTCCATATTTTGGAAGAGAGTGTTCACTAGTGAGCACAACTCTTCCACTTGTTCCTCTCAAGCTTGATCTTTTTCGCCCCATCCTCGTGAACCCTGTCCTCCCCATGCCCAGTCGAGTCTCTTGACCAGGCAGTTTCAGATCCCTCCCCCACTCCTTGCACAACCTCCCTCTTTTCTCCCCAGTCTCCAGTTGTCCCCCATTCACCTGCGTTCTCCATTGCCAAAGGCTCCCAGTCTCCCTCCCTGGGCTCCTCATCTAATCTACTCCTCCTTCCCCACAGCTCTGTCCCAGTCTCTTTGCCCAGCCAGTCTGTCTCTTCTGAGCTCAGACTAGGTAACTGAGTGGTCTCATAGCCTTTCTTCTCCATCAGCTCCCAGTCCTAGTGACCTTGCCCAGCTGGTCCCAGTCTCCTCCTATAGCTCCCAGTCCTAGTCTTCCTTTCTCCCATACAGCATCCAGTCTTAGTCATGTGTTGTAATCCCACAAGCTCCTTGTCCTGATATACTCCCCCAGCACTCCACCTCAGCTCTGGCTTTTGTCTTCAAGTCCAGGCAGCTTCCTCCTCTGCACTGTCTAGGCATTAGCAGGGGAGACAGGCTCCCTGCTCTCAGTTCTGGTGCCCAGCCCCAGTGCGTCCTGCAGTAGCTCAGAGCTGTAGTTGCAAAAAAAGTCCTGCTCCATTGTGGGATGGAAAATACTCAGTGTGGATGGAATCTTTGGAGTTTTTAACTGCAAAGCCCTGGCAAGTCTTTACTGAGTATGTGTGAACAACGATTTTTCAAAGGCTTGTCATTTGCCAAATTTGAGCAGATTTTCCCAAGAACAGCAAAGGGCACACCCGTGGCACAAATGCCTCTCTCTGCCAGATTTCAAATCCTTGCTCCAGAGCATGTGAATGGTAGAGTCTCTCAAAGAAAAGGTCACCAGAATTTTTAGCAATGGCATAACAAAACAATGTATTTTTCCCTAACCTCATTCTCAGAAATGTGTGAACCATTTTGGCTGAAATTTTCCAGAAAAAATTCAGTCTGAGACAGACATCCAGCATGGAAAATTTCAGCCTAAATGGTTAAAATTTGGCAAAATTATAAGCAGCTGTATGGGAAGGGTCTTATAATGGGAAGGGTCAGGCAAATTTAATAGCAAGTGGCGGTACCATCTCATCTATAATTAACCTAGTATCAATTTTTTTTAGCAAGAGTTATTTAATTTTTCCTAAAAATCTCCTTCAACAACTCTAATTTTAGAATATAAGAGCATTCTATATAGAGAATCAGAAATGCCAAATGTGGCATAGTAACATGTTGAAAATCAAATCAAATCAGCGTTGATGATGCTGATGGAAATATGCCAGCCTACCCACATTTATATAGTCAAAGAGCAGTCTGGATGAGTAATGGTTTTCAGTGCCAGTTACCTATATTTTCAGTTTAGTGTGTATATGGAACAGGTGCCTTGAGCCCCTCCCACACCCCAGAGCCCTCACCCCCAGCCAGAGCCCTCATTCCCCCCCACCCCCCACATTGTGCAATACAGGGAAACTGTTAAACACTTACTGTTTCCAGTCCATTTTTACATTATTTAAAAATATATATATCGGCTTACAAGGCGGGGTGGAGGGGGGGGACTTGAACCCATTCTGGTCACCACCAAAAATTATACAAACATGCTGCCCCTGGGAACTATATGTGTAAATGGCACTAGAGGTTACTAAGTGTTACTACGTGTTCCAGGTCTACAATAAGTTTACAATGCCTCAAAAAAATGTACAATAAAAAATTAGCCTTGGGCTAATGAAATAGTGTTTGGGTCCAGATTAAGTCTAGGATAAGGTTTAGGATTCAAGTTTGAGACCAAACTAGGTTTAAGGCTTACATTTGAATTTAATGACATCAAACTTTCATGAACTGCTCTTGCAAAATTTCAGTCCAAACTGGCAGAAATCTTATGCAACCAGCTAAACTCATGAGATTTCAGCTCTCTTGAATGGTAAAAGAAACCATACAAAACCATATATTGTTGTGATATTTCCACTGAACCCACCCCCTTTCCTGTTTTGGATCCAACCCAGACCCAAAACCACAAGAGTGAGCTGAGATCCTTGGATCTGAACTTGTGGCATGCCTAAATACAATACTGTAGATTACAATAAGTAACCGCACAAACTACAATAAAACAATGCTAGGACTGAGATGTAAATGAAATTGGTGAGTTCACAAAGTGCCGTTAACTCAGTGCCCTTGTTCAGGGCTGGATTAATGTATAGACAAACTAGGCATGTGCCTGGGGTCCAAATGGGGCGGGGGTTGGGGGTGGGGGTGGGCTAGGCCCAACAAATAGCTGTATAGTATACTCACTGCAGCTGGCTTGGCCATGCTGTGGATCTGCCAGGACCAGGTGATCATCATGCTGCTGCTTGGTGGGGCTGCTCTCCCTGATTGGGGTTGCAATGCCAATCCCTCAATTTTGGCCTGGCTGATTCTTCATTGTGTTGGAGGAGTAGCCAGGCCAAATCTGAGTGAGTGGTCTTGCAACCCCCATCACAGCGAGCAGCCCCACAAAGCAGCTGCAGGATGAGCAGCATGGCCAGCCTGACTGCAGTGAGTGTACTTACTATACAGCTGTTTGTTGTTATTCATGAGAAGGTCGGGGGCTATAAGTGTATTGTGCGTTGGCCACACTGATAGGTTAATCTGGCCCTGCCCTTGTCATAAACTTTACGGCATATTGTGCAGTCTGCACGTTCAGCTGGTAACACTAATAATACACTTATTGTTGTAGTCATAAGGGATTGTCATTATGTCTCCTTTTGGTTATGTAAGACTAGCTTGCTTAAAGAATGCATTTGCTTCGTGTTCGTATCATTGGGACTAATTACCACAATTTACATAATCTATCACACAATCCCATGATCCTCTGAAAATTTATATACACCCACTAGTTTTGTACTACATAATACAGTATAACAAGCATATAACAAGTGGTGCACAAAATATTTATATATGCCACAAGCTCCTATGGGCAGATTAAATTTTTTCTCAGTGGTATATACCAACTTCATTTATCACCTCAGAATGGAATAGTGTATTTGACAGCACAAATAGTTTCCTTATGGATATTTTGTGTAACTTTGAATGTTGTCTTACAATTAAAATGACAAAAAAATTCAAAACATCCAGAAGGTATAATGATTTCTCTAAGTGCTGTTTCACTTAAATGCTGTTTCACTTAAAAAAATTATACACTACCAATTATTAATTCAGGAGGTGGGAAATAGAAACATGAAGTTATAATGTTGTTTTAAACAAAAGTATGTAAAGCTCTCAAATATTCAATTATAAATGGGGCAATCACTAACTTTAATTTATCCATTCCTCCTGTGAAGACAGTTTCATTTAGTCCACCTTCAGAGTCTTGTGCAGTTATGTAGTATTAGGCCATTTCATAATTTTAAAAAGAGAATTAAGTACTCATGGAATGTTCAAGATAGACAGGAATGATAAATGAATCATCTATTCAGAAATGAAGGAGAAGAAGGATGATCCAATGGTTAGGGTACTGACATGGGACTCAGAAGTCCCTACTGTATCATATTTCCTGTGTTTAGATAAGTCACTTTGTCTTTTTGTGCCTCAATTCTCCATCTGTAAAAATGAGGACAATACCATCTGAGCAATTACTTACTTACATCGCTCTACCAGTCTATTCTATTCCTGACCTGTTCAGTTCATCTGTAATGAAATGTGCCAACAAGGGTGTGATGGAGGCTGACTGCATGTAGGCAGAAAAGAGCACCATGGCTTCACCTAGGCATCCATCTACCAACACTTGGGGAACAATGCAACAGCCCACTTTGAAGTTTCATTTCTGACACCTTGCCGATCTTACCAGAGTGGTTTTGGGCAGCAAGGCAAAAGTCATGGGAAAGTGAGAACAAAGACCTTTGGCTAGATTGAATGATAGGTCCTCAAGGATGGGGGACAGACTGAGACCTAGACCCCTGCAGATTAGGGATCTGGGGTAAGATAGGCCTGCCTAGGACTGTAGGTAAGATAGACATGCATGTAGAACTTTTATTGTTTTAAAAATCCTTTTCATTATGTTATGCTTGGTTCCTGCTGTTAAGATTAAACAATACTCTGTTTTAAGAAGGCTGTTTTGGGTCACTGAATCCACAGGTCACTGGCTCCCAAAGGGAAGAACTGCAAGTGCCTGAACCCAGTCAGACCTGCTTGGTAAACACAGTTGATATACAAGGAACTGTAGCCCAGTTCCCAGTAGAAGGGTGGAAGAATAGTAGAATTCTACCTGGAGGGTGGTGCAGGCACAAGATCCGAGATCTGAGGAGGATGTGCTCAGGTGCAGCCAGCCTGATAACCATAACAGAGGGCACCAGTTGTGATAGTAGTTTTTTTAACATGGACATGGACACTTGTCTACCAGGAACTTGACTGAGATCACCAACTCCTTTTAGCTGACACACAGTGACAGGGCAACCTTTAGCAACCATCATCTGGGTCAGATTCAAGCCAGTGATTCAAGTCAGAGTCCATATCCTATCATCAGTCTCTTGTTACATCATCCCTATTTCTAAGACTCTTTTGTACATTTATTGTATTTATCTAGATATAATCACATGCAGTACAAATAGTTGCAGTGTGATGAGTCATGCAACACAAAGGGTGCTTACAGGGTGAAGAAGGTGTCTTAAAATAGCCAAATACCTCATTAATTAATAGCATATAATGATTTTTAGGGCTCAGTGCAGTAAGATATTGACTCACTCTCAATGTGAAATAGACAAGATGTCTAGTTAAGAGTAGATTGCAACCTGTATTTCTTTTTAATGATTTTGAATAATCCAAAATCTAAACATCATTTTCCTAATTAACAACTCTAGAACTAAGGAGTTAGCATAATTGTTTAGTGAAATAGAGCCTTACTGTAAAACACAGCAATTTAAAAAAAAAAGAAAGAAGCATTTACTCATAAAGGCTTTTAATAATAACTCAAGAGATTTTATTGTTTTTTCTGTTTGTTTTAACTTGGGGAGAATGTTCAGTTTTAAAATGGGTATACCCCCATCCAAGTTACAGTTGTGATAATTACATGCTGTATGTCGTACAAATACAATACCTACTAACTTTAAAGCTTTTAGAAATTATAATGGACACAGATAGATGTTGCAACATTTAAAAATAAAAATAAAACAACAAAAACAGTCTTGAGTCTCATCAGAATTCATCAGCAATCAGAGTTTAATTCCATGGTACTGTACGGTTATCTGTCAACCATTCATGCAATTAAGAGAAAATATCTACCAGCGTTTCCATGGTGCTAAAGCATTCCAGTAGAACAACCAGCCCACACAGGACCTAGAAGCTATAAAATATTAATTCAGTACAAGCATGCGTTCGATTATCTCAACATTTATTACAGGCTATAGTAATTCAGTCCTAACAAATTGTTCCGTTAAATAGAATATTGCCAAATACTACAATGCTCTGCAATGATTCGTTTTAAAAAAACATTATTTTGAAACAGTGTTATTTATTTTGGGATTAGAAATGTAGACCTGATAGAAAAGCTTTCATGTTAACAATGTAGACATCATAAATGACAGCAAAGGATAAAGGTTGAGTGACACACTGATTATGTCGCATACAATAGAGGTGTGGTTCAACCTGCTTAGAGGCCACTGAGGAGATTTTACTACGTGATCAAGAAAAGAGTTTGATTTCCCCGTGAGCCTTTAGTCAGTTCAGAAATCGCAGCTATAGTAAAGGTGAGTGTCAAAGCAAGAGAAAGCAGTTTAGCAGTTTTCAAAGGAGGTGCCCTATTGTAAGAAGTAAAAAATCCAAAGGGAGAGGGAGCTTGAAATTCTTTCTCTGCCCTAGCATAATTTATCTACTGCAGGGCACTGGGATAACAGTGCATACTATCGGTTTCACTGTAACAAATGAAAAGTGGTCCCTTCACTGCAGTAGTAGCAGCTTATCATAGGTCAGTCATGTAATGTGTCCACAGTGCTCACATTTTGGAGAAACTGTTCTTCTGCTAGTAAAGACATACGATAAGCATCTGCCAAGATAATAGACTCGCCTATTATTAGGATATGGCTTTTACTTAGTTTTCATTAGCCCTTTCCCTGCCCTCGCTGAGATCTTTGTTTCCGCGTTCTGCAGCCACCATCTTTTTATCCTTCCTCCATCACAGCCTGGGGAAGTGGACACTTCAGTGATCAGTGTTGATGTAATTCTGTGACTTGGATTTTGATACATTTGTACTGCTTTAGCAGTACCTTACTCCATGAGTAGTCCCACTGGTTTCATTGGAGCTATTTGAGAAGTACGATAATGCTCTCGGTATGAGTGAGGATATCAGAATCTTAAATAATTCCATTTCTACTTGCCTGGATAGGTTTTTGCTCTTTAGTTCGTGTGTGTATGCGACATTGTCCCAATGTTCTTTTTCTGAACAGTATATGTGTATGGTCTAGTCATGCTTATTTGATTTTAAATGTTTATTCATGCAAGAGTGAAGTTCACCCTTGTGCAAAAAGCCAGTATAAGTCCTATGAAGCATTTAACTCCCATTTAAGTCCTCCAAATGGGGCTTATGTGGTGCATAGACCTGGAACTCGCCCTCTGCACAATGCTGAATTTCACCCAGTAGCTCATGCAGAACCCTAAAACAGACTAATACTCTGGACCAGGCATGGACTAAATAATTGTGCCCAATCCCACAACCCTTACTCTTGTGAATAATCCTTACTCATCTGATAGTCCTGATAGTAATGATTGCAGGATTGGGTCCTAAATGGAGTTGTGCTGCTGTACCAGACTAAAGATTGCTGTTTCCATGGCTATTGTAGGTTTAAAGGCAGCACTATGCAATATTTCAGTACTGATGCAAAAAGCCTGGGAACAGGCTTACTGTGTCCTATGCTATAAATACCTAACATTGGTACTTTGTAGAATATATTGCTTCATGTAGGATGCAGAGAACTCTAGAAGGAACAAAGATAAAATATGTTTGCCCCATGTCTACTCTTCAGAGATGTGTAGATGAAAGGACCATCACAGCTCCTCAGTATTCCTTTCATCGGCTCCTTTATAATGTGATGCTTTCTGTTCAGGCCATTGCTAGAAAGGAAAAGAAGAAAAGTTGGAAGCCTGTTGGGAAAATACCAAGCAATCAGTTTCTGAGGATATGATTATATATTTAATCATTAATTTAATACACTGTCACTTGTTCACAATTAAAAACATGCATAATAAAAAGATCACACTCATAACTCTATCTTTAAAACGATTCTCAACCAAAGGTCAGCTTTCAGCAACCAGTTATTATATTTCCTTACGTGACTGGAGTGCTGTGAGCATACATTTTAAATGATGTTAGTCATAGAATAATAGGAAGTAGAGTCATAATGCCAAATTAGGTCATCTAGTTTATTCCCCTGCCAATGAAGCATAAAGGGGGAGGGGGAAACAGGCCTGTGCCCCTTTTTTGCTTCTTTATGATATATAAAGAAAGTCTGAAGGTGGAGTTTTTTGTTGTTTCTTAGCATTAGAAATTCATCTCCTATGTAGTCTGGAAAACTCTGATGACTATAGAACTAGTGAGAGGATAGTGTCATAAGGGCTAAAAGTGTGAAATTTGAGTAATTGAGAGGGGAAGGATTTGTAGTCCGATTATTTGACAGTGTTTTGTATATCTTTGTTAACATTTATTTTACTCCAATGTCCAATTAACATTTCAGAGCAATGAAGCCTTTGTTAAAATCCAACACGCCACTCATTCAGTTAAAGTTTGCAAGCTAACAGTGCACATCCTCTGAGATTTCCAACAAATTTTCCAGAAAAACAAGGAAAGATCAATGTTAATATTCCTGATATTTTAAAGATAAAACAGGAACAAACAAATCCTTTTAAATAAAATATTTCAATCCTTCATTATAGACAATCATGAAGTAAAAACAGGTACAAGCATACTTTTCTAAACATACTTTTTAGGTCATCATTAATATCATCCCATTACTTCCTCCATATTTTCCTGCATATTTGATCATTGGTTCTTAGATCCTTCAGATATTTGTAGACTGTTGTCATGTCCCATTCCACTCTTAGCTGACACTTAGCCGAGTCACTCAGTATATACAGTAGTGACAGCAAAATTTAGTTTGTTCAGTCTTTCCTAATATATCAAGCCCCTCTATCCTTTTACTCATTTTTGTTGTTTTCCTCCAGCCTCCTGCAGTTTATCTACATCCTTCTGGTAATGGGGTGGCTAGAACAGAATGGAATATACAATGGCAACAAGGCAGAGAGTGTGGAGATCTGAAGGCACAAGACAATGATCAGATCTGGACAAGGTGTAATCTTGAGTTTGGGGTTTGCATTTAACAACATCTAAATATTGCATACTGCTTTTGTGAGCTTTTTGCCTCAGATGGTGGAACTCTCATGCTAATATCTGATTTCAACAGATTTTTGCCATCTCGAATTGTGGAAATGTTGGGAAGTCAGCTGTTCTCATAAGTTTTGTTCATCTCATAAGATTTCTTGTTTGTTCACCAAAATCTCACCAGAATGGCTGTTTGAGGAAACTACAGCGCCATCTGTTCAGGGTCAGAAGGAAGTCTCCATCTGATTTTAGACCGAGCCCAAGCTATAATGGAGATTCACATGGTATGGGTCGATAGCTCAGCAGATAGACAAGCAGACTGGAGCCAACATCATAGTGGATTCAGAATCTGAATTGTCTGAAATTTGAAATGGTACTGATTTGAAGTTATTGTTGCAGTTCATACTTAGTACAAGGTCAATCAGTAACCATGCTGCTTGTTAAGTTATCTTTGGTGGCAATAATGACCCAACAGCCGACACTTCATGCTATGGCAAAAGTTGCTGCATATAACAGATAAACATATTTTGGCACAAAATCAAAGAATGTTTTTCCCTATAGATATCCACCTGAATGAACTCATTAGATTGATGGGCACTACCTATCATTAGCCAGGCACTCCAGTGGTGCTACATACAATTATGAAATATTAATCATTACCAGCAGTAGTAACCTAGGAATTGTGTCCCTACTACAGTACCCAGTTTCCCTGACTTAGTGAGAACAGTTCTATTTTTCATCCTAATAAAACCTGATTCACCTGTGACATCTGCATTCCCCATTATATATCTTAAAAACAGTCAAACAAAAACAGGCCTTGCTCCAAGTGCAGCATTCATTGAAATACATACTGGGTTGCTGAATCATAACCCTAAGCTTATTTATATAAAACAAAAATCAGTTGGTTTTTCACCAGAGATGTGAATTGTACCATTTTTTCTCTTGTATTGCTAATGAGATATTTAACCCTTAATGCATTTTAAGCCTTCAGTCACAATATGTTAACATGGCAGTTTATTATGACTGTTTAATATGACATTAGATTTATTTTGTTCTGTACTGTATGAAGATCAGTAATACTTTTCCAGATCTCCATCTTCTGCAATCATCTTCCCTTACTATTATTCCTTTAGTGTATGCTGTTGCTGTACATCCGAACTCACACAGGGAAGGATGGTGTCAAACCCTGAACCCATTCTTCTTGTGGGGATTGCTCATTTGTATGATCTAGGGTAGATCAGACTTATGCTGATAGAGGGAGATAGAAGAGATTTTTTTGTGGTACTGAATTGCTTCTCAGACCTCATAAATATTGTGGATATAGAATACTGAAATCTTCAAGAAATGATACAGAATATTAATACTACTTTAAACTCCAGACTCAGGGAGTTACCTGACAATTAGATATCCCATTGTGTACAGTATTCCAGCTTGGCATTGATTCTTTACGTTTTAGGAGAATTACATTAGAGCCTGAAAAGTGACATGTGGGTGTAGGATCTGTTTATTCTATTGCAGATCTGCATTATAGCTAGCCTGTTGTGTAGATAGCATGAGAATGAGAGGGATATTTTGATGATGGGATTTTTGTCAGTCTATCAGCTCATTCTTTATTAAATTACACTGTATGATTTTATGAGTTAATAGATTAAATTATTTGTACAATTATATATTTTCATATTATATTTCATATTATATATGCTTAACTTGGTTTCTCGTGATTTTGGTTATATGGGCTGCTAGTGATTGATATTTTCAATATGTGGCAAAAGTGAGGCATTTGATAGTTGTGGCTTGGAACAAATTTGTTCTGAGATTTTTCATGTTTTGTTTTTCTTTTGTTGACTGAAAGCCTATGTAATTTCCTGGCTACCTTGAGTTTCAGCAGAGCAGCTCTGTTGATCTCAGTCCTCTTTCTTTCTGGTCTTCAAATCCTTTGCCTGTGGAGCCTTTTTTGACTAGCCTGATATAAGCTAGTTTTGATACCTCTTTCTCTTGAGAGCAAACCTTGCCTGCTCCTCCTATTTCTTGTAGTGAAACTTGTGCAGCTCTACTATGCAGAGCATGGAGCCTAGCGGTGGGGGGCTGCCTCCCTGGCCATACTCACTGGGCCTATGGCAGAATTAGAGGATCTGCCATGAAGCTGATCCTCTCATCCCTCCTTTTCCTGTTGGGAGGATGGGGTGGGGGTGCTGAGGCCCCTGTCTCACAACAGTTGTAGAGTGGGAGATACAGGTTTTAGACTCATAGAAGCTGGGAAGATAGGGCAGAAAGGAGTTGGGTCCATTTGTAAATATCATGAGTAAGGATCTTTAATTTAAACCCGATAAAAAGTGCACAAATTTGACTTACAGAGTTCCAGTAAAAATAATTGTATAAAACTATCACCCTTTCAGATAATCCACATTTAAGGGAAAAACCACACCTAGCTAAAACCTTTCAGCTGAGATTTAACTTGCCCTAAGTACTAAACTAGACTGAACTCCTGGGTCTGGAGACCTTTATAGAATCCATTGGCTCCACACAACTGTCTCCCTTTGGTTTAAACCCCCTTCCATCTCTCCCTGCAATTTCTTTCCTCCCTTTTTGTCCCCATTTTTTGTGTTCCTCCCCACTTTTCCATCTTATTTGTCTGGCCAGAAGGAAGTAAGGGGCCATCAACAGCATCCACCAAAAAAAACCAAAAAAAAAAAAAAACCAAACCCCAAAACAGAATAAGAAGAAACCAAATAATTGTGGGTCATTTCCTACTCCTTAATGGGGAGCTGCAGTTCTACCTTTGTGCAATACTGCATTCCTTATAACAGGTGATGCTGCTGGATTAAATAGCAGCACACGTCAGCTTCCCAAGTGCTTCCTCGCATGACCTAAAATGGAGCCTACCAGCTGGGAGACACATGCCCTCTCCTAGTTCCAGAGAAAACTGATCCCCAAGGTAAAACTCCCCACGTTTGTATGTTTTCAGATAAGGGCAATAAGAAGAAGAAAGGAAGAAGTTAGCTTCCCCCTCACTGCCCACTCCTGTAGCCTGCATTTGGGCTCTCCTTCCTTATCTTCCCCATAAGACTTTACATTCAGCTCAGTAAGGGAACTACTTAATGCTACTAATATATGCTTCTGAATTAACTGTTTAACAGCTCCTCTCCTTGGGTTCCATAAGTAGTCCTCCTCCCAGTAATAAACCTAGCCAAAATAATATTGTTATTATGTCTCAAAGTTACTTAGCCCTTCTACAATTTCAACCACAACACATAACTCCAACCTTCTGTGGCAGTGAATCCAAAGTACCAAATGCGTAGCATGAGAAATAAGGCTTCCTTTTATTTATTTTAAATGTACTTGTGATTAATTTCAAGGGATCTTTGTCTTTGATTATGGGCGAACACAAGGAGAGATTATGGTATGTGCACACCAGCCCCTTCATAGGTTTCTTTCCCTTTCAGTCATGAGTTTTATTCAGGTTTTCTACAACTTGGTGACATGTTCTTTTGGCTGAAATTTGGTAGGTACAGATACAGTAATATTGATTTTGGCTGTAACAAGAGGCTTCTTGGATCTCCCACAGCTGTCAGTGACACAAATACATGCAGGTATCTGACACAATCGTGTTTCATTTTGCAATTGCCAGCTGCTGTCCAGGAGCAGGTGGATCTTTGGGAGTTCTTTTCTGTTACTGAATATAAAGAACTTTCAGCAGTGGTCAGGTGGAGAGAAAAAAATCTGAGCTTCACCTCATGGAGTTTTTCTTGAAATGTTATTCTTGTGGGAGAGAATTGGAGTGGAGTAGAATTTGGAGGTCAAACCTCCTCCTTAAAGGTGTAGGGAAATCTGGTTTGTGCAGAAAGGAGCTATCCTGTAGATACATATGCTACTCTATTGCCCTCCCCCATCTATCTTTCAGTCTGTCTGGATATCTTCTGCTCATGTGCCTCTATTTCTCCATCTACCTATCCATCCATTCTTCTAGGTATATACATAGTCCTTATCACCATGGTGACTGAGTGCCCTGGCAACATTTTAGTTAAGGGGATGGAAGAAGGACCCCTTGATATTTAAAATTACATATTTCTTATCTAGAGTGTGTATTGCTCATTGTAAGAGCTTACTCAATGGAGATTGTTGTCAGTGACTTTGCCTTCGTATAGTGAAAGTTTAGAGTGGATCAAGGTATCCATTCATATTTATGCTTATTATTTTATGATTTTAGTTTTTATAATGACCTCTCTAGATGTCTTTAACATCGATTTGCCTGTGGTTTCTTTTCTTTAACTCGTGAGCTTGATATATCATACTGACTATTCCTGCAGACCAGAGTTGCAGTATGGGGAAATCTCTATACAGTAGGGGCTGACATGGAGTATGGCTGTTTCTGTAGAATAATAAACACTTCTTAACATGGCAGGAGCTTGCTCCTGTTGTTTAGCTGACCTGCCATGGGACTATGGCTGAATGGTGGAGAGTTTTCACTTTGACCTGCATTATTTATTCTGCAAGTTTGTCTTTTTTTTTTTTTTTTTTTTGAGTGGCAAGGAAATCTTTTCCTTGTTTCTCTTGTTTCCTGCCATGTTGTGGGTAAAGGTGGGTTGTGTGTTCACAACAGACCTGCCAAGTCCCACTCATTTGATGAGCGATTCACTCCTTTGGGGTTAATTTTAAGTAGTCTCTTAGAGCATTTCACTCTTGCAATGAAGGAATTTGCAACATATCTCAGAGGACCTGTCAAGGTTCCTTCCCCACTCTGAACACTAGGGTACAGATGTGGGTACCTGCATGAAAAACCCCCTAAGCTTATTTTTACCAGCTTAGGTTAAAACTTCCCCAAGGTACAAACTATTTTACCTTTTGCCCTTGGACTTTATTGCTGCCACCACCAAGCGTCTAACAAATATATAACAGGGAAAGAGCCCGCTTGGAAAGGTCTTTCCCCCCAAAATCCTCCCAAACCCTACAGCCCCTTTCCTGGGGAAGGCTTGATAAAAATCCTCACCAATTTGCATTGGTGAACACAGACCCAAACCCTTGGATCTTAAGAACAATGTAAAAGCAATCAAGTTCTTAAAAGAAGAATTTTAATTGAAGTAAAAGAATCACCTCTGTAAAATCAGGATGGTAAATACCTTACAGGGTAATCAGATTCAAAACACAGAGAATCCCTCTAGGCAAAACCTTAAGTTACAAAAAGACACAAAAACAGGAATATACATTCCATTCAGCACAGCTTATTTTCTCAGTTATTTAAAGAAAACAGAATCTAACGCATATCTAGCTAGATTGCTTACTAAGTTCTAAGACTCCATTCCTTTTCTGTTCCTGGCAAAAGCATCACACAGACAGAGAGAACCTTTGTTTCTCCCCCCACCAGCTTTGAAAGTATCTTGTCTCCTCATTGGTCATTTTGGTCAGGTGCCAGTGAGGTTATCCTAGCTTCTTAACCCTTTACAGGTGAAAGGGTTTTTCCTCTGGCCAGGAGGGATTTTAAAGGTGTTTACCCTTCCCTTTATATTTATGACAGGACCATTTAAAATCTCACTCTCAGAAAGGACACCCATTTAAATGGTCACAGCTTGAAAACCATGCCTAGGGATGCCTTTCTGTGTTTGGATTTATTTGGTGGCTTTTTGTATTGTGTTGAGCAGCTGATGTCAATTCAGCAGTCAGACTAAATATCTCTTTCTTCTTGTATTTTTATATGCATTTTGTCTTCACTGTTTCATTGGTGCTCCTGCTCCTTCATAAACATAATATCTGTCTTTGGCTCTTAATAGGCTGTATTAATTCTAAATGTATAGGCCATTTGTGGTTTATTTGGACAGTTAAGAATGCTTTATAAGACAGCACAATGTGAATAAAGAGGATTTATTACTCATTTTTGCATGAATGTAAGCCAATCCTTTTCCTCCATATTCCCCATAGGCTGTGCAACTTCAAAAGAAATTCAAATCAAGATAAAAAGGAACATTTCAAGCTTTTTTTTGTGGTTTCTTACCTCAGCTCTTTTTTTCTTTATTTTAAAATTGTGAGAGAATTTAATGCTCATGAAATTGTGGAGCTAATAGTGCTAGTGTGAGCCCAGAATACTTCAGGCACATGTTATACAAGCTGTCCCACATAGCTCTCTGCCAATTAACCTCAATCTTGGCCTGCAACTGCCTTGATGTTCCACTCTTGGCCGTGCGTTAAGCAGACTGCAACCTGTGTGTTGACTTTATGATTTGAAGTAATGGTATGTTGTGCAACCCTGAGAAGATTGGAGCTCCCAGTAATGGGATTTAGTCAGACTGGGGCTCTTGAACCTGGGACGGTGGTATACAATTTAACTTTAAGCTAAGGGAAAATGTAGTTAATAATTAGGAGGCTGTTTTGTTGAAGTCAGTTCTGTTTATGATGGATTAAATTAAAGAATGTGGTGTTACTGAAAGAATATTTTTGTATTAACGGGCCTTGGTCTATGAGTTAATTGGAATTTATATAAATGGAGAGAGGAAGATTGATTCTTTTGAGTGGATATAGGGGGTTATAGGTAATTTCTTCCCTAAAAGAGCTGAGTTGAACAGATCATCAGATGAGGTCTCTGGTAAAGTTAGGTTACTGTTGGGGTAATATGGACAAAGGGGTTGAAATGATGTCCTATTCTTTTGGCCAGGACTTTAGGGATTTTTTAAATCTTGTTTTTGGTGTTAATTAGCACATAATTCCTTAAATTAGGTTAGTAGTAGCAATTTATCTTTTGTATTTTGAAATTTCCTCCTTCTAATTAAAATTAAGAGTTATGGAAATAATTCTTATGAAGTTCTTTGATGAACCCCCAACCCCTCCAGTGCTCAAGTGTGCCCGTAACCTGCCTACAACTAGCTTGGCACGGCCCCTTCACACATGCCAGGTGAAATCCTGGACCTTCACAGGGGAGAATTTCATCTCCCCTATGAAATTTCTGGAATATGTTGTGTAGCGGGCTGTGAGTATGCATAGGTGCAGAAAGACGTGGACCATATTGGCTCAGTCATTGAAGAAAGGCTTGTGCAATCATAGGACTTTTTATAAGAGTTAAAATCCAGGCAGCCCACTAGTGTCCTGCTGCTTGCCAGGTATTTTCTGGCATGCACAAGCCCAGAATTTGGCTCCATCAATCTGTTATTTTCAAAATAGAGGCAGAGATTATTGTGGCTCCATTGCAGCAGCAAATTATGTTGCAGTAACTTGAGTTGGTTTCATGTAATTTAATCTGTGTTCAATGAAAATATACTTCTACTATGGCAATATATGCTTCATATGGTACATACATGCTATAATACGGGACACTTAGAGATAAAGGTGTGCACGAAGCATGATAACTCTTAGCTTTCTCCAAATGTGGAGTTGTTGGGAGATGGGGTTCCAGTTTGGGCCCTTTATAGAGGTAAGCCAGAGCTGTGAAGATAATACATGTATCAGAACTTTCCCAAAGATCAATGTGTGTGTCAGAGGAGATGGGTTTTGAGTTCTGGGTTTTAGCCACCTCTGCTTTATCACACCAGAGTATTGCATGAACTCTGTTAAAATGTGTGATTGATAAGCACCAAGACTATAGTGGGGTGAAAATTAATTGGAAAATGTGATATTTATAAAAAATCCCCATAGCTCCACAGGCAGGGGACCAGGTTCGTATTTTAGCCAGAATATTTACATACTGTTAAGGTGCTGAGTTAAACATTTTCTTCTATGAAAGTCTTCCCTGCATATAACGTATCTGTTTTGTAGTTCTGTTGATCTTTCTTTTATTATTCTGCAATATATGATCACAAAAGACAATCTTGCTGATGAGAAAAGCCACTCGGGGAAAAAAAAAAGTATGCTTATCCTTAAATCCAGACTGCATATTGTGCATGGATGTAGTATTTCAAAAAGCCATTTGCATTACTTTTATGACTTTCTCTCTTTAAAGTCTGTTCAGTGATGGTATATTACTCAGATATGTGTGGGTAGCGAATTACCTAAGATATCAAACTATGTGTGGTTAATTGACAATAGACCATTTTAGTGTATTAAGTATCCATTAAAAAAACATACTTTTCCTAGATAGACACTGTGCAGTACACTCCTGAAATAACATGACCTGACATAACATGGAGAGCTAGCTTGTAGATAATATAATGGGCCAAATGTGAAGAAAAGGGCTATTTGTTTGGATTATGTATTTACTACCCATTTTGGTTATGTCTCATAAAGAATAAATCTAGTGAATTTATGGTCTTCTGTTTGAGAATTAGCAGGTATAGTACTGCTGTTAGCTGACCAGCCATATTATTTTCTGATTTGTTCAGCACTATGCAGTATGTCAGTTTTCTAGTTAGTACATCTTCATAGCTGGAAGTTTTCAGGCAGAGCAGAAATAGGTTCCTTTCAACTTACTGTGAGACATCACTAATTCTAGCAATATATTTTTTCCAGAGGTTATTTTCTCTGAGATGCAATGAAAGGAGATCTATATTGTTGTAGTATTTTTTTAAGAATGAAAGCTAGATATTTTCCTTGATGAAGAGGTGGGAGTGGGAACAGTTGTAAATACATATATTTTAATTCATGCAAGCCTTTGCCGTTTGGTATTCACCAACTCAAATAAATAAGCATACCCATGAGGCAGAGCAGTGGATTTATGCAATAGGCTAAAGCTGAGTTCAGGCATCCTGTACTCATCCAAGTGGCCAGGATGGGTGTTGGGCAGATGTGCAGGGTCAGGAGTATGGGAAACCCTGCACAGCGATGAATACCCCAACTTGCCCCACTCCTCTGCTGGCCCACCATGCTCTCCTCTTCCATGCTCGCTGCATTGCTCCCACACATCTGGTTTCCACTTCCACAGTAGAGCTGTCCCTGTTTTGCTACAATGGAGATGCTCTATGGCTGAGGAGGAATGTACTGGATTTGTCCCCACTGCAAAATCCTCCAAAATCATGCAGACATGAGGTCTAGGGAAGCTCTATAAGAGGCGGTATCTGGCCGTCTACTTTGGGCACAGCTCTGTAATGGAGTTTTAATACTTACATTTTCAAAAGAAAATTATGAAGAAATGCATGGAAATCAGCTAAAAAAATTCAGAATAACTGAATTTTAACTAGCTAATGTAAAGCACTACAGGCTTGTCCCCATCAATCCAACTTGAGTGCAAATTAGATGTACTTCTCAGTTCTCAACAATTATAGCTAAAGATAATGCAGCAAGTAAAATACTGATGTTAAAATGTTGTCACTCTTCAGTGTAGCTGACTGTATCTGGAAATTATAGGCCTACAACAGAATTTTGTTTGAATTCTGAAATAATTAAAGGAAAAAAGAAAAGAGACAGACAAAAATCTTTGGTGGCACTGATAAATTTGACTAAACTGTATCATTTCTATTAAAAAAGCAATTATTACTGTTACTGGATTCATCATACTGTCATTGTTTTATTGCTGATTTTGATTCCAGCATCTTTCTTTTTTTAAACTCACAAGATAGTGCACGTACAACTTTGCATTGGTATTCAGGAAGAAGCTGCAGGTCTGCATTCATGACAGCCTATTTAAAATGTGCAAGAAAAGGAGTCTTCTGTAACAAGGTTATGCTGTATTGATTTACATTCAAGTTTTTATGTATTGTATGTGCCATTTCTAATAGGGAAAAAAATCCACATTATTTTGGTGTTTGAAAAGATTTTGATGCTGAATGTGAATCTATATGGTAAAGAAAATATAAAGGAGATTTATTTTGAATATCTGCAATGGTTTTCATTCAAAATGAACTTTATTTACAGTACATATTTAAAAAAATACTTAAAACACAATACTAATATCTATGTAAAGTTACGCGTTTTACATCAAATCCTTATCTGGCCTGTCCCAAAGTACGTTTTGGGAAAGAATATCCTTTGCATTGCAAAATTAACTTGTTACTTCAGTGGGCATACCTAGGCCTTCTGTGGGAAGTGTAGAAATTCCAAGCTGAATTCTTCACTTAGCACATTTAAGTGGCAGAAAGATTAAACAAAATACTCCCATAATTAAAGAAAATGTATTACTACTAGAATTTTTTAGAAACACAATGTATTACCAAATGAAAATCTTTTCTTGGTTTGTGGGGTGCTGCCAAATGAGAAAGGGACTGACCTGAGGAAGCAACATGTAGCTCCTCTTTCAGTTTGAAAAGATATCTGATAAACATGAGATACACAACGTCTGATAAACATCTTGAATGGAGAATTATACTGACTATATAGTGAATGTATTGCTGCAGTGAAATAGACCTATATAGTTAAACAGAGCTCTTTACTTTTTCCGTATTGCAATTTCTCAGTTAATTATTGACATTTCTGATAGGGTCCATTGGTAAGAATTGACCCAGTAGCTTTAGCTGAAAAAGAAAACAAAGCAACAGGAAATTCTATAGAGAGCTAGTTAATGCTGTACCCTCAATTTGACCTGAAATGAGAAAAGTGCTTGAAATCAACCATGATTTGAGTTCAAGTTGTAGTCTCCAACTCACAGTGGTTAACTGTGGCAGCATGTTGAACATGGGGATGCTGAGCCTGCCAGTGCTAAATTATAGTCCCATATCTAGGAGATGAGTGGCATCACTGCCATCTCCTGCTCCTGATCTCCATGCCATATCTCCTCCATTTCACCCATCCCCTCTTCTTTCACAGTTTTCCTTTGCCCCCTTTCTCCTCCTAGAAACGTATGCTGAAATAAACATTTTGTAACTCTAAGCTTCAAACTAAGGGCCAGACTGTGGCCAGCCCCTGGATGGGTGTGCAAAGAGTTTTTCCAGTCTCTGTATCCCATTCAGGGAATGGCCGCAACTATCCTTACACATGGCCGCTGAGCACGCAGGCAACTCCAGTCTCCCTTCAGATGTATAACCCTCCCTATAGGGAGCAGAAAGTAAGCATGGCCAAGGTCTTGCTCCTTTCTTGTTACCCACTAGAGGACCTGCAATCCAGTCTCATTTTATGGAGTAACAGCATTAGCAGCTCACTGTTTATTTATATTAACTTCATTAATAGCCATCATGGGTTTATGCAGGATTTGTATGTCTCTCTTGTTTGAGAACTCCTTGGGGGAAACGGGCACTATCTCCAGTTATTAAAAATATCCACCTGCTTATAGCAGCGCAGAGGGCTTATTTTCTCATTTGTATGAAATGCCTAGCATGCAGCTGGTGCTATGCAAATTGCAAGTAATAATTAATAGTTAATGATTGCAGCCTTTATTTTTCTGTATCAATCCTGATACATAAGTAAGAGGGAGAAATGAAATGCTTCCACAGAATTTTTCTAATAGTTGGGCTTCAACTTTGAGAAGTGTGTGAGGTTAGCTTTCTTTGATCCAAATGTTCAGATTGGGTTCCTAAAGGTAGGCACCTAAATCCATATATAGGCACATAAATTGGTATCCTGATTTTCCCAAAAAAAGTGCAGGTGCTCAGCACTTCTAAAAATCAGGGCCTTATTTAGGTACCTAAATCCATAGATAGGCATCAAACTTTGCCACTCAAGACTGAACATTTAGACCTGTTTTTCACCTACATTAGTTTTCAGTAGTGAAAAGACTGCTTTTAACATTCTGTAAAAAGAAAAGGAGTACTTGTGGCACCTTAGAGACTAACAAATTTATTACAGCATAAGCTTTCGTGAGTTACAGCTCACTTCATCGGATACAAAAGCTTATGCTCTAATAAATTTGTTAGTCTCTCTAAGGTGCCACAAATACTCCTTTTCTTTTTACGGATACAGACTAACACGGCTGCTACTCTGAAACCTGTCATTTAACATTCTGCGTTCCTACATTTAGGGAAAGAATCAGCAGAGGAAAGAATATGATGTAGAACTTGGGGGCAAAATGCAAAACATGCAGCACAGTACAAGAGAAACATCTGTGAATTTTTTTTTTAATCTGCATGTACTCTTTATTAATGCTTTCTTTAGAAGTGACTAGAGCAGAACAAATTCTGTTTTTCTGCCCCTTCTTACTTTGATG
This sequence comes from Natator depressus, assembly GCF_965152275.1. Taxonomy (NCBI): domain Eukaryota; kingdom Metazoa; phylum Chordata; order Testudines; family Cheloniidae; genus Natator; species Natator depressus. The sequence continues at coordinate 86,653,865 of NC_134241.1, read as the reverse complement.
GTCAAACTAAAGGAGCAGATCACCGGTAGTGCAGAAAAGGTACATGTGGCTTGCCTCAAGATACACTAGAGCAATAAAATCACAGAGAAATACTCTAATGATAATGGATCTCAGGATCTTTCAGGAAAGACCATTAGAATAAGATCACCAGCATATTTCAGTTCTTAGATATTAAGGATGGAGAAAGCCATGTGAGTTTTGTGAATGAAGATATAATTGAAGTCTATTAAAAACTGCCATAAAAGGTCTAAAATGAAATCCTATTTATAGAAACATTATGACTGTTAAAGATATTAAAAAAGGAAATTGAGGGAGATACTTGAATGCCAGGACAAACAGTTTTCATTAGATAGACTTATGCAAGTCAGTAAAAATAAGAGAGGCTATAAGAACAGGCTATATATAAGGCTATATAAACTTATTTAAAAAAAAGGAAAAACAAGAGCCTAAGAAGAAAGAAAAATAACATTTAACTGCACTGCTGGATAAAGATGAGTAATAATGTTAGCCTTATCAGTTATTACTCATAAAGTGCAGTTCTGTTCTGAAAAATGACTTTATAAAAACTGCAGACTGGGGTTCTGTGTTTGTTGTATCCCAGTGATTTCCAGACAAATGTGCTCATGTTTACAAATGAAAAGATTTTTTTTTTTAACTGCCAGCCATGCAAACTCAGGGCTTGTCTAAAAGGGGGACAGCCAGGAAAGTTAATCCCAATTGTACATATAAAATGATGAGGTCTAAATTAGCTGTTACCACTCAAGAAAGAGATCTTGGAGTCATTGTGGATAGTTCTTTGAAAACATCCACTCAGTGTGCAGCGGCCGTCAAAAAAGCGAACAGAATGTTGGGAATCATTAAGAAAGGGATAGATAATAAAACAAAAAATATCAGATTGCCGCTATATAAATCCATGGTCCATCCCCATCTTGAATACTGTGTGCAGATGTGGTCGCCCCATCTCAAAAAAGGTACATTGGACTTGGAAAAGGTTCAGAAAAGGGCAAAAAAAAATAATTAGGGGTATGGAACTGCTGCCGTATGAGGAGAGCTTAATAAGACTGGGACTTTTCAGCTTGGAAAAGAGACAACTAAGGGGGGATATGATAGAGGTCTATGAAATCATGACTGGTGTGGAGAAAATAAATAAGGAAGTGTTATTTACTCTTTCTCATAACACAAGAACTTGGGGTCACCAAATTAAAATTAATAGGCAGCAAGTTTAAAAAAAGCAAAAGGAAGTTTTTTTCACACAATGCACAATCAACCTGTGGAACTCCTTGCCAGAGGATGTTGTGAAGGCCAAGACTATAACAGGGTTCAAAAAAGAACTAGATAAATTCATGGAGGATATGTCCATCAATAGCTATGAGCCAGGATGGGCAGGGATGGTGTCCCTAGCCTCTGTTTGCCAGAAGCTGGGAATGGGCGACAGGGCATGGATCACTTGATGATTACCTGTTCTGTTCATTCCCTCTGGGGCACCTGGCATTGGTCACTGTCAGAAGACAGGATACTGGGCTAGATGGACCTTTGGTCTGATCCAGTATGGCCGTTCTTATGTTCTTAATTAATGAAAGGTGTTAATTAACCCCTGTGTGAACACCTTCATTCAGAATTAAAATGGGTGCTCAACCCTTTTTTGAAAACCAAGCCCCTTCAAATTGTCTCAAGCTGGGCACCCAAAATCACTAGACTCTTGAAAATCTTGGCTCATGTCCTTTCCATCCTTGGCCCTTCTGCTGTTCCATCCTTGAAGTTAGTTTCTTTTTTCCTCTGCATATATTAGAAGATATTTTATTTGAATATAATTCTGAATGGAATGCAGTCTACAGATATTTTGAGCATAAGTAATGTCACCTTCTGGATGTGCTGCTTTTGCTTTGGGTTTTCTATAGCGCTGCTTTTGCAGAGCTTTAGAGCGGCTGAGATTGGGGAAATTTACTTCAAGGATAATAACATCTGTCTTGACTAACAGCTTTTTTATCAAGACTGTTACAATAGAGGCTATTTAAAATTTGCCTGGGTAAATTGCTATTTTGTAAGCTACTCCATTTAAATTATTCAGATGCTGTTACTATGGTACTGCAAGCTTTGTTTGTTCATATTGTGGAGGAAGGTCTAATGGTCCCCTAGTGTCCTCTGAACTGTAGAAAATCTAATTAAAGGAAAAAATACTTTGCTGTGTGTGTACAAGATTCACAGCAAAACTGCTGAATACCTTTTTCAGTGTTTTTTTTTAATGTGTGTAATTGGCAGAGGTGGGGTTTCTAATAGAATCCACTATTTATCTATCATTTCTGGCTGCATGGGTGCAAATGCTCCAACATCCAGCTTCTGCTGATTCAGGTCTGCCATGTTCCACCTCTCTGACGGAGAACCCTGCAGGTTGGCGATCAGCTGCATAAGAAAGAGCTTTTTTTTTATTGGTTCCAAATTAAATGCTTTTCAATTTATTTGAGTGTCCCATGTCTGTGTTTTGTGTGACATGGTAAAATATTTGGAAATTTAATCCCAATTAAATTTAAATGTAATTAAATGTTGCACCCTTTATGCTACGACACTAGTACTTAACAATAACAGTTGTTTATAAATTTACCCTTGCATTTCTGTGGGCTAGGATTGGCATACATCTGTGAGAGGAGAGTGTCATAACTCATGTCAATTATATTGGGCCTCTCCCTGAACTCTGTCTGGGATCTGAGGGGTATTGTACCACTAACTCTTCCCTGCATTAGGGAGTAACCATGAGGCCTTTGTCAGCGCGTCATGTGTCTATAACTCGCGATAAGGACACCCAGTTACATTTGGAGTTATGCTGACTCTACTCACTGACTTGAAACACACAAGGTTATCTGTTTACCCCAGCTTTCTCTTAGCTATGTATTGTTCTCTGTTAGCCAGCCTCCATGACCCAGGCCAAGCTGTGGACTCCAGGCCTGTATGAAAAGTTCTTAGCAGAAACTGCAGTTAAGATCTTACATCCACATTAAATGGATTATGGCTCTTCAGAGAGGCAAGTGCAGGACAATAACCTCTCTCCCAGTCTTTATCAGCCACGGGAACTGGGCCTACGTGGGGTAGGTATCCACATGATTCACCTTTTTGAAGGGAATACGATCAATCTGTCCTGCTGTCCCTGAAAGCACAATCTCTCTGGGGGCTCCTATACAACCCTAGCACATTCTATCTTTATACATCTGCATTCATATGATGACTTTACTTTCACTCTTTTCCTGCTGTCAGTTTTTTGGCTAAATCTTGAGGCGTTTATTCACTTTTTGCTCAGTCTTTTCTCTGGCAAACTCCCATTAAAGTCAGAGACGTCAGGATTTGGACTACACACCATTTAGTGCCAGTGGTTTTACTATTTTTATCCGGGATCAAACCCCCCCCCCCCCCTTTTTTTTTTTTTTTTTTACTTTGTCATCTGTATACTGCATCCTTTTCAGATGTCATCTCCATGATTAAGTTTTGGTTACTTATCTCTCTACCTTACGTTAATCTAGGTTCACTGCTAAAAATCTATTATGTTCATCTATATTCATCCTATTCATTTTGTTTATGCAATCGCTCTATGCTTGTTTCGGGTCATGAGTAAATATTATACCCCTTTTGAAATTTTTTCCTCTTTGTGCATTTACAAGATTGACAAGTTGAAGTTTTAATGTGACCCTAGTAGGGCTGACTATTGATTGGGATACACATACACCAAAAGCCGAGAAAGAGACTGAGAAAAAGCAAGTGATGGATTGGATCACGAGATTTAAAACACCCACAAGTGCTGTTCTTTATCTAAAATGAAAGATCATAATTGTTTCAATCATACATTTTATATTTTTAGACTTATTGTGTATGACGAGGACTCTAGCTAATTTGATATCACTTCTGAACTACCAGTATGTTATAGTCCCAGTCATAAAAAAGCATTACTTTGGAATAATGAGCACAACGTGAACCCAGAATATTCAAAGGTTCATTTAAGGCTGTGTAGTGTTTAGGGCTTGGATGACTCCATAGTGGTTTTTTCATCTGGTTCCATTTCTTATTCTCATTTCCAACACCATTCTCTGAAGTTTTCAGCCAGCTGACTGTTGCCATGTTGCTTTCTGGACACACGTAGAAAATTTTTGCAGACTTTACTTGCAAGGTAGGTCAATGAGTGTTATCTCTGTCTTATTAGTGGGGCTATTAGAGACAGAGAAATTTAATTGTTATGCATATGTTACACTGCAATAAAACACCCACAGCTGGCCCATGTTAGCTGGCTTGGGCTGCCAGGCTATAAAATTGCAGTGTAGACTTTCAGGCTCAGCCTGGAGTCCAGGCTCTGAGACCCTCTCCCCTCGCAGTGTCTTAGAACCTTGGCTCCAGCACAAGCCCAAATGTCTACACGGGAATTTTATATCTCCACAGCCCAAGCCCTGCGAGCCCAAATCAGCTGAGGTGGGGCAACTTTGGCTGAGATGGTGCAGCTATTTTATTGCAGTGTAGACATATCCACAGAGAGCCAGTAGCTGAGCCAGGATTAGAATACAGTTGACCTCAATGAAGTACTGGTGTGAGTGAGAGCAGAATGCATTCTAACATGTAGCAACATAACAGAATTTATAGAATAACCCCGGTGTTTTTTCATGCTATATTGCAGCAGTCGACAGTAACTAGAAGTGTTCGCTGCCAGAGGAGATGCAGGCAACGAGCAGCTCAAGGGTACAACTGTGTTTTCTCAACATGCCTCTGAAGGTATTAGTGGCACCACCCCTTAAACATGTCGGTGGAGAGAAGCTTGTTTGGCTTCACTCACATTATTAGGGGTTTACAAGTTCTGCTGTTATTTCACCATTTGTGAGATTACTGCTGGCTGGGAAATTACAATAAAACCAAAGTTTATAGTCCTCCTGTTGTGAGAGAACTGGATTATAAACTAAATTAAAACAAAACAACTATAAATGTGAGCAGACTAGATGGAGCACTTGTCTTTATAGCTTATTGTTGTAATTTAATTATTGTTGTATGAGTATAATTCCCATTAGGGAATAAGATACTGTAACAATTAATAGGTCAACTGTGTAAATATAAGCACAACACTCGCAAAATGTGCAGGTATTACATTTTTAAAAAGCTCTTTATTTATTATTAGTAATATTATGTCTGAACCAAAACCCTAAATCTGAACACATCTGTGTGACATACCAAACCTTGGGGGAGCATCTTGTAACCCCCATATTCCTCATTTTTATATAATCGTGATCTTACATATAAAGCATGCCTTGTAAGGTATCAGGGGAAAGACTATGATCTGCTGAAAGTCATTTCTCTATCATATATGTATATCATGAATGCATATGAAGATATGAGAATTGTGTTGTATGGTTGTCACTAAAACATACTGTAAGTTGGAGAATCAGCCAGATATTAGCTCCCCAGAGGCAACAGCAAGGAAAGCAACCAACACCCAGGTGGGGTATTAAACAACCCATCAACAACCATTGTCCAGCAAGGGAGCTACAATTCAATGACTCACCTGCATGAGGCCACACCAGGGGAATTGCTCAACCTTGCCTAGAGACTCAGCAATGCCCCCAGACATGCCTGGAGTTGGGCTCCTCAAGCACATGGGACTGAGGTTATAAAACAGACACAGTGGCCAGATGCTTGGCCTTTTTCCTGCCCTCAGTCTAATAGGGTTGAGAGTTTAGACTGCATGCTTATATTTTATTCTTTTGGTAACCAACTCTGACTTTTTGCCTATCACTTAATATCACTTAAAATCTATCTTTTATAGTCAATAAATTTGTTTTATTGTTTATCTTTACCAGTGAGTTTGTATGAAGTGTGTGGCAAATCTGCTCAGGTTTTGCAAAGGCTGGTGTATATCCACTTTCCATTGATGAAGTGGTGAACCAATTAATAAATCTGCATTGCTCGTCTTGAGCAGTGCAAGACGGTATATTCCTGAGGTGCAAGGCTAGGAGCTGGGGGGATTTGGCTCTAATGCCTTTCTCTGTGTCACTGCTGAGTGGCTCTGGCAGCATTCATGCAATATAGCTGGGTGTGGGGCTCCACATGCGGTAACAACACCTGGAGGGGTTTGCTGCTGGTCACTAGCAAGGCAATGTGAGAGACAGCCCAGGCTGGAGAAAGTTGAGGGGGCACAGCGATCCCACATGTGAGCAGAATAGATGGAGCACTTGTCTTCATAGCTTATTTTTGTAATTTAATTATTGTTTTATCAGTGGGGGGCAAAAGAGCTACCTGGCTTCAAGATTAAACTTGATAAATTTATGGAGGAGATAGTATGATGGGATAACATGATTTTGGCAATTAATTGATCTTTAAATATTCATGGTAAATAGGCCCAATGGCCTGTGATGGGATATTAGATGGGATGGGATCTGAGTTACTACAGAGAATTCTTTCCTGGGTATCTGGCTGGTGAATCTTGCCCACATGCTCAGGGTTCAGCTGATCGCCATATTTGGGGTTGGGAAGGAATTTTCTTCCAGGGCAGATTGGAAGAGGCCCTGGGTGGGTTTCGCCTTCCTCTGTAGCATGGGGGACGGGTCACTTGCTGGAGGATTCTCTGCAGCTTGAAGTCTTTAAACCATGATTTGAGGACTTCAATAGCTCAGACATAGGTGAGAGGTTTATTGCAGGAGTGGGTGGGTGAGATTCTGTGACCTGCATTGTGCAGGAGTTCAGACTAGATGATCATAATGGCCCCTTCTGACCTTAATATCTATGAATCTATTAGGGAATAAGATACTGTAACGATGAAAAATTAACAGGTCAACTTTGGAAATGTAAGTACAACAAACTTGCAAAATATGCAGGTATTACATTTTTTCAAAGCTTTTTATTTATTATTAATATTATGTCTGAACCAAAACCCTATATCTGAATACGTCTGAACTTTGGGAGATTTGGAATTTGAAACTAGTTCAGATTTGGATTTTCAGTTTATACCGATATTTATAAAAGGCAGAATCAGAAATTTCGATCTGAACTCCCCTGGACTTTGAGTGGGTGAAAATTCAGATTATGATCTAGACTCAATTCTTCATCTTACATTTGTCTGATATTACTAGGCTATTTTCAACGAGAAGTCTGTGTCCAGGTAGGTATTAGCTAGGAGAGAGTCTTCCAGATATTCCAAATAAGTATGCTGCCAAATACTAAAATATTGTCCCCTGTTCTGTTGCTTTAAATATACATTACCTTGATGTTGGTTTCCTTGCTCCAGTCTTCTGTTACTGGAATTTTTTGAACTCTGCAACCCCCATATACAGATCATTCTTGCATATGAAAGGAGGACCTGAGCTATGTCTAAATATCTTTTATTCATCGCTATTTGCTGACCAGTAATCTAAGTAGGAGTTCATTTTCTGTGTCCTCACCTAGTATGTTGCAAATGGCATTTGTAACCTATTGCCAAAACCATTTTTTCCGTGGAGCAAGGCCAAAAAATAAAATACAGTCATCTCCATCATTCTTCCGGAAGGTTTGCATGAATGTAAGTTTTGTGAGGATGAAATATCAGGTTTGGGTAAGGTGACAGTGAGCCAGCATGTAGTTGGAGGAGATTGCTATAATAAGTCAGTGACTGAGAGGCTTTGTGATTTGGGGTTAATTACATATTTAAGCATTCTTGCATAAAGCTTAGGGTGTATTTGGAGGTATGGAAAAGCTTGTAGGCAGATATGATTGATTTTGTTGAAGCTGTTATGCCATGTAAGTGTTCTTTGGTTTAAGTTTTAAATAGAGATGGACCGTGGATTCCCAAACCTTGCAGTTCAGGCCCATCTCTGAGTTTAGGGGTCCAGTTTTGGAAGCCAATTTAGCAATTCTCAGTGAGACTGAGGCAGGAGACATTTACAGAGCATAGTGTGTGCAAAGGTGTATAGAAGTGGGATAGCTGAGGTGTAGTTGAGCACAGTCACCTCCTCCTTGGCTCCTGCTCCTGTTTCAGTCGTTTTTAACCACTGTATATGTCAGCCTTTGCAGGATCAGGTTTATGTAGAGACTTAACAGAAGAAGACAAAATCAGAGGGAAGAGACAGTCGTAATAGGGAAACAAGGGTTACAAGTTTGAGTTACTTTAGTGGTACAGCATAAGATATTAATGTTGATGAAGTAACTATGAATGTATTCCATAGTGTGGTACTTTCTATGTTAAATTAAATGTGAGGGAAGTTATTTACTCTCTTCAAAAGCAATTTTTAAAAAGAAACCCACAAATCAGGTAATATTGATTATGATTAATTTAATCTGGTATTAAACAGTGTGCCACATGTCTTCTGTTTACATGGTATAAAACAGTATATTTTTCAAAAACTGGGAAGCAAAATTAACTACAAATGATTAAATATGCTAAGAGTGCTGTTGCTACTAATAACAAATTATCCCTGTTGCGTGGTAGAAATTGGAACTTTGTGCAACTATTTCATAATCAATGGAATAGATACAATTCCCCTTTTTGTGTGTATGGATCAGAGAATTGGTCTTTTGGCCATAAAAGGGAAGCTGTTCTGACTTCCCCCTTCACTCCCTTCTCACTTAATAATTCTGTGGTGCACAAGGTGCGTCATGATGGGGGTGAGCCAACAAGTCATAGCTGAAATTCAGGTTTCTGTGCCACATTGTCTTAATGACTAGTATTTCTCAGATGATTGGTACAGCTAACTGTCACAGTGAGATGTGCTTGGTGAGGGAATGAGGTGAGATTCACGTCACAGGAAATGTCGAAAGCAAATACTAAACACAGAGATATGATGATTCCACACTCTTTGGAATTATAGGTATGAAATCCTAGCTTCTTTTTCACACTGAGTAGCATTTATGGTTCTGAAGAGCCAGTGATGTTGTGGTTGTGTTATCTAGCAACAGCTTGTGCTTGCTTATTTATGAAGTTTTACAAAAGTGATCATTACATAGTCTTTAGGGACTGAACAATAACAGAAAAGAACACACAGAACTGGCTGATCAGAAGATTCTCCTCATGGGGGATGGAAGAGAAACGGGCTGTGTATTGTGCCCTGAAGGACAAGAAGTTTAAGCTCTGGTGCACTGGTAGGGGAAATTTTGTTTCAGGGAATGAGGCCCTCAACTGAGACGCTCTGTCACCGGATCCCTGACATTTAAAGCTAGAGGCTGTTAGCGTGAGAGTGCCAGCTGATCTCGGCTGCTATGCTGGCACACGGAGAGAGGCTGTCTCCCAGATAGCCAAGATATGAGCTGCATAGATCAGTGGCAACCCCCTAAATTACACCCCAGAAGCAAATTGAGGGGGCAGTGGCTCACTGGACAGGGCACTGGATTGGGACAGACGTGAGTGTTATTCCTGGCTCGCTTTGCACCTGCTATGTAAGTTTGGGGGAGTTATCACATTTTGAATGTCTTCTGTATTTAGATTTTAATTCTTCAATGCAGGGGCTGTGCCTTACTCTGTGTTTGTACAGGGACTAGCACAGTGTAGTCGTGATCTTGCTTTGAGCCTTTGCATACTACTCTTCTTATCCCAAAGCATCTTTACAAACACAGGGAGCAGAATTGTATCACCATGCATTCCTGTCCATGGCCTTCCATACCTTCTTATGTATTTTTCCTAATGCTTTGATAGCACTTGTCTGACTGTTTTTTTTTAGCAGCTCAGCTGTTATACTGTGTATTCCTGAAGCCTGCCTGTAGCGGAGTGGGACTCACCCCTGCGATGCCTCCTACTAGTAGTCCAGGGAATTAGCATTTCCAGCCTCCGGAGCACCCTCTGCAGGCCGGGACCCCGGTGCCCCTTTCATGCCAGAGTGCTGCCTCCTGGCAGTACCCCCACAGATCTTCCTCTCCCCCCTCAGGGAATCCCCACCCTCTATCCCCACCTCACCTCAGTCTTTTGCTGCTGCCAGTCACCATCTAGCCCCCGCTCCCTGGGGCAGACTGCAGTATAATTGCCACTCATCATCGGCAAGGAGGGTCTGGACCTGCTGCTTCTGCCTACCCTTGGGCTGCCCTCTGCAACCCCAGTACCCTTTTCCTAGGCCTTCATCAAGGCCTGCAGCCTAGGGGTTTCCCAGGCCAGAGCTTCCCAGCTTCTCTAGCCTTTCCCCAGCCCTGCTCCACTTTAGGTACCCTGCTCAGGTCCCTCCCTCTCAACATCTAGAGAGAGACTCTATCCTCGGCCCACTGCCCTCTTATAAAGGCCAGCTGGGCCCTGATTGGGGCGTGGCCGCAGCTGTGGCTGTTTCCCCAATCAGCTGAGGCTTGCTGCTTTCCCTAGCAGCAGCCCTCTTGCAGCCTCAGCCCCCTCTGGGGGCTGATTTCAAGCCCTTCAGGGCAGGAGCAGGTGACCACACCGCTATACTACCCATTTTTTAACTGCTTCCCTGCTCTTTCTATTTCTCTTTCTGATGGCAGTTCAGTGCTGATAACCATTCCGCCTTGAATGCTGCCCTCTTCATCTAAAATATCAGGAATTCTTGCATTGGGATGAACTACAGTGTTGAGCACTTTGTCAAAATGCTCCTTCCATACTTCCAGCACCCCTTCAGAAGACTGACCCCTTGTCAGTTCACTGGTAGCCATTCTTACTGCTTGACTTGTTGCCCTGATTGTGTTTCCATATAGCCTAACCTTTTTGTATATTGTTTTCATATCTTGTTTTCTTGATGCCTCCTCTAGCTGTTGAACCTCTTCTTTCTAAAACTTTTGCTTGTCCGATCTTTGATTTCTTTAGTGCTTTGCACAATGCTTTTATTTTTCCGCTTTCCCAGCAGTCTTGGCTTGTTTACAGTTTTTCTATAATGTTCTTGCTCCGTTGCTTGTCCAGCTTTTTCCTTCTTTGCTTACACCTTCCAGTATATTTTGAATATTTCTTTCCTTGACTATTTCCCATCCAATCTGTTGTGAGATTTCTTAATCATCACAAATATATGGTCTGAAATGCACTTGTATATCTCCTTCAGAGAACTGTCCTTTAACTTATCAGGATCAAATATGGCTCCAGTAGAACCCATCTTTTTCTTGGAGTTTAAGTTAATCTTTTCCACCAATAGTTCATGATCACCGCTGCACTCAGCACTTCTATAGACTCTAATGTATAACAGTGACCTTTCACTGATGATAATGTGGTCAGTCTGATTTTTAGTTTGACCATCTGCTGAATTCATAGACTCATAGATATTAAGATCAGAAGGGGCCATTATGATCATCTAGTCTGAACTCCTGCACAATGCAGGTCACAGAATCTCACCCACCCACTCCTGCAATAAACCTCTCACCTATGTCTGAGCTATTGAAGTCCTCAAATCATGGTTTAAAGACTTCAAGCTGCAGAGAATCCTCCAGCAAGTGACCTGTGCCCCATGCTACAGAGGAAGGCAAAACCCCCCCAAGGCCTCTTACAATCTGCCCTGGAGGAAAATTCCTTCCCGACCCCAAATATGGCGATCAGCTGAACCTTGAGCATGTGCAAATCTTTGTGAGGGAACCAAGTACTGCATCTCACAGCAAGTTCTTAACCTTTCCCAATTATCATGTGCCATGCCAGTGCCATGTGGTACAACGCTCTTCAGTTGCTTATCATATCCCCTACCAACCTTTGCATTCATATGGTCAGGAATGAGGGCTTGCAGCTGCGTCTGGGATCAGCTAGCTAACTGTACCTGAAACCCCAAATTGACCAGATCACCCGATTGACTGAGTGGTGTGGCCATGACTACTGTTGAGTCCAGCAGAAGCATTTGACCAGTGGGTGCTCAATTCACTTGCCTGCAACTGTGATCTCTCCTGAGTCCGCCTTGTTTCCAGCCTTGTTCCTGACTATGGCTCTGACCCCTGGGTTGGCTCCGGGTTCCTTACTCCAGCTTTAATCCCTAGCTTTGTTCCTGACTCTGGCTTTGGCTGCTGCTGCTGTAACCATTAGGCCTGACCGCTCATGTCATCATTCTGAGACACACATCTCCCATATTCCAACTCATATCGTGATCAGGATTCTCATCTACAGCACTATCCAACTCTTGATAAAATCCATTCTTCTCTTCCTCTTTTGCTGCTTCTGTTGGTAACAGCAGATCAGTTATGCATAGTTTATTGTAGGCAGTCCACTAAGACACCAGTTTGCAGCTGTTCATTGACGTAATTGTTCTCCTGTCCACTGCCATAGCAACCCCATCCCTATGTTTTGCTTGTCCACTTGAATGTCCGAAACAAAAGAAAGTATAATTTCCAACTGTGAATACTCCTATACCCAGCCAATGTATCTCCTGTATGGCAGCAAAGGAAAATTGAAACTTCTGTAACTCCTCTGCCAAACGCTCAGTGTGACCTGGAGTAAATAGTGTTCTAACATTCCAGCTCGCAATATATGTATTAGCCATTATCCGAAATCCATGACCATTTCCATTTGCTAGACTTGTTAGGCGTGGGTTGAAATGCATATAAATCAGTCTGGCTTGCTGCACTGTTTCTATAGCAAGTAAGTTTGGGTTATAATGGCTTGTTAGGCCAGTCCATGCTATCCAGCTCATGGGAATGCCATGTCATAGCCTGCTGGCCTGCTAGGAACAGGTACCAGTGGTCTAGTCATCCTAGTCTGCTTGCTTCCAAGGCTAATGAAATCAGAGTTTTCCTTGTCCTAGACAGACTTGTGTAAAGAGAAGTGAGCCCTGTCTGCACGTGAGGTCTGCCGTCCCAGTGCCTGTCCAAGTTCATGACTGGTGGGGCCTGTGTGATGTGCTGCGTCTCACACAGAGCATGAAGTTTGCTTCCAGCAATAAAAGCTATAGGGATGCCAGACTATGGAAGGCAGCTTGACAAAATGGACAGGCTCCAAGTCTTCCCTTGCTGAGCAAATCCTATTAAAGAAGGCGGACAAGTAAAATGCTAAACCTATGCTAAGCGTGGATTCTTTTTCATAATGAGCCTGATCCAAAGCCCATTATAGTGGGTGAAAAGGCTCTCATTGACTTCAAAGGGGATTGGATCGGATTCCATGGCAGTATTGCTTTTGGCTGCTCTTTCCTCCCTTCAGCCCAGTGTTTCTGGTTCTGTCTCGGATGAAACACTTGTACAGACTTGCTGATCTTCTAGGACTATCCCACATCCCCCACATCCCACTGAAGGGAGTGCAGAGGGTATTGAGACTGAAAAGAACACACTGGATCAGAGACTCCAGGATTGGGAACAGAGGGCACATGGAGCTGCAGCCAGTTTTCCCCAGCAGCACCACAGACTTGGAGTACCTAAGCGGACTGTCTTTGTTCTTTACCTTCAAAGGGAGATTTGGGAGTGTCCAGCCCAGGGGAAAGACTGAGGAAGTCATGGGGGTGAAATGGACCAGCTCATGGGAGGGTGAGCAGTTGCACTACTTAGCCACAGTACAGCTGAGCCGTCTCTAGGAATGAAATTTCCTGCAGCTCCCTGTTCGGCAGCTGAAAAGAATGAGGGTGGTGGTGAAGACAACCTTTCCACAGCACCCCATCAAGTAAAATGGCTAGTCAGGGTCCCAGGTGCCAAAGAGCCCCAGGTATATCCCTTGTAACATCACCTACAGCCCTATGATGAGAGTGAAAAGACAGAACACGGCATGCAGTGCTGAGAGAAGGAAGAGCTACTCCGTGCATTGTGAAGCCAAGAGCAGCAGCAATGCAATCCTCCTATGGCTCTACAGATGGATTAGGAAGGAACACCCAAGGGAAAATCTGCACCTAAAAAGCCACTTAAAAGCAAGTATGCAGCAGTGTGGGAGACACTTGTGTGTGACATCCAGTAGCCCGCCACTAGTGGGGTATGACTGAGGTGGGAGGAAGAGAGAGAGAGAAAAGAGCAATACTGGGAGAAGGTCAAGGAGAGGCAGCCCATTGAGTGCCATAACCGCAGTGTGTTTACATATGTGGAGTAGCTCGCTGGGTGTTTAGGGCTTTTTACTCCTTAGCAAAAGGGCAGCCAATCTCTCTTGCTTGCCTGTCTGTTGGCATGAGGTGACACTTTGCAGATGAGGTTTAGAAAATTCCTGTGCTATAGGTAACATGTTGGCTCAAAATGGTGGGCTGCTCACTACCATGCATTTTTCTTATGGATTGACAATTGCTAAGAGGTGAAATAAGCTACATGGCATTGACAGTGCTGATTTTGGTAAACCTGCTGCATTTTACAGAAAAATGTGCTGGCTGTTGCAAGCAATGTTTGTCGTCATTTTTGCCATTTACAGCTTGAATTGCACCTTGTGCCTAGGGATGGTCTATAACTAGTGGAGGACTCTGTGAACTTGCAAAACCTGTCTGAGATTTGTTTCAGAGTAGCAGCCATGTTAGTGTGTATTCGCAAAAAGAAAAGGAGTACTTGTGGCACCTTAGAGACTAACAAATTTATATGAGCATAAGCTTTCGTGAGCTACAGCTCACTTCATCGGATGCATTCAGTGGAAAATACAGTGAGGAGATTTATATACATAGAGAACATGAAACAATGGGAGTTACCATACACACTGTAACGAGAGTGATCACTTAAGGTGAGCTATTACCAGCAGGAGAGCTGGGGGGAAAAAACCTTTTGCAGTGATAATCAAGGTGGGCCATTTCCAGCAGTTGACAAGAACATCTGAGGAACAGTGGGGTGTGGTTTTAGTTGGGGGCTGAAGGTGATGGCTCGTGGCGTTCTGTTATTTTCTTTGTTGGGCCTGTCCTGTAGTAGGTGACTTCTGGGTACTCTTCTGGCTCTGTCCATTTGTTTCTTCACTTCAGCAGGTGGGTATTGTAGTTGTAAGAATGCTTGATAGAGATCTTGTAGGTGTTTGTCTCTGTCTGAGGGGTTGGATCAAATGCGGTTGTATCGTAGCGCTTGGCTGTAGACAATGGATCATGTGGTGTGGTCTGGATGAAAGCTGGAGGCACGTAGGTAGGAATAGCGGTCAGTAGGTTTCCGGTATAGGGTGGTGTTTATGTGACCATCGCTTATTAGCACCATAGTGTTCAGAAAGTGGATGTCTTGTGTGGACTGGTCCAGGCTCAGGTTGATGGTGGGATGGAAATTGTTGAAATCATGGTGGAATTCCTCAAGGGCTTCTTTTCCATGGGTCCAGATGATGAAGATATCATCAATGTAGCGCAAGTAGAGTAGGGGCATTAGGGGACGAGAGCTGAGGAAGCATTGTTCTAAGTCAGCCATAAAAATATTAGCATACTGTGGGGCCATGTGGGTACCCATAGCAGTGCTGTTGATTTGAAGGTATACATTGTCCCCAAATGTGAAATCGTTATGGGTGAGGACAAAGTCACAAAGTTCAGCCACCAGGTTTGCCGTGAGATTATCGGGGATACCGTTCCTGACGGCTTGTAGTCCATCTTTGTGTGGAATGTTGGTGTAGAGGGCTTCTACATCCATAGTGGCCAGGATGGTGTTTTCAGGAAGATCACCGATGGATTGTAGTTTCCTCAGGAAGTCAGTGGTGTCTCGAAGATAGCTGGGAGTGCTGGTAGCATAGGGCCTGAGGAGGGAGTCTACATAGCCAGACAATCCTGCTGTCAGGGTGCCAATGCCTGAGATGATGGGCATCCAGGATTTCCAGGTTTATGCATCTTGGGTAGCAGATAGAATACCCCAGATCGGGGTTCCAGGGGTGTGTCTGTGCAGATTTGTTTTTGTGCTTTTTCAGGGAGTTTCTTGAGCAAATGGTGTGGTTTCTTTTGGTAACCCTCAGTGGGATCAGAGGGTAATGGCTTGTAGAAAGTGGTGTTGGAGAGCTGCTGAGCAGCCTCTTGTTCATATTCCGACCTATTCATGATGACAACAGCACCTCCTTTGTCAGCCTTTTTGATGATGATGTCAGAGTTGTTTCTGAGGCTGTGGATGGCATTATGTTCTGTACGGCTGAGGTTATGGGGCAAGTGATGCTGCTCTTCCACAATTTCAGCCCGTGCACGTCGGTGGAAGCACTCTATGTAGAAGTCCAGTCTGTTGTTTCGACCTTCAGGAGGAGTCCACCCAGAATCCTTCTTTTTGTAGTCTTGGTAGTCTGTGGGTTAGTATGTTGTTCAGAGGCGTGTTGGAAATAAAGCCCTCCAGCGCATCATCAAGGATCTACAACCTATCCTGAAGGACGACCCATCACTCTCACAGATCTTGGGAGACAGGCCAGTCCTTGCTTACAGACAGCCCCCCAACCTTAAGCAAATACTCACCAGCAACCACACACCACACAACAGAACCACTAACCCAGGAACCTATCCTTGCAACAAAGCCCATTGCCAACTGTGCCCACATATCTGTTCAAAGGACACCATCATAGGGCCTAATCACATCAGCCACACTATCAGAGGCTCGTTCACCTGCACATCTACCAATGTGATCTATGCCATCATGTACCAGCAATGCCCCTCTGCCATGTACATTGGTCAAACTGGACAGTCTCTACGTAAAAGAATAAATGGACACAAATCAGATGTCAAGAATTATAACATTCAAAAAACAGTTGGAGAACACTTCAATCTCTCTGGTCACTCGATTACAGACCTAAAAGTGGCAATTCTTCAACAAAAAAACTTCGAAAACAGACTCCAACGAGAGACTGCTGAATTGGAATTAATTTGCAAACTGGATACAATTAACTTAGGCTTGAATAAAGAGTGGGAGTGGATGGGTCATTACACACAGTAAAACTATTTCCCCATGTTTATTCCCCCCCCGCCCCGCCCCACTGTTCCTCGGTTGTTCTTGTCAACTGCTGGAAATGGCCCACCTTGATTATCACTACAAAAGGTTTCCCCCTCCCGCCCCCGCTCTCCTGCTGGTAACAGCTCACCTTACGTGATCACTCTCGTTACAGTGTGTATGGTAACACCCATTGTTTCATGTTCTCTATGTATATAAATCTCCCCACTGTATTTTCCACTGAATGCATCCGACGAAGTGAGCTGTAGCTCACGAAAGCTTATGCTCAAATAAATTTGTTAGTCTCTAAGGTGCCACAGGTCCTCCTTTTCTTTCTGAGATTTGTGTATCCTTTCCTTCCACATAGTGTGGCAAGGTACCTTCTCGATCTCACCAGCCTCAGCTGTTCTTAGCCTTGGTGAGGCGGGCTTGGGTAAAACAGTACTTCTAGGATGCACAGGGGCAGTCCTTTCCTTCTCTTAGCCAGTCTTTTGTGCTTGTTTTTCTTCCCTTTTGGGAGGGAACGCAGCCTTCCCTCCTGGTGAGAGTCACTGTCTTGCTGCTCCTAGCCTACTGGCAGCTTCCTTCCTTCCTTCCTTCCCTCCCTCCCTCAACAAGGGAGGGTTTAAAAAGGTCTCAGGCAGCCCTTAGTTGGCATCAGCTCTGATCCTAATTGACCTCAGGTAACTCCCTCTCAGCTGATCTTAATGGATTCTCTGGTAACCCCTTCTCAACTGAACCTGATTGACCTGTAGTTACCCCTCCCCATTGGTTGATAGGGAGGAGGGCCTTTTAACCTTCTGGGAATGTTTTCTACACCCCTCTCCCCCCCAGCTGTCTGCCTGAGTTTATCACAATAGACACAACCCATGTTCTCCAGGAGATCCAATTAGAAACCATATATTTTCCACCAAAAGAAGGCTGTGCTATGCAAAAAATCAAGATACCATGCAAAATAGCTTTGTATGGATCTGTTTTCCTGTTTAGGAAGGAACTGCAACTTGGGACATTTGGGTTCAATTTCCAATTCTGCTGCAGACTCCCTGTATGAAAGGCAAGTCACGCCTCCATTCACCATCTATAAAATAGGGATAATAGTACTTCCTTTCTCCCACTCTTTGTCTGTGTGGTGAATTCAGGCTCTTTGGGGCAAGGTCTGGGGCAACAAGTACAAAGAGCCCTCAATCTTGTTTGGGGACTCAGGGTGTTACTAAAAAGAAAAGGAGTACTAGTGGCACCTTAGAGACTAACCAATTTATTTGACCATAAGCTTTCGTGACTACAGCTCACTTCTGTAATACAAATAATGCTGAATAATGAAATAAATAAAACCAAATTAGTGACTGCTTGTTAGTTAGGGTAGGTTTAGGGACAACAGATGTGTCACACAAAGTGAATTTTAAAAAGTACTAAATTAAGTTTTCTGGGCCATAATGAGGTATTAGGTTACATTAATTAATATTTGTATAGTGGTTAGAAAATATAAAGTGCTAAGTATTAATGTCCCTGGCAAACAGTTTTGAACATTCTGTTTTTGTGAGTAAAAATATTCTTGGCAATTCCAATATTCAGTATTTTTTCCTATTTAGTATCATTTTTATTTGCATTTGTTTATTTGTATAATTTCTACACCTTACCAGATTGATTGATTATATTTTAAAAAGCAGTCTGCATCTTCCTCCCTACACTTCTTTTTTACATCCCTACTTAACCACATCATCCTTTTTCCCATTTCTGAGTTTAGAGTTATTTCAGGAGAATTTCAGTTGACACCTTTCCATGTGTCAGGTAAAAGTTTTCTTCTTTTCTGCGATAGGTTTCCTACAATTCATAGAATTCTGGTCAACACACCCATTGGTTCAAATTATTCCAATAATATCATACTTATCTTTGAAATGAAGTCATTTACATTCAGCAATAATATTGTATATGCTCCTAGTTACACAGAAGATATTCACCGTGTCTCAGAACTATCCGTTGCTTTATCTTTGGATTAACTCGTAACCATGTTAACCACTGGATGTATTTTCCAGGGATTAAAGAGTCTCCCTTTAAATTCTTTTTCAACTCTTAAACTAACTACTGCCAAGGTAATTTTCCATGTTAGCAGTGGATTTGTTATAGATGTGAAGCAGCTCTTGTTTCCTCTGTTACTCTTTATTTTGTATGCCAGCTACATGATAATTCAACCAAAACTTTTGTCCCAGCCACAGGTAGCCAAATATTCACTCACCCTCAAGATCCTCCTCATGAACTACTTACCATTTATGTTCTGCATTAACAACGCAAGAGAAGTTGTGCTGGTATTTAGGCGTGTAGCTACCACTAGTGATGCACATAAATCTCCAACAATATACTCCCCCCGCCTCCCCAAAAAAGTAAAATCAGCAACAATGCTATTTGTAGCTCTTCTCTTCTTAGTCATCATCATTGCCCCCGACAGTGTGTGAATGACTGAGTTTTCCATTCATAATTCTGCTATTTGCCAGTTTAATTAAGTCAGTATTCCCAGTGAATTTATCCCAAAGATGCTGCTAATACATGGATATGCAAGGCAGAGAATGAACACTGAGATAGCCAGCAACTCAGATAGCACGGGGAAGACTGTGAGCGAAGAGGTGCACCTCACAGGGGAAAGCATCTGTTAGACAATACAAATGTTCTCCTTATTATATCATTTTGCCTTCGTTTTTAGTTGACATTGAAAAATTGTATTCTCCTGCTACCATGTTACTGCTGACAGTCTCCAAATCCCTAATTCATCTTTAGTAAGACCACTGCTTGCTGGTAAACTTGTTTCTTCCGCAGTGAATCTGACCTTCTGGGAGAATGGATAGCACCTAATGACTATCAGGATGCACTGCTTTTGACACACTGGGTTGGGCACTCATTCCATTGGCTAGATGTCTTTCAATTGGCATTTCTTTTGGTGTCCTGGACCTGGGGGAATACTGCTCTCTGCTCTCCCCTCTCCTCCATCAAACTGGCAATGAGCCCTGACTTTAAAAAACCATCTGGCTTATTCAGAGACCAGTTAGATAGTAATTGTTAAGAGATGCCTACTCCATCTGTACTTACAAGATTACGAGTTGTCTTCACAAATTAAATATGTCCCGTCTGTTTTTCTGCCTTTTTAAACGAATGCAAGCATCTCATACCATCGCAGGAAAAGCAGCATTTGATAAAATGGAGCCTGAAGCCAGGAGGCACTAAAACCAACACACATCACACCCAAGATCCCTGGGAATGTAGAAAATGTAACTTGTGTTTCTTCAAAAGAAAGATTTTGAAAAGTTTTCATAAAGTAGCTGTTTCCATTTTAGATATGGACAGTAATCCAGGGCTTAGACTGAGGCCATGTCTACACTTACAGCGGATCAACGCTGCTGCAATCGATGCAGCAAGGGTCGATTTCGCGGATCTAGTGCTCTCCGGTCGACTCCGGTACTCCACTGGAACAAGAGGAGTAAGGTACGTTGACGGGAGAGCGGCTCCCGTCGACGCAGCACGGTGTAGACACCGCAGTAAGTCAACCTAAGCTACGTCGACTCCAGCTACATTATTCACGTAGCTGGAGTAGCGTAACTTAGGTCAACTTACCCCAGCAGTGTAGACAAGGTCTCGGTGCAGAACAACCTGGAGAGATTTTTGTTTTCTTATCCTCTTGGCATCTCAGCTAAAGTTAGGAGAAATAAATTATATGAATATTAGTATAATGGGCATGGATGTGGAGGGGGCCAAAAAGGAACATTAGTAAATAGATGTGGGGATAAATCCTGGCCACTTTACTCATGTGACTGTTGGCATGGACATCACTGGAAATTCTTGTATAAGACAAGCAGGATTGGGTCCAGTGTACACATGGGTGTTACTAAACAGAAGTCAGAGAAAGTAACACAAAGAAAGCACCTCATAAATGTTCACAGGCAAATGAGGCAGTTGATATTTTGGGTACTTGAAACCTGTTTGTGAACTGTTGGATACTGATATTTAGGATGTCATACTACCCTTCAGATTTGGTACTTTCACAAAGGACATCAGAGCACCAGCTAATGCTAGTTAGCCAATGCTCTGATGCTATTTGTGGAATCAGGTTTATTTGAGTTAGTTGTACTAATGGGATGACACCAGGGCATTTTCTCTTCCTCCCTCTGCCTGACTGAAATGCCTGCTAACTAGTAATACTTTTAATCCAAAATTTTTCAAAATGGCTGCTAATTTTGAGTACTTCAATTTTTGGGAGCTGCCTAATTGTCTCTATCTGGGCACCAAAATCAGAGGCATGCTAGTTCAGTGAATACCTAGGAAAATTTTGTCATAGAGAATACTCAGCCATAAAGCAGAAAAAATACATGAATATGCTTCACTTGGAGGAATGTATATTATCATTGCTGGGTTTAGTTACAGCAGCGTACCATTACTGGGCCATGCTCACTAGCACAATGCAGTTGCCAGTAGAAATTTACAGGTGAGTCTGATGCTGACTGGAGCTGGATGATGAGTGCAAAGTAATTTTATTTAATTTAATTGAAAATGAATGTGGTTTGACTGTGTTCTTGCACCTTTAAACTTCACCATTCGTAGATATTTTGGAAGACATGTTTACTGATAGGAATGTTAATAGAAAATCAATTTTTAAGCAGATACTGGAGTATTTGCACCAGAAATCTGATTCTTACACTCATTTAGTCATGGAACAGAAGTATAATTTAGGTTTGTGTGTCACAGAGCCACAGGATCTGTGCTATGCCCTGGCTTTTAAACAGCTCCCTAGAGGAAGCCATTCAGTGTGCCAGACTGCCAAGGTGTCCCACTTTTCCTTAACGGTAGACTATCCTGTCTCAATGCCTCTGAGCCTGTGCCTCTGGTCTTCAGTGCTCCTGTTTCACACCATGAGCTCTGCCCAACAAGTCCAACTGAGATAGATTCCTGTTAAGAGATTTTCACCCTCTGCAGTGACCAATGCAAGTCAGCAAGTATTTTCAGTGACATCAGGCAGCCTTTTCAAAACAGACTAGGGTTTATTAGTTCACTGGAATACAGCAGTGAAAGTTCTCAGGTTAGCATAGAAAAGCAGAGGTTAAGACATGGTCCATACAGGCCAAAGCCAGGACTCCCTCAAGCTATGCTGCTATAGGAACCATCTTGGTTTCCTTTCTCTCTGTCTCTGTCCCTTTCTGTCAGTCCCAGGCAAGCACTTCTGTTTCTCTTAAAAGGCCAGCTGTTATCCTAGCTTCCTGTCACCTCTCGGTTTATAGTTGTCCTCCTGCAGGACCCCTGCTGAGTTCACATGTTCCACCTGCTGGAGTTTCCCATTGTTAGGTGTAAGTTGTTTAATCCTTGGGGTTCCCATTGTCTTTCTGGATCCTACTTCGATATGGGTTGGTTTCAACCAGTCCTTAATGACCCAGTCATACCACCCCAGAGAGTTTTGTGATGCAAACACCTCATGTGTCCCGCTTTGCCTCAGAAGCAGCATTTTAACTCTTCTGCACCCACTGGGTAACAATTCCAAATCAAATAAATCATTGTCATGCATATCATTCAAAAAAATATTCTAGAAAATTCCCACTTTGTCATGTGCCCAACTGAAACTGCTGTAATTTTGAATTTCAAATATCAAGCACAACAAACTGCTTGTAAATAATCTGCAGCACAAAATTCATTAATACAGAGTGAAATTCATCCTGGTGTAGACGGCCAGCCCAGATTGTAGGTGGGAATTCAGTGATGTATAGGCCTTCTGCTCTAGGGCTTCAACACAGGGTTGAGTTTCACACTTAAAGTATTAGACAAATATGTCTGAATAATGTGTATATTTGAGAGTTGTTCTGTATGTTTGGACAATGTGCAAAGAGGAAAAAAAAGTAATACCTGTTGAATAAATTATTCACCCAGCTCCAGTTCTGAGCATAGTATTCTTTCACTGCTGTTTGACATCACATCAGGCAGAAGCTTGGAATACCAAAAGTAGTTTTCATGCATAAAGGGATGCTTTAAAATTACAGAGCAGCTAAGCAACAAAAAATACACAGCTCGTACCAGGCTTCAGCTGCTTGTTTGATGCTCCAGCCAAAAATGACTTATTTATTCAAAATGAAATACTGTAGGCGGTTAATCCTGAAACCACCAGGGATCCTGAACAATATGGCAGCACAAGGCAGACACAGCAAGTGGGAACATCTGTTGCCATGCCAACCTTTTAATTTAAAGCTACAGCAGAGCAAACGCTATCACATATTAAATATGAGTTCCCACAATGGTAATATTGTTCATGGTACTGTCTGTTTGCTCATGTGGAGGAGTGTTTGGGACCTGAAACACCCATCAGAAACCAAAGAGGTGCTGGAGCCCGCCCCCCAAACCCCTCCTGCTGCCGAACCCCTGCCGCCTTAGCCCCCTGCCGCACCCCTCCTGCATCCCACCCCCCTGATCTGAGCAACTTGCTGCACCCCGAACCCCTCCTGGAAATGGGGGCAGGGAAGGGGTGGGAAGAGGCGGGGCAGGAGCAGGGCATCATGGAAGGGGTGGAGTGGGGGCAGGGCCGGGGCAGCAGGGGGTGGGGTGCCAGTGATGCGGCCCTCGGGCCAATGTACTAATCCTCCTGTGGCCCTCGTGGTCATTTGAGTTTGAGACCCCTGGTCTAACTGAATTAATTAAAAAAAATTACAATATTCAGATAGGTTTTGTTTTTCACTCACCTTAATTGTCTCAGCTTAGGGAGAAATCTGGAAGACATGGGAATGCTTTAGGGTTCATTAAGGATCTGATTGTCAGAAGTGCAGAGCATACACAACTCCTGTTCCCATGAATGCGAGCAGTGGGTGCCCAGCAACTCTGAAAATCATGCCTAAACTCTCTTCTGTAATTTTGAAAACAAGAAGAATAGAGGAATCTACATGTTCTCATTTAGGCATGTCTTTGATTGGACTGTTCTTATGTTAACAAGCTGTTATTATGCCCCCATATAAATATGTCATTCTTCTTTTAGAATTGCTTTTGCAAGACACAGATGGAGTCATGCATAAAAATATTGTGGAAGAACTTAGCCCAAATGCAAAATTAATTTTTGAATAGGGTCTAAAAGGTCTTAGTATAAGCCATTGAAAATGTTTATATTACTGTAGACACAGTATTGAAATATAGCATGGTTAAGTGGATAGGATGCTGGACTGGAACTGGGGAGACCTGACTTCTGTTCTTGGCTCTGGTCTGCTGTGTGACCTCGGGCAAGTCACTTCACCTCTCGGGGTCTCTGTTTCCCTCCCACCTTTTGTCTATTTAGATTGCAAGCTCTTTGGGGCAAGAACTGTCTTACTATGGATTGGCACAGCTCCTAGCACAATAATTTGCAGACTGTGGATGCTACTTTAATCCTAAACAGTTGTAATTTATATGTACAATTATAGCTCAAATCCTATCAAAATACCCGCTTCTGAAATGATTCCTACAAAAATCACCTAAAAATTAATGCTAGGCTGAGCAGAGTTGGGGAACAATTTAATTTTATAAATAAAATCCAGTTTATTAGGGTTTGGACCCATCAAGCTGTACATATCGCTAACCCATGTAAATGTATAATCTTCTTACTGGTACCCTCAGCCACCCTCCATCCCTTCCCTGCCAATATTTGTTACACAACTTTGTTACATCGTGATTCAAATTGGAATGTAAATTCTTACTTTGTTCGTATGCTATCTAGCACAATAAGGGCCTGATCCTGATTGTGTTTTTGGGGACTACTACAATATAAATAGTAATAACAAGGGCATGCTTATATTGAGTGGGGAAAACACATCTTCATGCCACATAGCTCTGAGGATCAGAATAATTGGGCTCTGCTTCCCAGACCCTTTAAAAGATAGGAGGCCAAATCTTTTGCTAGTTGGAACTGGATCAGCTCTATTAACTTCAACTGAGTATGCCAATTTATGTCAGCAGAGAAGTTGGCCCATGGAGTCTTTCACCATGAACATTCATATTGCAGCTCTGAAATCTTCAGGAGATTTTCCTATTGCTTGGCAAGTACCTACTCTGTGGTGTCTGGAGTAGCCATGACTCTATAGCAGTAGCGTGTTTCTTTTTATTTTGTTTGTTAGTGATCCCCAGTTTTCATTTTCTTTCATTTGAAATGAACAGAAATACATTCTAAGGTTAGAATCTTTTAAAAAGGCCTAGTGTGGACTACAAGCTTTTGAACCTTGCAGAATCCTTATGGTATGGCAGTGCTTAGAGAGAGAAGAGAAGTACAACAATTAAAAAAAATCCTTCTATTTAGAAAAGTATTTTTGGCCTTATTGTCAAAGCAACGGGGACTTTACATCAATAAAAGACATTGCCAATCAACAGGAATTAAACTAAAAAATCTATTGTGTGTAGGTGGATAATACAAAATGGTCAGTGTGTGTGTGGAACGTACTCAGAAACTTGTAGCAGGCGCACTCAGCACCAAACAGAATCCAGCACTATGTCGCTGACAGGTAAAGTGCCATCAGAGAATTAAGACACATGACACTCATTTTATTTTATTTGCTTTTTTACGGCATGATTCACCATAGTATCTGATCACCTCACATACGTCAATAAATCTACCTTCACAACATCCTCAATAGGTAAGGAGGTATTATTGTCCCCATTTTACTGGCAAGGAGTTGAGGCACAGAGATTGTAAGCTGTTTGGGGCTGTCTTTTTGTTATGTGTTTGTACAGGTTCAAGCCTTGGGGCCTGATGCATGATTAGGGTCACTAGGCACAACTGCAATATAAATAATAATAAATATAAAGTGACTTGCCCAAACTCCCACTGAGTCTGTGGCTGAGTCAGGAACCACAACTAGGATATCCAGTGCCTTAGTCACAAGACCAGCCTTTCCACTGGGCTAGTATTTGTAAGGCCAATCATAGCACACAGAGAAGATGGAGGAGGTAATATTTTTCATTGGCCCAACTTCTGTTGGTGACCTGATGGAGAGCTCTATGTAAGCTTGAAAGCTTGTCTCTCTCACCAACAGAATTTGGTCCAATAAAAGATATTACCTCACTCATATTGTCTCTCTAATATTCTGGGACCCACATGGTTACAACAATACTACATACAATAATGTAAATTGCATACAGAATATGGTCCCCATAGTAGCCTCTTCCTCCGTCCCCTCCTTGGCCACCATCCAAAGCCTATCCCAAGTGGAGGGGATCTTTACAAAAGCTTCAACAACACCCCAGAGCAGGGGGAGGTAGTTAGTCAAGATCCCAAACCATCCTTCTTCCTATTTAGGACTAATATTTTGTGTCTTATGGCCCAAGCAGCACTGAGGTGCAGCAGATTCACAGCGTTGAGAGCAATTAGATGTCAGCAAGTCCAGACTCTGTAAACTGTTCTGTGGGGCTGGGAGATTGACTGTTGTTTTAGTGGGAAAAGGGGGTAATAGATGAGCCCTGAGAACACATTCTCAGCCTTAGGCAACAGTGACATCAGAGCACGCGCTTCATAATCCATCAGTAGACATTGCCCTTGTGCCCTCAGGCTCCAATGCTTCCCATCCGAACATCAGCAGAAAGAGTGGGAGAAACCTCAGGGCCCCAGTATCCTCACAGCCCCTGCAGGGGGCAGGCACTCAGCAGCCCAGGGAGAGGGGGGTCTTCCGTACAGCAAGCAGCTTCTGAGGACATTTTGGAGATGTGCTGTGGGGATAGTTTGTGTAGACATGGATAGGGAGGAAAAAGCAAATGATCCAACTAGAGATAGTTTAAAAAACATCTAATTTCAAAAAAATTTTGACGAAAAAGACAAACTTTTTGCAACCTTTTTTCCCCATTTTTCATCCAGCTCTTGATCCAGCAAATAAATTGGAAATTAACATAAAATAAAACCCTTTTATGCATGCACTGCTTCTAGAAGCTGATTTGGGAACTGTGGGATAGGTACCCAGAAGGCATTTCAAGCAACTGAAGTTGTTTAGGTGATTGCTGTTGTGGATGTAGGGCAAAACTTAAACCAATGGCTTGTGTGAATGCACTGAACCATTTGTGCTTAAACCAGTTACGAAGAATTTGATCTGGTCTCTAGTGTAGACAAGACATGAAGCAGGAACCATATCTACCTATATATTTAGCCAGCACTTAGCACCATAGGGCCCCAATCCTGATTGAGGAGTTTGAGCTGTACCATAATATGAGGTCCACAATGCAGTTAGCATCCATACCGTCTCTGCCTTTTTCCTGTGAGACAAAGTGCGTGAGGTAATAACTTTTATTGGACCAACTTCTGTTGATGAGAGAGACAAGCTTTCGAGCTTACCAAGAGCTCTTGCAACACTCATACTTAAGTTTCTACACTGACCTTCCCCACTCCCCCCACAGGGGGAATCTATTATTTTTACCTTTGCTGCTGTTTAGAATTTGCCTAGCAAATGTTGTGGGTGTTGTATTTCAGCCTGTGACAGGTGTGAACACCACACAGGCACCAAAAGGTTAAGGGAGGCTGAGATTGCTAATAACCTTGCTGATTGCACCTGGGGAGAGTGTGGTAAGGTGAGGTGGTGGATGGACTTAAAAAGGAGAGAAGAGGATATAGTGAGTTCCCTCTGTCTGGGGAAGGGCCTGATAAAAGGCTGGAAGGGAAGAGAAGCACACTGTCTGTTCCTGAGGTGAGCCTGAAGGATGTTCAGGAGCCTCAGAGGGATAACGACCTGCTTGAAAATCCTGGCGAGACAGAGAACTGTGTCAGCCCTAGACTGTGGGTGGAGTGAGACACGAGCCTGAGGACAGATGTGAGGACTTTGCATTATAGCTGAGGCCTGCCTGTGAGGGAGAGGGACAGCCATGAGACTGATGGGGCTGAAGATCTTGTTATCTTTATATTTTTGTTGTATGTGTTAAAGGACTGTGTAGCCCTGGAAGGAGTCAGACTCTAATTATCTTGGCTGGAGGGTCAGGCCATTCCTACAGCTGGAATAAGCTGGAGGACATGAGGGAAACAAAGGCAAAGCTGCCACAAGCCCCATCCAGCCATGAAGGGGGCGTTCTGAGACGCCAGCTTGGCTACCCAGATCTTTAGCAAGTGATAAGGTGCTGTGATAAGGTGTAAGTACCTCACAATATTTACCCTTACTAGAGCTGGTTGGAAAAACGTTGAGCCAATAATTTTCTGTCAGAAAATGCAAATCATTCAAAATCAAAACAGTGAAATAGAGTTAATTTCCAGAAATTTCATTTTGGAGAAAAACGGGGGGGTGGTCCCAACAACATTGAAATATCCCAATTTTGACATTTTCAGAATGGAACATTTTGATTTTTCGTTTTGGATTGTGTATTATAATATAAAATAAGTCAAAATCAAAATGGAATATTTCTGTTTTGTCAAAATGAAATGTTGGATTGATCCAAAGTTAATTTTTGAACTTTCTTCTGTGGAGTACTTTGAAAGTTTTGGGTTTTGTTCCAGTTCGAAACAAAGCCAGCTTTTGAAATCTCTAAATCCTTCTTGAAACAGAACTTCTGTCCTCCACACAGTTCTCTTCCTTACTCCATTGTAGCTATCTTCAGGATGTTATTATTTGTAATAGTTTGGGAGTGAACTACTACAGAATGCAGTATGGGAGATTTTAATTATACAGAAATCTGAAGGTTATAAATGATATACATGGTATACAGTGCAATCCCATTTATCTGAATGGCCTGGCAGATATCTGAAACTTTCAGATAACTGGGCATTTGGATGAACTGAAGTGCAATTTTGAGCTGGGCTCTAGCTGCGGGCTATGAGCCAATGAATGGCAGCGCTCTGCAGGTCAGCCTTTGCCCTGCATATCCTGCCTGTCACGGTGCCCAGGCTGCCTGCCTTGGGCTGTGGCTGGATGCAACCCCTCGGGGATGATTGTGGTGTCGGTGAGACCCCCAACTGTCTGGTCACTGGGAGGAGCTGTGTCCCAGGCTGCAGGGCTCCATGATGGGAGAGGAGCACTGGGTAGAGATGTTGCTGTGGATAGCAACTAGTTACATGGGTTGCATTTTGAACTGAACACAGTATTGCAGCCATGGAATCATACTAAGAATGGATTCATTGGTGCACTGGTATAGCATGAATTAGGCTGTTGTAAATTAGCTTCCTCCAGCCCTGGGATTCCCTGGCAGGTGGATGCTGTTTTCAGAGGGGATTTTCTTTAAAGGGAAGGATATCACTGGTGTAGTCTGTCCTTGTGAATGTAATGCTTGTGATTTGTAGAGCTACTTTGGGACACGCTGTGGATTTGGATAACTAGGATTTTTGGATAAAAAGAATTTGGATAACTGAGATCGTACTGCATATAGTATCTATGGGAATATTTCTCTTTGTGGTAGAGAAAGCTAGTTCAAGTGGTGACATTTTAAGCTTTTGTATCCTTATCAACAAAGAAATAGGTGACCTTCAGGGTTTCTTTTGTTCTCAGAATATTACTTTCACATGCTGCTATTTTAATAGGGTTTTTTTTATATCAGTCCCAGCACTGTGACTCAGAGAGGACTCTCATTCCCACTCTGCACATTGCCCTGAATAAGCATCTTTGCACCTTTTGCAAAGCCAGTGATATTTACAGAAGGGAGCCAGTCAGAAAGGAATGTCACCAGTCTCTTAACCTTCATTCAGGGAAGATTTTATAGTAATAAAACTTTGTACTTCTTCAGTGCTTTTCCTCCCAGGATCTCAAAGTGCTCTACATATATGAATTAACCCTGACTGTACCATTGTGAAGTTGGTGGTACCATTCATATTACAGTTGTGCCAACCTGCCTGCTGAATCATACAAATAGCAGGCCTTGTTAAAGTCCCAGAAGAAGGGTGGTATGTATTAGGTTCATGGCTGTCTGACCTATTCATCAAGTGGCTTGGCATGGCCTTGGTTGATATGTTTTAAGTGGACTGAATGGAGAGATTTGGCAAATGCTCTCCTTCCTCAACATTTCACTAATGATTCACCCTTTGCAGAAGGAAATAATAGACAAAAAGGCTGGGGTAGATCCTCTACCCATTTTTGTAACCAGGTGGCTCTGGCTGGCCACACAATTTGTTCTTTAAAAAGAAAAAAGATAACTGAGTTTGATAAGTGCCTTTTTCTGTGTGACCTAGGGCAAAATGCTCACAGTTGGCCTTCCGTCTTCACTCCATCGTAATGGTAGTGTCATGCCTGCCAATCAGCCATGGTACACAAAAAGGCCTTCCTTTAGTAAGTGATATCAAAGACTCCTGATGCCTTTGTTCAATGGATGTCACACTGTCTCTATCACATAGGAATTGTGGGTCAGAGTCTCTTTTCAAATCAGTGAGGGAAAGAACAGAAATAAGACAGGAGTCTGATGTACCAAATATATAAGTGGATTAGCTCTGTTCTGCCTTACCCTGATTTCTGGCAAATGGCTTTATAGACCTTAGCTCCACCTCCTTTTAGCTTCAGTCACTCTTCCCCTTCCATGTCGGTTCCCCTTCTCCAACCCCACAGTTTCCCACCCTTCTTTTTTTTTTGTTAGAGTATGTTAACCATTAAAAACAATTTGCCAGCTAAGTCACCTCGGGCCAGGAGGAAGTGGTGGTTTTGCCATTCATCTCAACGAGAAGTCTCAGTTCTGTGTTCCTGCTAGCATGTGATAAATCAGCACCTCTTACATGAAGAGTATGTCTGTCAGCAAGTACATCCGGCTTCTCCTGGACACAGAGCAAACCCATAATAACATGAAAAATATACCCTGGCAATAAGGGTGCCCATGCCTCCTCTAGTGTTATATATTGTGTTGGAGGAAGGAGGTGGGAGCCAATGTTGAGGTTGATTTCTCTTTCTTTGACTTTCCTCTGGGGACTGCATGTAAGGTTTGAAGCAAGGGATATTGTTCTTGGTAAAGGGATTTCTCTGCTAACCTTTTAATAGCTCTCCACCTTGTACTCTCGTCTTTCGTGTCCAGTTGCTCCATTGCAGTAGAATTCTCCATGTATGATCAGAGGCTGAAAGAAGACAATGTTTTGGCTTCTAAGCAGGAGACTGCCTTCAAGGACCTACATGTTTTCTGGTAGCTGAATCTTAATCAGGGCTCTGCTGGTGTGGAATTGTGGAGTCACAGAGAAGTGCAATGGTTCAGTAGCCATGAACAGATATTTTTGTCTGAATTGCTCCTTAAATTTAGTAGCTCGAGTCTTTTCACAAAGCCTCTCCTGTTTGTCACGACGTCTGCACTTCCCACAAATTCTGCTCACTTAAATCTCCTTTCATAGGAATTGCAGCATGGACTCTGACTTGATGCATGTGCCTGTGCTCATTAGCACAATCCTTTTTTATTTATTTAATTATTCTATTTTATTTTATTTTTTTCTTAGGATCAACAAGTTCTGGAGCAAACTGCAGTGCTGCAGCATGTCATTTAGGTGATATATATGGACTGGGCAACGTGAACTGCCAGACTGATATAGAGTTTAGATCCTGATGCTGCTCTTCCCTGCTCTAATGTAAGCCAATGTGTGTTTTGACTGTGCAAGGAAAAGTAGGACTGTGTCCTTAATGCAGTTCACTGCTGGGATGGCAAGCACTGGCAAATGTGGTTCTTGTGCATAAAGAACCTGATATCCCTTAAGTATAGGAAGAACTCCTTATTAAAACTTGTAAACTCCTCCTTAGAACTTTTGTCTGCCAGGATGCCTACAAAATAAAATTATCTGGCATGGGTGAGGCCCGTGGCCATCTGTGGCTATGTACTTATTCAGGTATACCCTCTTTTACAGTTCGTTTGTTCTCTATCCCACCCTTGTTTCCCTGTTCATCTGCTGGCTGCATCTTGTCATAATCCTAAATTGTGAGCTCTCCGGGACAGGGAATGTTTTATTACTTTGCACAGCACTTAGCAAAGCATGCCCCTGTTTAGAGCTTCTGGGTACTGTTGCAAAATAGGTAACGCAGTACCAATGGACTTTAGAGACCCCTGTCTTACATTTCAATATTTCTGTCTTCTGCCCCAGTAACGCATGCAAAGATACTGACTGAAGCAAATTCCACAGACTGCTCACGAAAGCTTATGCTCAAATAAATTTGTTAGTCTCTAAGGTGCCACAAGTACGCCTTTTCTTTTTGAAGTTAATTATTGTATTCTGCTCGAAGAAGTCCACCACATTAGCATACCCCCGTGTAACTTGCAAATGAAAGACGACACTGAATTATTGTAATTTCACTCCGTCATTGTGTGGTTAGGGATGAATTTTGCTTGCTGCAAGTTTGGAGACCAATTCAGCACCTCTTACTCAGCTGCAATGGAATGGGACTCAAATAGAATTTAAATCTGTAGAATTAGGGCCCTATATAAGGCTCATACTGAGCCATTGATTTTTAAGCACAATCTCCCCATTTTTATTTCTGAAAAATAAGGCTGGCAATCTTGTTAGGACACCACCTTATTCAAGTAGCAAATACAGCAACTTTAGATCACACGTGAATATTTTTGGTTTCTTATGTCATTGCTATTTTATTTATTTTACTGTGGTATTTCTTTCCCCAACTGTTTTTAAAATGCATAATCTTATTTTGAAATTCTCACAGCAGAGTTAGGGAAGGGGGGGAGGGTGTGATTAAAAATTCAGCTTATCTAGAATAATTTTTAATATTTCTCCCTAGTGATTTAATCACTGAAATAGCACTGGTTTCAGAGTAGCAGCCGTGTTAGTCTGTATTCGCAAAAAGAAAAGGAGTACTAGTGGCACCTTAGAGACTAACCAATTTATTTGAGTGTAAGCTTTCGTGGTGCATCTGATGAAGTGAGCTGTAGCTCACGAAAGCTTATGCTCAAATAAATTGGTTAGTCTCTAAGGTGCCACTAGTACTCCTTTTCTTTTTAAAATAGCACTGAGGGTGTATAATAAATAGTGTTACATCTTCACCTGTTTCCTCAAGCTAGTTGCTCTCTCTCATGCTGAAATACAGTGCAGTAAGGCACAGCTCTTTCATCTTTTATTCTGATTCATCTCAATTCATATTACCCAATAATACAAAAACGATCTGAAAAGGAAACAAAAGTCAGCTTATATTTTCTTTTGCTTTAGCAAAGAATGCTTTAATAGTAGTCATTTGGAATCCTGAAAAAAACACACATCCAGACTGTAAGGGTTTGCTCTTGTGAATGCTTACGCACCTGAGTCCTCCTCTCTCACATAAAATAGTTTAATTGAAGTCAGTGAAACTACTCGCCTGAGAGAGAATTTTAGGCTCAGGTCTTAATGCTATAAATTTGAAAAAGTGAAACTGCCAGAATAAATAATTAAATGAAGCAAAGGTACCAAAATGCATACTATATGTTTTTATATAAAGGTGGGAGGAGATATTTTGTTTAGTAAGTGTGTTTGCTTGATAAATTGTGCATTTATATAGCATGTTTTATATTCAAAGTTCTTAGCACAGGTTAGTCAAAATATAGGCAAAACAGAGGCAGAGAGGTTGAATCATTTGCTCAAGTCCACAGACTGAATCAGTGTCAGGAACAGAAAGCAGGAGTTTTCCAGATCCCAGTTGTGTGCTCAGACTACTACTCGCTATAAACTGGTTCAATAAATCCATTGAAGAAATATAGTATTTTTCTAAAAATGACCCAATTGTGAGTGGAAGGAAACTAATCCAGATTTAAGATGTTGTCTGTGGGTGGAGTTATGAGACCTGGAATTGGACCCATTTACACCAGGGATTAATTTGGCTGATTATGTTTGCATCCACGTGACTTCAGCTGGGAGGCAAACTGGAATCCTTGTGTTCAAAGCTAGCAGTTTTCCTGGATGAGTCAAAAAGTAGCCTACCCTTTGCTGAGCCAGAAGGAGCAGGTTCTATCTGTTCAGGTTTTATCTGCTTGAAATCACTCTTTGTACATCTTAAACTCGAGAGACATATTGTTACTTGAGCTCTGTAATTTGCTCAGGGGGTTTGTGCACAAATCTTCCACATAATATTTTGAAAATATATCCCTGTAAGTGTAATAATGATGATAATTATCTGCTATTGAAAGTACTTCAGATTTACCTTCAGAAAATAAAATCTGCCACATACTGTACTGATCTCTCCATATATACTTGCACTCTCTGCCAACAGCACAGAATTTAGCAGACACTGGATTCAATCTTACGTGGTTGTGGCATTGAGAACTCTGGCCTCCATCCACGGAAGCACTTAAGCAGCGCCTAATTTTAATAACAATAGCAATAATAATAATACATAGCTCTTACAGGTCATCAGTGTATTTCAAATCACTTCTCAGTCTTCAATGTATTTATCCTCACAATACCCTGTGAGGGAGGGAAGTATAAGTACCGTTATCTCCATTTTACAGATGAGGATCTGAAGCACAGAGAGACTAAATAACTTGCCCAAGGTCACACAGGAAGTCTGTGACAGAGCAAAGCTGGGTCTCCCAAGTTCTGGGCTAGTGCCCTAATAATTGGACCAGCCTTCTTCTCTAACCATGTGAGTAGTACATTCACTTAAATGAGACATGCCTAAATGTTTTGCTGGATCAGAGCCAGTGTACTCATCACCTGGCAGGTATGATTTATTAACAACTTTTCTACACTCTCTGCCAAAAGCTCTTTCAGAAATATAGGGGAAGGGCAGCTATCTTAATGGTAGATAATGAAACATCTTTGAAGCAACAGAAACATGAAAAGATCCTTCTTGCACCTCTTGGAAACAATTAATAGGAAAAAGGAAGTGAATAAGAATAAGGAAGTGGATTGTCCAAAAGGATCCAGAGGAAAATGGAGTACTTAAATAGAGACAATAGAAGGAGCTATTTAGTTAAAAAGTGATTACTGCTGTAGCTGCAGCCACTCCCAAAACATGAGGTCCAGCGAGAACAGCTATTCCTTCTCCTGAGACCTTTAATGCCATAATCATTAGTTCCACATCCTGGAAAGTAAGACATGGAGAGAAACAGAGTGGATTATCAAGGTCAATAGGTAATAACCAGCTGTCTAGAGGAATATTATCAAGGTAATAACCAGCTGTCTAGAGGAAGGATAAGAAAGATGGCATGATCTGTATATAAACTTTTCTATACAAGGGACATTACATGCATGATCTCTGCTGTGATTCTCATCCTGCTGTCCATGGAGATCCAGATTCCTACCTGGGTGACCTTTTTTTTTTTTTGGGTCACCTGGCTGTCTGACCATATTGTGAGTTGGAGGGACAAGATGAACTACAGTATCACTACTGCTGTGAGTGTGTAAATCTGTTAAACCTGCCAAAACCAGTCTGTCAGAGGTCTGACATGGAACCAAGTCATTGTTACTCTTGCCTGCTGTCTCCCCCACTCAACTATAGACTACTACAGTGTAGTAACTTCAGAACAGAGTCCCAAGGTTCTAAACTGCTCAAGTTGCACGTGACCAGTGCAGTATAAAAACCTGGATAGGCCAGGTTCACAAGGTTCTTGTCTAACTTCTATGACAGGAGCAGTAAGAGAGGAAAAAGCAGGGAAAAGTTAGAGAGCATTTTCCTTCCTCAGGTAGGGTCAAGGACAATTCGTTTTCAATCTCTCATGAGGGTTTGCTGCTTTTGGCAGTGCTTTAGAGAACCAGTCCCTTATATAAGGAAATCCAGGGGACTTACAGAAAGATCTATGGCCTGATCCTCTGCTGCTTCTGTCATAATTTGCACCTGTGCAAAGTGGGCATGAAACATGATCAAATCAGCAAGGTAGTGATTTACAACCAGTTCACATTCCATCTAGGTGGATGTAAATGTTGATACAAGATGCTAGGCTGTAGACAATCAGGCCACTGCTGAAGCAGTGATGCTGAAATGACAGGAATAGGAGGAGAGGATTTGCAATAGTTAGCTTCTAAGGAAAAACTGGAATATCTGGCGTGAACTCAGACAGGATCAGGGAGTCCACCCACCAACGTGGTGATGAGCAAGCTACATTGTTTGTCCCTTACCCCTCCAGGAGTTCCCTTCTGCGTTGTCATGTTTAATTGCCTATCCCGTCTGTTTCAGGGATCCAACAATATTTCTTTATAGGGTCAGACCTAGTGTAAATCAGTGTACTTATTCATTTGGATTATAGTAGTGCCTCGGGGACAGAACTGGAGCCTCATTGTGCTAGGTGCTGTACAGACACACAGTGAGAGATAGTTCTTGCCCTGTGGAGGTTACAGTCTAAACAGACAAAGGGTAGGAGCAGAAACAGGCACAGAGAGGTTAAATGACTTGCTCAAGGTCACATAGCAGGTCAGTGAGAGCCAGGATAGGATCTATGTCTCCTGAGTCCGTCCAAGTCAACTGCTTAATGTACTGGATCCTAGTGTCTTGCCAAAGGCATTTTCTCCTCCTCTTGAAGTCAGTGGAAATTATTTCAATTTATTCCAGCTGATAATCTGGCTCCATGTTTTATATGTGTACATTTAATATTGGATATTTTTATTGAAACAACTGTCGTGCTGTATATATACTCCCTATAAAATTAACTCAAATGTAAGACCTGAAAACCTTTAAGAAGGAAACATTATTAAAAGAAAATCCAATTCCAATTGTGCATGTTACATTATGGCAGTTTCACAAATGTGAATTGCAAGTGCTAACTTTTTTTTTTTGTACTGCAGATGGTAAAGTAGATTTTGAGGTGATTACAATGGGAGAAGGAGTCATTTAGATAGTGTTTTTCTGCTTTATTTGTTCAACAGAAGTGAACAGAAATAAGGAGAGCTGTTTAGGAAAAAAAGTCTGGAAAGTCTAAGTGGAGTTCAATCTGATATATGGGTTGGAGGTATTAGGTAGGATAGACAGAAGAAAAAGAAAACTGAAGTGTGAAATATGTGAGCGATCTCTGCTTGTCTTCTGCTTGGGATACCCTTGACTTAAGCAGTTTTTTGTTTCTGCCATCTCTCTTCTGAAATTCAGGGCAGAATCCTGCTTCTGTACTACATTTGTTTCCTCCATAGAAGTGTAAAGATCTTTAATACTGATTGTCTGTGAGTATCACCCCTTATCTCCCCCCAGCACTGTCTAGAATGCTGCCCAAATATTTGACATTTGACCCTCCCCACCCCACTTGATGTTCTGGCTGGACAGGTTAATACTAAAATAGTTGTAATCTGGAGCTGGGAAATGGTAATGGGCTTGATAGTAATGGGCAGGGATTTAGTTTTATGCAGATTTATAACCGGACCAATGCATGCTGCTTCTTGTCTGGCCAGATAAGCCATCAGCTGCAACAATTCACCAACTGAGCCAACAAGGCAATGTCATCGGCGTATTCAAGATTTCAAAGCAGAATAGAGTTCAGCTGAGTCCCACCAGTAGTTGCCGCCTCAGTCTTATGCCTCAACCAATCAGTGCTGATATTGAACAACTACGGTGAGAACGCAGCCTTGTAGAACTCCCATGGAGACAGGAAGCCGTGCCATGCCATGCCACGTATCTGCCATTCACTCAAACACAGCTTCCTGTTCTGTTATAGAGCTGGAAGACGTTTGAAAATTGTGGACACTCATAGCGGCAGATGTTGCCATGTTTCGGGCTCTTCAGCACTTCGGGGATGTAGTGACATCAAGTTGCAAGTCTATAGAACCTGGGTTATACAATTCTATTGTACAGAAGTGGAATGTGGGCCCTGAGGAAGGCTCAAGAACTCTCGATTGACATTTTTGATTCTTGCCGTTTTAATCAGCTGCTTCATATGAAGTAGCAGGACAAGATAAAAAATGAGGATATTCAAAGCCAAACTCTGCAATCACGTCTATCAGCACAGGTATGGTTTTGGTAGCTTTCTTGGTATGGACATATAATTAGAATGGAAGGGCAATGAACTCTGAAGCATGTTTACCAAGGAATGCCACCACGTGGTCAACAATCACATGGTCACCAAAAGCATCAGTGGCAGGATACGACTGCCAGTGAGGGCCATAAACTGAATATCCAGCCAGACGACCTTTAGGACCTAGCTAGGGTTTGATCTGGATGGCATCTGATCTGCAATAAGGCCACATCCCTTTGGGATTTGCCATGATGATGAGGGCAGCCTCCTATCCCACTTGCCTATAGATATGACATGCTAAATTGTCATCAAGATATTAGGGGTTCTTTCTGGCTTACCACCGAGGCAAGTGGGATAAGTAGACTGATACCACATTTCCCTGTTTGCAGGCTCTTACATATTCAGAGATATCCAGGGCCTGAAAAATACAATAGCCTGTGTTAAATCCGTGGCTTGGGACTCAGTAGATTTGGGTTCAGTTCCTGGTTCAGCCACAGACTTCCTGTGTGAGCTTGGGTAAGCTCCTTGTGCCTCAGCTCCCAATCTGCAAAATGGGGGTAATACTTCCTTTCTCCCACCATTAGCTGTTCTCTAAAAAGCTTATGTAAGCGGGGGAATAGTCCCGCTATTGTGGGGAACTTTCCTGGCTTCTGCACTATCCCGGTGAAGTGGGCTAGCGAAAGGATCTGAGTCCTTGCTCCCACTTCCTTTACCCAGTGGCCTCCCTGCCCTTGAGGACTCCCTTTCCACTCTCCTGTCTGGCAGAGTCCTCGTAACCCCAACAAGGCTGGACCCAGGATTCCTGGGGGGCTCAACCCCCAACCCTACTGTGGTCACCTAGGACAGGGGCTAGGGTGTCCCTACTCCGGGGTACTCTCTCTGCACTGGGCATGTCTCTGACCCACTGACCATTACATACAATTTAAAGCAAATGCAAGTTATTTAATCAACAATTTTAAAAAGAATAAGGAAAAATGGGAAAGATTAAAGGAAACTCCTCAACCCGCTCTGTGGCATGGAACATCACAAACAGTGTCTCTGGAATGTCAGGGCAGTTCACAGTCTGTTCCTTGTAAGTCCCAGGCCTTCTTCTCAGGCCCTGGCTGTGCTGCAAGGATGCTGTGGGTTGGACACTTGCTCTGGTGATGGCCCCACACTCTCAGGCTCTAAGTGGCAGGGCCCTTCTTCCCAGCGTCGTCCCCGCTCTGTTGGGGTTATGATCCAAGCCTGGCCTGCAGAGCCTCTTGGCTGAGGCGTCTCCCTGTGCTGGATCCGCTGCCCAGGGTCCCCCTCGCTTTCCCCAGCTGCTCATTGCATCCAGCTCCGGACTGCTCCATCCTCAGCTCCACCACTCTGTCTCTGCACTGCTGCTGCTCTGCCTCCAGCTCCCTGGGCTGCTTCTTTGGCCCCTCTGCCTCTGGTTGCTGCAGCTCTCCTCCCAGGGCAAGTCTGCTCTCTCTGGGCTGTGCCTCTGGCTTTGGGCTGCAGCTCTGCTCCCAGGACAGGGTCTGCTCTCTCTGGATCTGGCACAGCTCTGCTCAGCTTGGGCCCCTGCTTTCTCCTTAGCTCAGCCCACTCTGTCTGACCCAGGCAGTTCCAGCTCTCACGGAGGACAGGACCTCCCTGGCCTCCTGACTCCCTGATTAGCCTGCCCGCCCTGTCATTCAGGCTGACCTGGAGCATTGGCCTCTCCCCATTGTTCCTGGTGGCTGTCAGTCTCAGGGTCCTGATTCCCCATCGACCCTTCCCCCTTTTTAGTACTGGGAGCTAGCATCTAAAACACCCCCACTGAATGTTAGTAAGGGGGCAACAGTCCCCTTACACTTACAACCTAGAGAGGAGAGAGACAGAAGATTTTTTGCTCTCTGGGTAAAGATAAAGTAAGGGGACTTTTGTTTTAAGCTGGCCAGTGTCACAGTGCTGCAGCACTGTCTCAGAACACACAATCTTCATCTGCCTCAGGAAGATGCTATGGAGGGAGCTGGGGACCTCGGGGAGGGGCTACAATAAGATAACACAAAGAATAACAAGGTGTGCGATGAAATTTGTACAGTGAATTAATTTTTGTAGTGTTAAATATTTAAGGTTTCAGAGTAACAGCCGTGTTAGTCTGTATCCGCAAAAAGAAAAGGAGGACTTGTGGCACCATAGAGACTAACAAATTTATTTGAGCATGAGCTACAGCTCAAGTGAGCTGTAGCTCATGAAAGCTTATGCTCAAATAAATTTGTTAGTCTCTAAGGTGCCACAAGTCCTCCTTTTCTTTTTAAATATTTAAAACGTACATTGAGTTTTTAAGTAGGAATATGCATTCTGAAATTTAAAGGAAAACTTCAGTGTGATATGAAATATATTCTAACCACTGTGTCTGATTACAACGAAGGGTAAATCACGTACCTGCTTGCATAAAAAATTGAAAGCCTCAGGTGCACTAACGTGAAATAACAATCAAAGAGGAAGCTTCCATCTTGGCAGTCATTATTTGAATGTAGGAAAAAAGAGGAGAGTTATAAAGTTATCGCAAAAGAAGTTCAGATTTAAAAAATAATTATTTGATAAATGTAATAATGGATGAGCAGTTTCATTGCTAAAATCCCCATGGATATTTAATGATCATGGTAGGGCCTGATCCAAAGCCCATTAAGGTCAATGGGTGTCTTTCCATTGACATAAATGGGCTTGAGATCAAACCTCTGGGAC